>NW_008794598.1:4219437-4227334 GCF_000699145.1 Aptenodytes forsteri | reverse complement strand
GCTGGCGGGTGCCATAGGGTAGGTCCACATGTGGGTGCACCCCTTCACCCATCGCACTTGGTGGTTTTGAGCCCGTGCAGTTTGTTGGCTCTGCCGTGCAGCGGTTGCTCTCTAGAGACTGGCAAATTGGCTTCCCTAGCGAGAAGTGGTCCTGGTTTTGGCTTAGCCCGGGCATTTGTGCATCCACGGGGAACCAGGACTCGTATTCCCGGGGCTGGTCCCTGTGTTCATGGTCTGGTGAAGCTGGAAGGATGCGCACATGGATTTGAAGCACATGAAGGTGCAGGTTCAACATGGACAGCATCGTCCCTGCCAGAACCACGCATGGGTCGGGGCTGCCCGGTCCCCTGGGGGCTTGCGGGGGGGTCTGACTCTGCCGGCCGCAGCTCCGAGGAGGCCAGGTCGGGAAACCCCAGCCAGGCTGCGAGGCGCAGGCGACGTGCCCCGGGGATCCTCATGACTTCATCCGCTCCCAGTTTCCTCCTGCTCCGCAGCCTGGAAGTGCCGTGAATGAGGCTGTGTTCACACGGAGCCCAGGCTTGCTCCAGGGCCCCCCAGGGAGGGTTGCAGCGGAGCCGGGAAGAGGAGGAGAAGCCCATCCCATCCCGTCCCATCCAGTCCAGTCCCAGCTGCCGTTTCTAACCAAGGCGAGGACATGCGTGTCCGTCCCACGTGGTGGCAGAGCTTCCCCTCGCAGGGGACGGGGACAGCCTGGGGGACAGCGCTGCCTCCGTTAAGGCCCTCGGGCGCACAGCCTGGTACTGCCTTTTTTCCTCCATCGTGGTCTCCTCCGGTCCCATGGCCTGAAGCCCTCCTTGGCTCAGCACCTTGCTCAGGAGCGAGGGCGAGCGCAGGGATTTCTCTTCACTGAGCAGAAATCGCTTTGATTTGTGCTTTTATCTTCAAGCATCAGAGGTGCAGGACTAAGGCAAAGCCAGAGAGGATCCGGACCTGACTCGGGGGACAATTCTGCCGTGGCCAAGAGGTGGACAGGACAGGGAGGAGTCCGCACATCCCTCTGAGGCTGAGAAACAGATTTAAACTCTCTCTGTGCCCTAGACAGCACTCGCAGTCGTGCCTTACGTTGCAGACTGCAGGGATTTTGCAAGGCGGTGCCTGGAGCCCGTCCTCGCCCTCCATTTCACAAAGCCACAGCCGAGCATCAGCAGCATCTGCGGGGGGCCGCCTGTATCCCGCAGGGCCCGGGGTGCTGCTTCGGGTACAGCAGCACGTGCTGATTCCAAACTAAGCCATGAACTGGGTTTGCCACAGAGAATCTGTCTGCTGTTCCCTGTTGAGCAGAGAGCGAGATGCAGCCTCGGGGATCATTGAGAGAGCAAGGTGGGGCTGTGCCGGGTCCCTGGGATCCCCAGTGCACTGGGGGCCTAAATCCCCGTGATGCTCAGACCCAGCCAGAAGATGAAAAAAGGACATTTCCGATTGCAAAGCTCTTGCACTCAGCAGTAAGAACGTGGACACGAAAATACTTCTTTTGGGGCCAAGCAATGGGGCTGCAAAGTGCCCCCACTCACGAGTGCAGCGAGATCAGGGAGAAGCGCCTTAGCATGGGCTTGGCCGGTGTGCTCCACCGAGGCGGGGGCTTGCTGTGCCGAGAGGGGCCCCGGCACTTTTCTTGCTCAAGATAATGGAGCTGCCGTGGAGGGGCTGGGCTGCTGCTGGGGCTGGTCGGCGCGGCACAGCCGGCTCGCGCTGCCTGCCAGCCCGGCTCCTCGCAACCTGCAAACAATGTCTGCGCAAACAGAGGGGTTCAAGGGGTTACGGAGACGTCTGCCCCACTAATGAGGCCGGGCAGGCCCGGGGCAGCTCCCCTCTCGTGGCCGGCTCAGATTAGCAGCTGCCTGTCCCCATCCCTAATTGAATTCTCTCCCCTTCAGTCAATTCTCATGGATTTCTTGGTGCCTCCCCGGGGACCCGTCCTGCCTAACTAGTTTAGGGCTGGCTACGCTGGTCAGAGCATGGCCAGCTCCTGGGGACGGGTGGGAGAGTCGCCTACCTGGGGGATGCTTGTGGCCGGGGTGAGGGCATCGGTGCTGGTGCCCAGGGGCCAGGAGCGCTAGGCTCCTGCTCCCCTGCGGACAGTTGTTGTCTGCCCCCCCCACCAAGAAGGGGCTCGTAATGGCCTTTTTTGGCAAATAGCGACTGTTTCCCTGCTTAAAGGAGGGTGTTGTGCATCTGGGCAGTCTTAGGATGCCTTTTGGGTGCTGGGAGCCCCCTTTTCTTCGGTGATGCTCGGTGCCCGCAGGAGCTTGCCCTGCGACTGAGCCTCCCTGCCTGGGCCCCCACAGCTCGGGTTTGCGGGTTCACCCATCTCGCAGGCAGAGCTGGGTCTCTGCTCCATGCAAGCCCCCAGCTCTGCTTGCTCCCTCTCTTTTCAGTGCTTTATTTTTCCCTTCCCCTTTCCTTTTCTTCCCCTCCTCTTCCGATAGATCAAAGGCTCCGTCCGGCTCAGCCGCAAGCTGAGCGGGCACAGCGGCCCAGCAGCAGGACGGAGGCACGCACGGCCACGGTACCACCGCTGTGGGCATCCCTCGCTGCTGCCGCCGCCGGGCCCCTGCCTCCCCCGCGAGGTTTCTGCTGCAAGGCTGGAAATAACACGCTTTGATTTCTCCCTTTTGTCTCCTGGCAGCCGTTAGGGAACAAGCAGCTGGCCTTCCAGCAGCAGCTCCTGCAGATGCAGCAGCTCCAGCAGCAGCACCTGTTAAACCTGCAGCGCCAGGGGCTGGTGAGCCTCCCACCGGGGCAGGGCACCGTGCCCCTGCAGACCCTGCCCCAAGGTAAGGGCCCCTGCCCGGGTTAGGAGGCCCCCGCGGCTGCAGCTTCTCCCTGCAGCAAGGGAGGGCTGGGAATGGGGCTGGGAAGCGAGCTGGCGGCGTTGCTTTTCCTAATGCACCCATCTAAAGTTTGGGGCCTGATTGCATTAACAGCCGGAGCAGTTTGGGAGAGTTTGAGCTGGGTTGTGTGCAGGATTGGGCCCCCGACTTCCTCTTGCAGAGGGGTGCCAGGGTATGGGGAGCCGGGGTCTCCTCCCCTCCGGGGGCAGCTCTGTGGGGCTCCCCAGGTGCTGTGGGCAGCTTGTTTTGTGGGCAGCTTGTTTTGGGGTTCCCGATGGGGCCGTGCAGCCTCTCCTCCCCGGCTGCTGGCACAGAGGGCTGTGCCCAGCTTCGGGTGATGATTTCCCGGTGCACGGTCCGCGCTGGGCTGCCTGAGCTTTGGGGAGCCGAGCTGCACCAGCCGGGCAGGGAGGGAGCCCATGGGGTCCCAAGCCAGCCTGGTGCATGGGTGCCAGTGGGTGCTGCTCCTTCTCCCCGCTGACGGTGGTGGCTTTCTCCCCGTGCCGTAGCTGTGTGCCCCTCGGACCTCCAGCAGCTCTGGAAGGAGGTCACGGCCGCCCAGCCCGTCGAGGACAGCATTAAGCAAGAAGGTCTCGACCTCACCACCAACACCTCCAACTCTACCTCGTTTTCCGCCGCTAAGGTCTCGCCTCCCATTTCCCATCACCCTCTGCCCAATGGACAGAGCACCATGCACACGCCGAGAAGGGACAGGTAGAGCCGGGTCGGGCCCTAGCACTTTGTGTTTTTACCCCCGGAGAGGTGGTAGGGGCCGGGATCTGTCGCCCGTGGGGCTGGCAACAGCTGGGGTTCCTGCCCACCCCATAAACAAGTCCTGTCGCTGTTTCGCTGCGCCCGTGTGCCCATGGAGGGCAGGGAGCCATCACTGCAGGGTCTCCCGTGGGTCCCCGAGGGCTGGCCCCGTGCATGGGAACGCTGGAGCATCACGGCTGCCCCATCTGACAGTCCCTTTCCGTCTTCTGCAGCTCTTCCCACGAAGAGACCCCCAGCTCCCACCCGCTCTACGGCCACGGAGAGTGCAAGTGGCCTGGCTGCGAAACCCTCTGTGAGGACTTGGGACAGTTTGTCAAGTAAGTGCTCCACTTTTGGGGGGAGGTTTTCCTGGAGGAAGGGAGAGCCCGCGCTCTCGGGCCAGGACAGCATGGAGCTGGTGGAGGGGGAGACCCTGGAAATGGGTCCGGACACCCCAAAGGCTGTCTGCCCAGAGCTGGGGGGCCCCATGCGAAAGGAGAAAACACCAGAGATTGCTGCTAGAGGAGAAGAGACCCAATGCAGCGGGCAGGAGCAGGCAGCAGGCGAGGGGAGTTTGCAGCTCCCCTCCTGGGGGGTGAGAGGAGGGGAAGAAGCAGATGGCAGCACGGCAGCCCGCTGACACCGCTTGTGGGCTCCAGCGCTGACTGATTAACTCCGCTGTCGAAGAGCCCTCTGCTAGCGTCAGGGTCAAACAAATTGTTTTCACGCTTCGTCAGAGGTTTACTTAATTAGTTCATTTGCAATTAGATCTCTTTGTAGCTGGGATTTTTAGCAAAGACATCAGAAGGAACTGACGGGCTTGCTTGCTCCTTCCCCCCTGCCTCTCCGGCTGTCTGCTTGGCACAGCGGCCGAGACGCACCAGCGCGTGCTTCGCTCTCCATCGGCAAGATTTGGGGTTTTTACAAACTGATCCTGTCCGCTGCCATGCACTTGGGGCCGGCTCCGGTGGGAGCATCCCTCGGACCGCACCGGCCTCCTCGTTCCCAGGGAAGGAGCCGGGCAGAGGCCTTGCACAGGAGGATGAGGAGGTGTGAAGGCAGCTTGGGGAGGCTGGGGGAGCATTGCCTGTTGGCGATCAAGTGAATGAATGAGTCAGGCTCCTGTATCCTCCTTCCTCTGCCTCTGACTCACGGGGTGAACCTAGATAAGGCATCTCCTCCCACCTCTCCGGGCATGTTTACATGGCACGGGGCAGATGAGCAAGCTCTGGTTTGGAAGCTGGAGCTGGGGTTGGCAGGGGATGGCCAGGGCTGGGTCGCGGTGCCGGGAGGGCCGGGGCTGGAGGGTCCCTGTGCCCTGCCGTCCCACCTGCCTGCCCCGCTAAGCACACCTCGTGCTTGCAGGAGCAAGCTTCCTGAGGGGCAGCCTCCCCGACAGCCCTAGTGAAGTGTTTCTGTTCCCTCTCTGCCAACGCGAGCACCTATCGGGGTGTGGGACAGACAGACAGAAAACTGCCAGCTCCCAAAGGCTGAGCCCAGCTGCAGTGTGGACCTTGCTTTGAGTCCGGGCACCGGCTTCGAGCCTCCCCTGAGCATCACCTCCATGGAGCAGCTCAGAAAGCCTTAGCATTGGGGTGGAAAGGGGCAGCGCATCCTTTGAGCAGTGGTTTATGAAAGCCTGTGAGCGTCGGTGAGAGACGTCTCCATTCCCGCTCAGCACAGCCTAGGCTCTCGATAGCTTTTTCCCTGGAGAAACAGCCATGCCCTCTGTCTGCCGTGCGGGGAGAGGAGCGGGCGGCTCGGTCCAGCTGCAGCCCTGCGGAGCGGGGCTGAGACACCGGCGGGGTTTGCTCATGTACGGGCTTGGCGGCTGGTCCCAGTTACCTAACTTGTTTTTGCAAGTTGGGGCTGGAAGTCTCTAGCAAACAGCTGGGTGAGACTCCCGCCATCTTCCGCATCCCGACCGAGGGTAGACACTCCTGAGGCACCTTCTCCTGGGATGTCCCAGCAGCAATATCTCAGTCTTGGTCCTGGAGAGCATTGGCCCGTGGCCCTGGGACACCTGCATGTTTCCCAGCATCGGATGCCACCTTTCGGGGTATTCCTGGGGTGGCCCTGGTACAGTTTGCCCTGCCGCCCAGCATCCCCCGCTCCGACCTGTCCCACTCCTCCAGTGAGGACCCCTCTGGGTTTGCACCCACCCCAGCAAGGACATGGCCTGGCCACGCGACGTCTTCAGGGCTGGGTGCGTCCACAGGCTGGGACGAGGATCCCCACGAGGCGATGCCGGGATGTCCCTGGCTCTGCAGCAGGTGGCATCCCCATCACCAGCTGCTTGCCTCTGCCAGGAGCCCTTCCCCTCCCCGAGAAGGAGGGAGGGCGGCGAGGACCAAAGGTCCTTGTGCTTTATAAACATAAAGTGGCTTATAAACATAAGGCACAAAAGCGGTAGGATGAGGAGCACCCTGGAAATGTCACCTTCTGCCTTCGGGGGTTTCCTTAGAGGGTGTAAATAAACCTCCATAATGCTGCCTTTGTCCTGGAAACCTGCTCCTCAGGTCCTCCTGGGCGCCTCCTGCCAGCAGCCTTCTCCAGGACTTTCCATCAACCAGCGGCTGCTCCTAAACACCGTGGGGATGCCATGGGGCTGCCACGGGCAGGGCTGGTTGTCCAGGCCAGGTTCGGGGAGGAGGCACAGCCCAGTTTGCTTGGCCACCTTTGTGCCTCAGTTTCCCTTCTGCTCGTCACGCTTTGGGCAGCAGTGCTGGAGCATCCCCGGCACGGGCAGCGCCTCACGGACGTCCCTGGGCGTTGCTGCGGTACAGGCTGTTTGCGGGTCGGGGCTGATCCCAGGTGTGGCCCCGGCGGCGAGGCCGCATTTTGGACACATCCAGGCATAAACCCCCGTGTTCTCCTCCCCAGACACCTCAATACAGAACATGCACTTGATGACCGAAGCACGGCCCAGTGTCGAGTCCAGATGCAAGTGGTACAGCAGCTGGAAATACAGGTGGGTACCGCCCCAGCCTCGAAGGACACGCGTTTAAAAAGCCGTCTCCTTTCCGACTCTGCGCGCCGTGTCTTGGCTGCTCTCTGCAGGACGGGGGTACCGAGGTCGGGCCCCATCAGCGAGATAACCAGCTGCCCGGTGCCGTAGGGGCTCATTTTAAGCACCCTTCCCAAATAGGGGATCAAGGCCTGGAGGACCCTCAAACTGGTTCCCCCTCTGATACCAGCATCCCTGCACGATTATGATGGTGCTGGAGGAAGGGACAAGCCATTCCTCCTACCCAAAGCATCCCTGTGGGTACAAGGAGATGCCACAGACCTGGAAGCCACGGGTGGCCTGGGTGGGGGTGTGTGCCCACAGCGGGGACGTGAGCTCCCCAGCCCTCGTGCCCGGCCGTGCTGCCATAGCAAGAGCCACAGGGCTGCTGGGCTTTTTGGAAATCAGGCCACTTATTTCGGTGGCTGAGCATGGTCTTGGGAGCCCAACTTCGGGGTGCTATTTTTGGAAAAGCAGTTCTTTAAATAGTGCCTTTCCCAGCATCTCAGACTCCCCAATGTGCCGCGTATAATTTGGTTACTAGAGAAGGGAGGGGGGGAAACAGGAGGAAACGGAGGCTTTTCATCTTGGGACTTGAAAGCCATCGAGGGGGAAGGCGGGACAGGGCAGGGGTCTCCGTCAGAGGGTTGCTCACCGAGACCCCCATGGCATGACAGTGCCTGGGTGCCCGGCTCTTCGGCCAGGGGCTGGCAGGAGCTCGAAGCGGTTTGTGCCCATCGCTGTGCGCGGTGATGGGTATCATCGCGGGGGATGCCAGCCCTGGGGGGCAGCAGGCCATGAAGCACGGCAGCCTTGGCAGCCTCCAGCCCGGAGTTACAGTAACAGGGTGGGACGGGCAGCAAAACCTTCCTGGGTGGGGAAGTTGCGAAGCCGCCTGGGCGAAGCCCTGCGATCGCATCCCACTCCCCAGCCCTCCCTAAAGCAAGAGGTTGAAAGCAATTACTGGAGCTTAAAGAGGGGAGGGAAAGGAAGGGAAAAAAAAAAAGGGGGGGGGGGAGCTGAAGGGTGAGCAGAAAGCTCTGTGCAGAGAGGAGAACCTGCCACCGGAGCTACCAATTATAAAGTTTTCAGCGCGGAGCTCCTGCTGTGCCGGCGGAGAGCGTCTGCATCACGAGGGGAGACCTGTCAGCTCTAATGAGCACCACGACAGCGCGAAAGCATCTGAGCTGCTCCAAACTTGCAGCAAACTCTGCTCTGGCTCCTGCCTTTAACTCCTTCCTCACCCGGCTCCCGGCTCCGGCGCCTGCCCGGGGAGGGGGCTTGG
>NW_008794598.1:4212641-4218424 GCF_000699145.1 Aptenodytes forsteri | reverse complement strand
AAAAAAAAAAGGGGGGGGGGGAGAAGAAGGGTGAGCAGAAAGCTCTGTGCAGAGAGAACCTGCCACCGGAGCTACCAATTATAAAGTTTTCAGCGCGGAGCTCCTGCTGTGCCGGCGGAGAGCGTCTGCATCACGAGGGGAGACCTGTCAGCTCTAATGAGCACCACGACAGCGCGAAAGCATCTGAGCTGCTCCAAACTTGCAGCAAACTCTGCTCTGGCTCCTGCCTTTAACTCCTTCCTCACCCGGCTCCCGGCTCCGGCGCCTGCCCGGGGAGGGGGCTTGGCTGGTGGGGGGAGCCGGCGGCACGCGGGGACACGGCCAAGCCCTGAGCTTGAGGGGCCGCAGCAGAAAGAGAAGGTGACGGGAAGAGAGCAGGTGTCAGATCCCATCGCCTCTGCCGGGCTCAAAATCTCTCTTAGTGCCACAGTGAATATTTCACCCTCCTCCGCACTTCGGGGAGTAAACAGGCATGAGCGTGCAATTAAAGCGATGTTGCGCGTCCGGGTGGATGGATGGACGGACGGAGGGATGGGTAGATGGACAGGGAGCTGCTGGTGAGCGGGAGGCAGCAGAGGCTGGACGAGGGCAAAGGGGACGGAGAAGGCTGGCACCGGGCTGTGGGGACCAGAGTGCCGGGGAAGGAGAGCAAGGGCTGCAGTAGGTGGCCGGGACGGGGCCATGCTGGTGGATGGCAGCCTGAAGGTGTGAGA
This sequence comes from Aptenodytes forsteri, assembly GCF_000699145.1. Lineage (NCBI taxonomy): Eukaryota > Metazoa > Chordata > Aves > Sphenisciformes > Spheniscidae > Aptenodytes > Aptenodytes forsteri. The sequence continues at coordinate 4,217,711 of NW_008794598.1, read as the reverse complement.
AATGACTCCGTTTCACCATAGGTTTTTCATCTGGCTGTACACGGGGAGCTGGAGCAGCGGCGGCCCCCATGCCCCCCGCGATGGGTGCCGTAGCCCCCTGCAGAGCCACAGTCCCACTGGGGCTCTTGGGAGGGCTCGGCGTCAGGCAGGAGGTGGCTCCTGTGGGGACGCTGGAGGATGCTGCCTGCCCGAAGCCAGGGCTGGGGGCTTGGTGGGCAGCTCTTCCAGGCCGTGGGCACCTCCACGGGTGACTGCTGGCACTGCCTGACCGTCTCCCTTCTGCTTCTTGCCTCCCGCAGCTGGCAAAGGAGAGCGAGCGTCTCCAAGCAATGATGGCCCATCTTCACATGAGACCTTCAGAGCCAAAGCCTTTCAGCCAACCTGTAAGCGTACATCCCGCTCCTGCCCTTGTATGTCCCTGCAGCCGCTCCCTCTCCTCTCCTTTCCCCTTGCCGCTGGCTGCCATCCCCTCCCTGCCCTGCGCGTGGTCACTGCGGCCCTGCGTGGCCCAGCTGGACGGGCTCCCCGGGACGGGCATGCCCTGACTCTGCTCCAGTACATGTAGCCTGGTCCCTTGTGCCGGTGCAAGGCATCAGGCAGGAGTGAAACGCAGCCTGTGTCGGTGTGTTGCGCTGCTCCACCAGCTCAGACATGTAGTGGTTGCATCCCGTCCCGTGGTTGCATCCTCTCCCGCAGTTGCACCCCATCCCATGCTTGCATCCCCATCCTGTGGGTGCATCCCCATCCCGTGGTTGCATCCCGTCCTGCGGTTGCATCCTCTCCTGCAGTTGCATCCCGTCCCGTGGTTGCATCCTCTCCCACAGTTGCATCCCATCCCATGCTTGCATCCCCATCCTGTGGGTGCATCCCCATCCCGTGGGTGCATCCCCATCCCATGGTTGCATCCCGTCCTGCGGTTGCATCCTCTCCTGCAGTTGCATCCCATCCCATGGTTGCATCCCATCCCTGCCGAGCCCAGCAAGTCTCCCCCCTGCGAGCCCTTCGCTGCCTGCTTTGCGGCATGAGCCGGCTCAGCCCCCGCCGAGCTGCCGGGGGCTCTCCCAGCCCCTGCCTTCCCCGCGCCGGTGCCCAACCGCCCGCCCTCCCTCCCGCCTGTCCGTGCAGCTGAACCTGGTCTCCAGTGCCACCCTCTCCAAGAGCACTTCCGACACGTTCCCCGACGGCTTACCTCATCCCCCCACCTCCGCCACGGCACCCATCACCCCCCTGCGGCAGGGCCCCTCCGTCATCAGCTCTTCCACTTTACACAACGTGGGGCCCATCCGCAGGAGAAACTCGGAGAAGTTCTGCACCCCGATATCTTCAGGTGAGCTCCAGGATGGGGCTCAGCACCCTCCATCGCACGGTCCCTGGGTCCCAAAGTGGGTGCCTTCACCCCCTGCCGCCCCATTTCTTGTGTCCCCCTCCAGAACTTGCACAGAATCACGAGTTTTACAAAAACGCAGACGTCCGGCCGCCCTTCACGTATGCCTCGCTCATCCGGCAGGTGAGTGGCTCCTCACGCCGCAGGGTTCAGGTCTGTACCCCGAGACCTGCCCGTGGGGCACCTCAGCCAAAGCCGCGCCCTCCCCCACTTTCTCAGTCCTGGGGGGTCCCCCCGCGCCCGCTGAACCCCCATTTCTGCCCCTCGCGCCTCGCCACGGGACGGGCGTCGAACGCCGCCAGGGCGTCACGAGTGATGCTCTTGTCCCCTCTCTGGTTTCCCAGGCCATCCTGGAGACCCCCGACAGGCAGCTAACGTTGAACGAAATCTATAACTGGTTCACACGGATGTTTGCCTACTTCCGGAGGAACACGGCCACCTGGAAGGTGAGAGCAGCCTTGCTCGGCGCCGCGGGGCTCGCCCCATCCCACCCGGGGCTCGCCCCATCCCACCCAGGGCTGCCTGCTGCGGGAGATGCTCCAGCTTATATGGGCACCCGTGGTAAAGGACCAGTTCATTGCCCAGCTCTGAGATGATGCAGGAAATGAGTTTGTGGATAAATCCCACGTTTTTCCCCCCAAAATGCATCCTTGGTCTCTGGGGACGCATCGTCCGTGCAGTAGGATATGGCAAAGGGCCGCGCTGTAGAAACCTGGGGCTTTCTGCGGAGCTGGGGCTGGAGCAGAGCCGGGAGGAGGGCAGGGAAGAGCGAGACACTCGAAACAGCAAATAAGGTTAATGATAACGCGGGGGCGGGTGGCACGCTGCGGGTGGCACGCTGCGAGCGGGAGACGCCACAGCCGGGCTGCGAGAGGCAGCCGCTGGGTCTCGGCAGCGGCCGGGGATGCGGGTGCTGGTCCCTGGGGACGGAGGGAGGGCGGTGGTGGCTGGGGGGACCGTCGGTGAGTGGGAGCACCCGTGGCTCTGCTGTGGGACCCCGAGCGGGTGACTGTGCCCATCGGCTCCCCCTAACCGGTGCACGGTGCTGTACGGGCAGGTATTGGGGAAAGTTTTTGGCACCGAGGAACCATTTGTCACTGGCCTGGGCTGATGGCGCCTGAATTTTGGGGCAGTGTCTTGAGGCGGCACCTGGGTGCTGGAGCTGCTCCTGCCTCGGTTATTTAGAAATCACCAAACCTGAGAGAAGCGAGAAAACACATCTCAGAGGAAAGGAGTGGTTGTGAGAAGGAGCAGTTAGTGCCCCGGCCGGGAAGGATTTATTTATTGTTTCCTGCTGCATGTATTTACTAAGACACAGCTTCACCCTGCTCAGGGCAACAAGCAGCAAAGTGGCAGAGGGAGGCTAACGCTTAAAAAAAAAAAAATTAGAATAAGCGAGGTGCAAGTGAGATGGTGCATTTTGAAAGGGTTAAGGGAGGAATCGGTTACCCTGGAGCCCGGGGCCCCCCGTGCGTTGCTGCTGCAGGTCAGAGCTGACCGCAGCAGGGGTTTGCTTCTCTGCAGCAAACTTTGGGTGAATAACGGACGTTTTGGCACCAGAGTGCTATGGGTGGCCCCTGGCTTCGGCTCGGACCATCCCGAGCATCCCCACGTGCCGAGTGGGGAGGAGGGTGGTGGGAAGGAGCAGGGCAGGAGCAGTCAGAGGTGCCTGGGCCATTTTTGGTGCTGGCCGTGGCCCTGCGTCAGTCTGGAGTCCCCCTCACGGCACGCGTGCAGCACTGCAAGCCGGCGCCGCGTGGCACGGGGAGCAGCGCTGGGAGCAGCGCTGGCCACCACCGCTGCTGCCCCGGCCAGGCCCATGGGGACATCCCCGCGTTTGGGGAGAGGGTGGGAAGTGATGGGGAGCGTTGGGGCAGAGAGCCCGGTGCGGCCGTCGCGGCTCCCAGGACGGTGTCTCGCCATGGGGCAGAGCAGGGTCTGTCTGGGGCAGCACTTGCCCCACTCTGTGCCTCAGTTTCCCCATCTGTGGAATGAGACAGTGGCAGGTGAAAATGCCTTTTTCCTTCCCGTTCACTAGCTAAAAGGAATGTTTGGGGTCTTTTCTTTGCAGCTCCCCCACACCCCATGTTACCCAAGGGCAGATGTCTCAGAGAAGGGGCATCCCCCAGCCCTTCTGGTTCCCTTTTTGTTGTTCTTTATTTTTTCCTGTTCCACCACCAAAAGGCAGTGAATTAAAAAGAGCCGGGGGGGGGGGGATGATTCCCTTCACAACTTTCTGTGTCCAAGGCCTGGCTTCTTTTGAAGGAGGGGGATACGCAGGAAAAAATAACGTATTTCTGCTCTTCAGAAAACCACCATTTCTGCTGCAGCTTCTCCCTCATCTCCTGCCTTAGCTGCCCCCCGGGGTGGGGCAGGGGTGCCAGGGGCCAAGGTGGGTACCCCGTCCCCACGGCGGGGCAGAGCCGTGGTATGGCGTGGGGGCCCACGGGGAGACCCCCGGCACGGCACAGGGAGCAGGGCCAGGGGCGTAAAGCAAACATCATTAGAAAAGGCAAAGATGAGAAGCAAACAGAGCAGCCAAGTCTGGCACTGAACAAATACCCTGTCGAAACACAAAAGCCACATTAGGATGAGGCAGGGACCCCCTCCTGGCACCGGGCGGGAGCATCCCCATGTCGGGGGTCTTGCCTGGCACCTCCTCCGTGTCCCGGGGCCGGCACCCTGCCAGCACCCTGCCCGACACCCAGCACCGGGGACGGGACATCCCAGGCTCCGGTGATGCTGAATCGCATCCCGCCCGGTGCCAGGATTTATTTTATCTCCACTTTCGCCTTTGCAAACATGTACCCGCCGGTGCCTGGAAGCAGGGGGGTGTCACAGGGGGGACGTGGGCGCTGCCAGGTTGGGGCTGCGTCTTCGCGTGCAGAAAAGGTTTCGGCTTTGCCACGCTTCTTGCCTTTAATCAGGGCTTTGTTTGGACGAGGAGTCCCCCGCGCGCACAGGAAGGAGGAAGGGGAGCGCGGGGCAGGATCCGGCCCCGGCGAGGGGAGGAAGTCCTGTGTTTGCTCGCCAGGGGACAGGGGTTCAAGGGCAGTGGCCGACCCAGCCCCGGCTGGACTTCAGACCCCCGGGCTTGGGCAGGGAGCGGGGTATTTGCGGAGGTGGTGCAAGGGCAGAGCAGGGGCCGGGGACTCATCCTGCTTCATCGCTGGCTGGGGAGCACAGCAGTGTCTGAGGTCCCTCTTGGATTTCCAGCTCCCCGGGATGTCTGTCTGCGCGGTGCCAGGTGCCGAGTGCGGCTGGGCCCTCCTCTCCAGGTGATGCCAGCACGGGGTCTGAGGACGAGGGATGCCTCAGCTCCCGGGGCAGGGCATGTCCCAAACGGAGCGTACCCCTTCGGGTGAGAGCGGCGATGGCGCTGGGCTGGCACCCGGGGACCCGGCTCTGCACCACACCGAGCACCACCCGAGGAGTGGGGCTGGCTGCCGACCGGCGGGTTCCTGGTGCGACCCATGGGTTCCCAGTTCCCCCCCCCAAAAAAAATCACATCAAACAGCATCGACTGTGCCCGAATCTCATTCCCCAGAAAGCGGCTCCTGAGAGCCAGGGAGCCCCTTGCAAAGCTTCCCCTTCGGGCTGGCTCTGCCGAACAGCAAGAGGAGCAGGAGCCTGCCCGGCCCCGCTGCCTGCCACTGCGAGACCCGGCTCTAACCGGGGACATCGCG
>NW_008794598.1:4209074-4212373 GCF_000699145.1 Aptenodytes forsteri | reverse complement strand
GCGGCCAGAGGGTGGATGGATGGATGGATGGATGGATGGATGGATGGATGGAGGACGAGGGAAGGAGCCCAGCTTTGTTTGGTTTTGTCCTTAAATTAAAAAGAAAACGGGGGGACAGTGCGATTTTGATGAGTTTCCGGGAACTCTTAACACTTTCCAGTGCAGGGGGGGGGGTTCAGTCCTTGTGTCTCCTTTTGCCTTGTTGTGTTGGCCGGCTCCTTTGTTTATACAGCCCCCGTTCGACCTTTTAAATTGCTGTTAATGTTTTAGCGTAACGAATTAGTCTCTCATCACGAATCAGGACTCAAAATAAAAAAAAAAAAAATATAAAAAAACCCTCCAAGGCCAACTTCCTGAAATTGGGGTCATTCTCATTTGCAAGGCAGAGAATCTGAGAACCTTAATGCAAGGAAATTTATTCAAAGGCAGAGCCCCGGCGTGATTAGGCCCTTTGTAATTATAGCTCGGAGAGATTCCACTCCAGCCTCCTGCCTCCCTCATGGATTAGCAAGTGAGTCGGAAAAATACACAGGATTTAATTAGAGGCAAATTAAAATTGGTAATGAAATAGGGGCAGTAGCAAATGGCAGGGAGTTGGAAGGGGAAAAGGGAGCTGGTATCTCTCGGGGCTGCGCTGTCTGCCTACGTGTGTGTCTCTTTATTTTACATTTAGAAATGTAAAGATGGTCGATGTAAAGAAGAAAGGGAGGGAAAGGACCAAAAAGGGAGGGTGGGGGGGAAACAAAAAGAAAGGAAAAGATTAGCTGGCTTTGCCGAGCATCGCCGAGCGAGCTGCAGCGGAGAGGGTGGCTCTGCTCCCGGCTCCTTGCTGGTGTGACTTGTCCCTTGTCCCACGCTGTCCCCATCTTTCTCGGCATCTGGCCAAGGCCCACGAAATGGGGTCGTGTCTTACAAAACGGGGTCGTGGCCCGCGTGCAGCGCAGGGGCTCGGCTCCTAAACCCTCTCAGCGCTGATGGGGTGAGCGAGCATTTGCCGTAGCCCTGGGTGGCTTTGCAGAGCGTTTGGCTGTAGACAAGCCGAGCGTGGCCAGGGCAGCCTGGAGCCGTGGGGACACAGAGGGGCTGGGCGAGGAGGAGGATGGGGAGGAAGAGGAGGGGTCCGGGCGGCGGGGCGAGGGCCGTGCCGCTGAGCTCTCCTGCCCGCTCTGCCCACAGAACGCCGTCCGCCACAACCTGAGCCTGCACAAGTGCTTTGTGCGCGTGGAGAACGTCAAGGGAGCCGTCTGGACTGTTGACGAGCATGAGTACCAAAAGCGAAGGCCACCAAAGATGACAGGGTGGGTCCTCCTCTCCCGCGGGACGCAGCCCGGGAGCCGCGCTCGTGCCCACCTCCACTGCCAACCCCCCCGTCCCCAGGCCGGGAGCGCTCAGCCGTGCATCGTTCTGCTTTCTCTCTTTCTGCAGGAGTCCAACTTTAGTCAAAAACATGATTTCAGGACTCGGTTACGGAGCACTTAATGCAAGTTACCAGGTAAAGACCCAGACCCAGCCCCATCCCTGGCAGGGATACGGGGGCACTAAACCTTCGCCGCTCCGCAGTCTTGTTTTCCATCGCGGTCTCGCATCCTCCGTGCCTTGAATCGCTGCCGCTTTCCGTTGCAGGCTGCGCTGGCGGAGAGCAGCTTCCCGCTGCTGAACAGCCCCACCATGATCAACACCAGCTCCGCCAGCGGCATGCTGCACGTGGGCCATGACGACGTGAGCAGCACCGTGGAGCAGGTCAACAGCAACGGCAGCAACAGCCCACGCCTGTCCCCGCAGCAGTACAGGTCAGGACAGCAAGGGGACGAGGGACGGTGCCGGTGGGTGTTACTGGGCTGCTGGAGGGTTTGGAGCTAAGGGACGGTGGCACTACGGGCACCGGGAGCCGCTCGTTGCCTCCCGTGGCACCTGTCCCCCCAGGCGAGGGGCAGCGTGGGGATGGAGGGGGTTTGGACTGAGAGCTTCGTGGGGTTGTGGCCAGCGGGATCGGCTGCCCGAGGCTGAAGGCTTCCCTCCCCACAGCCATCCAGTGCACGTGAAGGAGGAGCCCGCCGAGGCGGAGGACGACAGCAGACCCGTCTCGCTGATGGCCACCACCAACCAGAATGTGACAATTCCCGACGACAGGGACCTGGAGGAGGAGCTGCCGGTGGAAGACTTGTCCTAAGGACCCCTTCCTCCTCCCCACCAAGGGGCAAACCCTTCCCACCCTCCCGGCCGGAGACCAAGCGATGGCTCCCACCTCCCCAAGGTGACCTTCGGCGTTAACCTGTTTTTTAAAGGCACTTCCACAAAGCAAAAGGGTTTCCTTGGTGCAACAACCTGTTGCTGACGGTGCGTCCCTCACGCTCCCCACTGCCCCGCGCTGCAGCCCCGGTGACTGACTGACCCCTGCCGCGGGGGACATCCCGCGACATGAGAAGCAAAAACCCAAGAGCTGGACTTTTTCTCCCTTCCTCCTTTGGTTAGTGACTGGTGAACGAGGATGGTAGGTTGTTTCTGTTCGAAATGGTCCCTCCTTCCTTCCCCGTGCACGGTGGGCACAGGGAGGGCACCTCTGTCCCCTCTTCCCCTGCGGTGCTCTGCCACCCGGCGATGCTCGAGCCTCCGCCAGCGACTGCCCCAGGGAGGGAAGGCGATGGCAGGAACCTGCTGTCATCTCTCCGTCCCCCGGTGGGTTTTGCACTAGGAGGGACCGTGGACCCTGCCCACGTGCTGCCTCCACCCAGCTTTGGGGGAAAAAACAGCAGAAACAGGGGCCGAGTCCTCTGCCATGGTCTGGATGTCGGGCTTGCACCGTTGTCTCATGGCTGGGGAAGGACAAGGACCGGCACGTCGGTGGGACTGTCCCCCCTTTGCCTTGTCACCTCCAGCAGGTTGCTAAACTGCCTGGCGAGCAGAGTGACCGTGCCGGGTTGGCCGCCCTCCCCGAGCCCCCCGGTCCCCGCTGGTGGGGGGGCTGGTGGCACCCAGCAGTGATGACCATCCCCAGCCGACCACCAGCGCCAGGCAGCGAGGACACGGCTCCCTGCTTCCTTCTCGATGTCGGCCGCAGCGGGTGACACCTCTCCCAGCCCATGCGGGGATGGCCAGTGGCCCGACTTCGACTTCAGGGAAAGGCTCCCGACCCCCTGCGCGCCCGGTTCCTCCTCCGAAGCCGGGGCAGGGTCTCCGAGGACGGGCAATGGCGCGGGGAGGCAGCATCCACCGCCGCCGAGCCTCCTCCTGGGGGGCACCCACAGAGGAGCTGGCACGGGCAGAGCCCAGCGGTGAGCCGCTGCTTGGCCATCCTGCCA
>NW_008794598.1:4206715-4209048 GCF_000699145.1 Aptenodytes forsteri | reverse complement strand
TACTCTGTTCGTTGGCGGGGGAGCCGAGCCTGCTGCCACCGGGGCTCCCGCTTTCATCTTTTCTTTTCATTATCCTTTTGTGTGTGTGTGCGTCCAGATGGGAAGATACCAAAAGATTTCTAGAGACAGAAGGTCCGTAGTTCAGGTGAACAGATGGTATTAATGCCAAAAAAAAAAAAAAAAAGTATTAATAATAACGAGAACAACACAACCAAACACCCCTCTTCTCCCTGCTCTTTCTTTCTGTGGTGGTGATGTGGGTACCCAGCGCCGGGCTCCTCCCGGCAGGCAGCCGTGGCCTCCCCGGTGCCCCGTGCTGGCTTTGGGGACCAGCACCTTCCTCGGGGACCAGCACCTTCCCCCAGCACGGCCGGGCTGGCACTGGCTGTCCTGGCACGCAGCAGGATCTTGGGGGACTTGCTGTGATGGACATAGAGCTGCTCTCGTTTTTGAGCCCAACTCCAGGCTCTCCCAAAGCGACCCTGAGCGCTGCTCCGTCCCTCCCTGTCCCTGGTACCCCGGGTTGAGACATTGGCGGTGGGGGCTGCTTCACTGCCTCAGCACATGGCCCCCAGCCCTGTACCGGGGTCCTGGCCACCAGCACCCCAGGAGCTGCGTTTTGGGTTGAAAATGCAGCACGCAGCTGTGGGTCGTGGCGGGGTGTGCTTGTTTGTCCCCGTGCATCACCTCTGTGACATCCCCAAGGGGCTCTTGGCCCTGTGGTATGTGTCCCTGGGGCGAGCCCGTAACTCGCATCATCCTTTTTGCTGTCTGTTGCATCCTCGGTACCAGGTGGCTGCAGAGGTGGAGGGGTCCCTGGCTCCCCCCTGCAGCCATCGGTGAGGCTGAGCGAAACCCCCCAGTCTTGTTTCCCTGTGCCACCCCGGCACCGTCTGGGGGATGCCGAGACCCTCGGGGAGCAGCAGCCGCCCGGGGGGGGAGGCACAGCTCGGTGGGGCTATTAACGGGGGTCACCAGCATCCCCCCCGGCTGGTGTTGCAGAGGGGCCCTTTCCCCTCCCTAAAAACCCGGAAAATCCTGCAATCCCCTCCCCAGCCCCACACGTTGGCGGCCGTCGTGGTGTGTGGGTGCTCGCCGGCGTGGTGCCGTGCCGTGCCGTGCCGGCCTTCGCTAGGTGTCTCCACTCGACCCGTGTTTCTCCCCGCGCCGCAGCCTCGCTCGCTCCCTCGCTGCTGCCGAAATACCAGGGCGAGGAAGTTTGCCAGGCCGCCCGCTTCCCCTCGCCCTCCGGCCTCTCCTGGCTCGTCCGCCGCCGCCAGCTCCCACCCAGGCTCTGCCGGACACCAGTGACCCTGCCCGGGCTGGGGGGCACAAACCGAACCCCATCTCTTGCAGTGTGGGTGCAGCCCCATCCCCCCGGTACCTCCAAAGGAGCTGCGAGGCCGGAGGCGCCGCGTATTTTTCCCACCTGATTTCCTTTCTTTTTTTTATTTTTCTTTTTTTTTTTTTCCTTTTTTTTTTTCAGTCTTTTGATTTTAAGTTATTGTTTTAAACAAGTTTACAGCTGCCGCGGGCGGGTGTTGCTGGAGGGAGGCCGGCGTCGCGCATTGCTGCTTTACTTGTACGAAGGAGCGGGGAGGGATGGACGGGGTGGATGTTGGGGTGCAGCCCCCGGCCCCCCGCCGCTGCTGCTCGGTCACACTTCACCCTCGGCAGGGGATCGCCTGCCTCCATCCAGGCTTTTGGGTTTTTGGTTCGCATCTCCCCAGCGAGGGGGCAATTGTGCCTCTTTATGGCAGCGCCAGCACCCGGTGTCACCCCTTGTGCTGCTCCAGCGTGTCTGGGACACCCCAGTGTCCCTGGGGGGGGGAACGACCTGGCCTTGTACTGGTGTAGTTCACCCTTTCCGCGGAGTGGGGGGGAGGTTTTGCAGCCTGATGCACGTGGGCACGGCCGGTGCTGCAGGTGCTCAGGAGCTTGCATGGGTGCGGGGAGCCGTTGCACCGGAGGGTGGTGGGTGCTGCCGGCCCCGGCTCCCACCCATTGCCGGGGGTGCTTCGCTGGTGGGTCCTTCCCCGCATCCACGGGGCTTGGGGGCTGGGCGTGGGCTCAGTCCCCCTCGCCGTTTTTTTGGGGGGTGTTTCAGTAGCGGCTCCCCTTCGTTCGCTCTTCCTGGGTCCTTTCCCCTCCCCTTCCTCGTGCTCTTCAAACTTAATTTTTTAGCAGCTCTGCAGCTCCCTGTTACTTTGCATACCGCTGGGGCAAAATCCAAGGCGGTCCAGGCACAAAGCGCGCCCGGCATTGGCGAGCCCTCCAGCACCCGCTGCGGCCCTTGCTCGGGGTGTGGTTTTTTTTTTTTTTTTTTTTTTTTT
>NW_008794598.1:4201271-4206319 GCF_000699145.1 Aptenodytes forsteri | reverse complement strand
ATCCGAACCCAGGTACCGTGTCCCCTCCCAGCCTTGCCCGCACCCACCCCCCCCACCCCTCTGGTTTATTTTTTGCTAGTTTGAATTTTACAAAATTCTGCGTGTCTTACCTCAAACACACGCCGGAGGCAGGGAGGGGAGAGAAGGAAGGATCAAGGACCAAACGCAATGTGTGGCAGAATTGTATGTCTGTATATATTGAGATATATATATACTGGGTTTAAACCTACCAACCTGAATTGTTCTTTTGGGTTTTTTTCTGGATTTTTTTTGTTTGTTTGTTTTATTTCATGTTTCTTTGCCTCCTGGGGCAGTTCTGTGAGGGGGAGGTGTGGGCACCCCACTGTAAGTAATAGCATTTTTCTGGTATCTCCCACTGAAGGAATTACTCGGTTTTCCATGGTTTTTTTTCTACCCAGGGGCTCTTATTAATTAATCCCTAGGCATGCTCAGTATTTGCTGACGGGACCCCTGACTGGGGGTCTGCGCTGCCTTTTCCTGGGCACAGAGAACCCCCCCCCCCCCTCCCCTTTTTTTTTTTTTTTTTCCATCCTCTTTGGCGCTGGGTGGGAAGGTGATGCCGGGGAGGTGGGACGAGGTCCGAGGGCCAGAGGGTGTGGAGGGGAGGGAGGATGTGTATAAAGTGACCCTTTCTCTCCCGCCGCCGCCTTCGCTGCCGCATTCCTCGTGCTGTATAAAGGAAATAGCATTGCTGTGTATTTTTTTAATTTTTTTTTTTCCATCCTCTTTGGCGCTGGGTGGGAAGGTGATGCCGGGGAGGTGGGACGAGGTCCGAGGGGGCCAGAGGGTGGAGGGGAGGGAGGATGTGTATAAAGTGACCCTTTCTCTCCCGCCGCCGCCTTCGCTGCCGCATTCCTCGTGCTGTATAAAGGAAATAGCATTGCTGTGTATTTGTACTCTGAACTTCCGTGTGTCTGCTTTGGCAGACGGTAAACCCTTGTACAGTAGATCTAGCTGCATGTAATCTGTATGGACAATGGCATTATAAAATGCAATAAAATAAATTACCTATCATGCTGCTGTGCTGGCTGCTTTGTTATAATTATTGATTTTTAAAAAAAAAAAAAAAAAATCTGCATTTTTAATCCTCGTAGGCTCTTCAGCAGCGAGGGAGCGATGGTCAGCCTGGGCGTCAGAGGGGAGAGAAGTGACTTGCTCTGCTATGTCAGCGTTGGGGCAGCTGGGGGGCTACAGCAGCCCTGGTAATTTAGGTCTCTATAGCTACCCCTCACCAGCTCGCTCCTTCCAGCACCACCACATGAACCCGGGGGACTGGCTGAAACACGTGAACCCGGGGGACTGGCTGAAATACCCCTTTCGGGTGGGTTTGCTGAGCTGGCCAGCCTCGGGGGGTCGCATCCTGCCCGCGGAGTGTTTGCTGGTGCTGCTGGTGGCGTCGCAGCAGCGGAGCCCCACATCTGCCGTTGCTGGGAGCTGTACGGTCGTGATGCTGGGAGCCGTACGGTCGTCGTAAGCTGCCAAACCCAGGGTTTTCTGTTGCCAGCACCAGCTGACACCGTAGAGCTGCACTGGGTGATGGGGAGCCAGGAGATGCTCGTTTTTTTCTGCAAGTTCAATCCTCTCCGAGCCCCGGGGTGCAGAGGCACGGAGAGGGGACCCAGCAGCACCCACCCAGTGCCCCTAACATCCCCGGGTGCTGAGGCACTGCTCCCTGCGTCGCAGAAACCTGGGAAGTGCCTGAATTTCCCTGGCTGCGCTGATCGCAGGGCAGAGCCCTGCCAGCCCTCTGCAGCACCCGGCTCGCGCTGACAGTTGCCTGCGGATGGGGTGGGGTGGGACGGGATGGAGATGGGGAGGGGATGGGGTGGGGTGGGGTGGGATGGGATGGGGTGGGGTGGGGTGGGGTGGCAGTGGCCCCTGGAAAAGCGCAACAGCAGCTCAGATAGGAGTGTCCCTCCTCTTCCTTACCAAACAGCCCCTGGTCCACCCTGCTGAGACGGGGAAGAGTTTTCCCAAAGGCTGAGGCCAAGGTGAGTTGCTGGATGTTCGCTGGAGTTACCGTGGTAGGAGATCTGCCTGTGCAGAAGAAAAATAGAAATAATTAAGAAGTTAATAATTAGTAAGTAAGAAAGCTTTTGCCACTGCCCTTAGGGATTTTTCCTGCTACCTCTTCTTCTTTTTTTTTATTTTTTTAAGACCAGTTCTGCAGTGAAGCCCCTCCACTGCACATCCACGTCTGTGTTCTTCAGAGGCCTCTGAATCCAGCAGCAACAGTGGTACCCACCAGCCACCCGCGCTCCCTCGCACCGCAGAGCCCCCGGGCAGCCGGACACACGGCACCCAGTGCCGCTGAGCCCGCGGCTCGGCCCTGGCAGCAGCCTGGTTCTCCCCGGCACGACGGCTAGCGAGGAGGCAGCCTCCCGGCAGCTCGGCACCCGCAGCCGGAGGACTGGAGGTTTATTCAGAAGCGCTCGGTGCTCATCGAGGCTCCGAAAGCAGGGCCAGGTTTGCAGCCTCAATATCTGCCCCTTAAAAACAAAAAAGCAAGGTTTTGGCACTCCCCTCAGGGAATTGACTTCCCAGGGCATCGGGGCGTCACCATCGGGAACTTTTGGCCATTGCATTATTTTTTTTCCTGAATATCCTCGCTCCCGAGTCCCGGCCAGAGCTGCAGCAGCACAGGGGACAAGGACAGGGCTGTGAGCAGATTTCGGCCACCGCTGTGGCCCCCAGCCGCCTCGCAGCCCCACAGTTCGCAGCCCAATGAAATGGCTGGCTCCCATCTGTGTCTAGACCCTGCCAATATTAATAGACTGTTATATCCCCTTTCCCTCCGCTGCTCCGTCTCAGCCAAACTTGCTTAATCTTTTTTCCAGTGGCCCTTTTCCAGGGCTCTTTGAACCGCGGCCAGCTCGCCGGTGGCTTCCTGGGGCACGCTGAACGTGCCTCTGCCAGCCCCTCGACGCCCGCCCAGGGGGCCTGAGCCAGCACCCATGGGTGCACGAGCTGTGCAGAGGGGCCAGTCCCCATTCTCCGCCGGCTCCCCAGCTCCCACGGGGAGGGCGCGGGGGGCGGGGGGCTCGTGGCTGGGCGCAGGCTGTCAATCGCTTGGGGGAGCATGTGGCTTTGATTGATTTAACACTCGGAGAGCGAGCTTTTAACTTTTAAACTAGAAACTTTTTTTCTTTTCTTTTCTTTTCTTTTTTTTTTTTTTGCTATGGACATGAAAGCTTCCTTGGTTTGATTGCTAAACCAGTATGTGGATGGGGGGAGAGTCTGGGACCAGCCACCCCCTTCCCTCAGCTCCTGGGAGCGGAGCAACTCCATGCACCCAGAAAACGGTGGCAGAAGGCACCCACCCCAATCCTCCTCTTCCCTCCTGGGTGCCCTGGAGCCAGCATTCATGAGGATACCACCCTCCTCTCGGGCTAGCTCGCTGCTTTGCCCCAAATCGGGGGGAGTTTTGCACACCCCTGAAGCACAACGTGGGGTTTGCTGCTAGGAGCAGAGCCCCCGGCCGGGGGCGAGTCGCTGCCTCAGAGGCACACAGCCGGCACGGCTTTCAAATAGTTAAAAAGAACAAAAAAAAGGAGGGAGTGCTTTTGGTTGTTTTGGGGTTTTTTTAAATGAGCATTAAGGAATTGCAACAACCGGGGCCAGGAAGGGATGCGGCCAAAGCGTTCTTGCTCCGAGATCTGTTCCCCTCCCTGAGCTGTTGACGTCTTGGGGGGGTCTCTGGTCCATGTGGCTGTATCCCCACTCAGGACCAGGGCTGAGGAGGGGGTCCCGAAACAGCACGTGCGGGCAGAGGGCACACACAGAGCCCTCAGCTCTGCAATGGCCACCCACCCATGGGCCATGAGCGGGTTTGCTCCCTGCTTTAGTCTCCCTTCTGCACCCATTTTGCTTCTCTGGTTTGTTCGTGGGGCTGGAGGCTGCTGCAGGAGGGGCAGCGCCTGGGGGTCCCGGCGCACCCTCTGCCCCGGGGCTGCTGGACGGGTATAGGTGAGTTCCTGTAAGAACAGACGTTGAATGTCCTTTGACTGCATGCAGCCGATTCATTTTTCTCTTGCCACTCAGACAGCGATGTATTCCCTGCGGAGAGACCGTGGCTGATTTAATACCAGCATCACATCTTGTCCGGAGCAAGGCTGTGATGTGCTGCGGCCCAGGGCTGTGAGCCCCCTGCACCAGGGGGTCTCAAAAAGCAGTAGGAAGAATAATTGTGGCTTTAGTAGCTGGGAAGTAAAAGACCAGGAATGGGGGGAGCAGGCACAGGCTGGGTGTAAGCGCCCACTTTTGCCACCCCAGCCTCTCCGAAAGTCTCGGCTCGTACCCATCTGTGCAGAAACCTGGAACATCAACCCCAGGCCTGCAGGTCCCCCGGCGCAGGACGGGAAAGGAGGACAAAGGGGACCTTGTTGGCAAGCGTGAGCACACCAAATCGCTGCCCGTGGCAGGATCCGGCCACCTGCGGTGCCCCGGGGGTGGCGGGGAGCCCCAGAGCGGCTCCAGCCAGGGCAGCCAAAGCAGGTGCTGGCCCCCACCCCGAAGCCAAATCTGCTTTGCTGACCCTGCCCAGAAACGTGCTCAGCGTGAGCCCCAACGCAGCAGCGGGGAGAAATGCCAGCCCTGGCCCCGTGCAGGCACAGTGCTGCTGAGTGTCACCATCCCCATCCCCCGGTGCACCCGTATCCTCCTCAGCAATGCACTTCTTCATGCCTCAGTTTCCTCGCAAAAGGCCGCGGTGCTGCTCAGTCCCCTGCCTGGCTGGGACGTGGCCCGCCCCCCCCCCAGCACCGGGGGGCCGGCGAGCCCCCCCAGGCCACGGTCCCCAGCGGTCACCCGGGAGGAGCCGTGGCGGGTGGCAGCGGTGGGGCTGCTCCAGCGTGCACGGCACGATGGTCCCGCGGCTGCTCATGAGCCTCTGCCTCCCCCCCAATAACAGCACTTGCACCCACCCCCCCCGGGGACGGAGCGTGGCGCGGAGGGGAGGGGGGAAGTCTTTAATTTTTCCATCTTCAAAAGATGAATGTTCATGGGGCCCCCCCTTTTTTTTTTTTTCA
>NW_008794598.1:4199083-4201249 GCF_000699145.1 Aptenodytes forsteri | reverse complement strand
TGGGGTCTGGGGTCATTCACTGCGAACCCAGCGAGCCAGCGACTCTCCCCCCCCCCCGCCCGCTCCGCACAGAAGGGTTTGAGAAGGTTATTTTGTTTAGGGATTTTGTGTCAGCGACTGGACTGGTAATTATGCTCGACAGATCAGGGGCGAGCCACCGCCTCTCCCCCCCCCCCCCCCGCCCGCTTCGCACAGAAGGGTTTGAGAAGGTTATTTTGTTTAGGGATTTTGTGTGCGCCCAGCGACTGGTAATTATGCTCGACAGATCAGGGGGTTATGGCTTGGACCCTAAGCAAACACGGCTCAGTCTGCACAGCCCGGCTCTGTGCTGAGACCCAGCCGAAATCTACAGTCCCATTCATGGCAGGTTAACCGCACGCTGCGGCTTGGGCTGGGGTTTTTCTTCCTTTTTTTTTTTTTTGTTTTAGGATTGCACGCATTTTCTCTTATTTATTTATTTTTCTTTCGAAACTGCAAAGGGTTCGCCAAGGGATAAATGCCGGGAATGTTGCAAAACCCCCTTTGAACTGCAAAGTCGAGGCTTAGTGCTAAATCCTCGCTGGAGTCGGGAAGGTCAGGGAGGTTTTACAGCCCGTTTAAATCTCTGCCCCCCCCCTCTCAGCCGGGAGCTGGGATTTACTTTGGCGGCAGAGGAGCTCGGAGCGGCGGCTGATGCCAGGGTTTGTGAATGTGGGTCAGTGCAGTCACACACCTACAGAAATGGCCTTGTTTTCCAAAATACAGCCAGCTCCCACAGTGTTCGTCGGGGTGCAGCAGTCCCAGGTATATCACAGGATTAATCCTGGTGTAATCACTGCAGGATTAATTTGTACACTGCAGGGTGCCCCCAGCCCCTCTCTTGCCCACCCCAAGCACCCTGCTAAAACTGCTCGGAGGAAGTTTTCTTTAGAGGGGACAATGCTTTGGGGAAAAAAACCCTTGTTTTTGTGGAAAACGCTCTTGTCAGCCTGCTGTGCACTTGGCATCGCTGAGCAAATTGTTACCCCCACGAGAGACCTTGCTGGACTTTTTTGCACCTTCCTGCTGGCCGCCGTCCCCGGAGTTTTCCAGTACAGGGACGGGGCTGGAGCCCCCACGGGACCACCGTGCCCAGGGACCAGCAGCCTCGCAGTGAAGGAGGGCGTCGGAGGCTGGTTCATCGCTGTTGGGCAACAGCAAAGCAAAGCAGCAGCACGTTATTTTTTTTTCCAGGGCCCTTCATGGGAGAGCGGTGGCAGGGCCGGCTGAGCCGCTCGCCCCGCCGGATGCTGCCGGTGACGGATGCTGCCGGTGACGTGCTCGAACCGTCCCTGCGACGCAGCGCGCTAAGGAGAGGTCGGGGAAGGCTGGGCCCTGGCTGCCTTCGGTTTGCGCTTGCCAAATTTTGCCTCCTGCTTCTGAATGAACGTGGGATGCAGCAGGAGAGAAACCCCAATGGGAGGAGGCAGCGAGGGGGGGTGGGGGGACGGGACAGCAGAGGAGGCCTAAACTCGGGGTTAAGGCAGCAGAAAGCAGGCCCGCTGTCAGCCACCATCGCGCTGTGCCGAGATGGGATGTATCCTGCCGAGGCTGGCAGAGAGGGGGCAGAGCCCCGGGGCACCGGGAGCAGGTACGGAGACAGCATTTTGCCTTACAGCAAAGGGATATGGGTGGTGAAAGAAAGGAGGGCGCAGACTTGTTTTACAAGGTTGGATCCTGCCTTTGGCTTCGGTGTAATCCCTTTCATTTGGAGGGGGAGCGGTGCTGTGCCTCTGAGGCCGGGGGTGTCCCCGCTCGGGGCACAGGATGCTCCACGGGATGGCCCATGGGGCAGGCAGCACCACGGCCCCGGTGTTGCTGCGGGTAAAGCCTTGCTGCTCTCCGGCCCCAAAAACCCTGCTTTACAAGGTTGGATCCTGCCTTTGGCTTCGGTGTAATCCCTTTCATTTGGAGGGGGAGCGGTGCTGTGCCTCTGAGGCCGGGGGTGTCCCCGCTCGGGGCACAGGATGCTCCACGGGATGGCCCATGGGGCAGGCAGCACCACGGCCCCGGTGTTGCTGCGGGTAAAGCCTTGCTGCTCTCCGGCCCCAAAAACCCTGCAAAGCACTTTCCTGCGGGGCACAGCTCCCGCCCTGCCCAGGTGTCTGCCAGCCCCGGGGTGCCCGGGCAGCGGCCGCCGGCGCCCCG
>NW_008794598.1:4195216-4199029 GCF_000699145.1 Aptenodytes forsteri | reverse complement strand
CGCTTTCCGGCGTGGCACAGCTCCCGCCCTGCCCAGGTGTCTGCCAGCCCCGGGGTGCCCGTGCAGCCGCCGTGGGGAGCCCCGTTCCCTCTCCAAAGCCAGGGCTGCACGGGGAGGGGGGGGGAGATCCTGGGCCACCAAAGTTGTGACTCAGCTTCCCAAGTACTCTTTAATTTTTTTTCGTGGGTTATCAGGCCGAGCTGTCAGCACAGAGGAAAAGTGCTGCTAATCCCCACCCGGCTGTGCAGCCTCATGGCCAGAGCCGAGCACGTGGCACCCAGCTTCCCGGCTCCGTCCTCCCCCAGGCAGAGCATCACCCACCCGGGCAGCCACCCTCCTCCTTCCCCAGGTTCAAGGCAATGGCAGGGCTGCTGAGTTCTTCTTGTATCAAGCACCTTTGTCCGGTGGGGCCACGTCCCTCGGGGCTGCCCGGGAGGAGCGAGGGTGCGTCTGCACCGGTGGGGCCGGGCTTACGGGTGTCTGAGCAGGTAAACAGGGAGGAATGTGCGGCGGCAGCGCGTGGGGCTGGCGTGTTCCCGGCGTGACTCACAGACACTGCCTCAGAGGCCGGCAATGCCGGCACACCCCACGGTCCCGCTCGCCATCACCAGCACGGCCGGCTCCGCACTTGGACGCTGCTTTAATGAACCCTTGTGGAAAGCTGGCTGGGTCCTGCTGGGGCTGCGGCCAGCGGAGCTGTGTCAGGTGAAGGAAATGATCCAGCCGCTGGCTCCTGGCGGGGTGACCTGTGCCGGGGTGGTCCCCCGGGGACGGGGCGTTGCGGTGTCAATCGATGCTTCACCCTCAGTACCAACGATGCACAGAGAAAGGCTCTCTGCGGCAGGAGGGCTGCGGCCGGGAAGGAGGGTGCATGGCCCTGCATGGGCACAGAGAAAGGCTCTCTGCGGCAGGAGGGCTGCGGCCGGGAAGGAGGGGGCATGGCCCTGCATGGCGCGGCACCCCACGCTGCACCTCACACCGCACCCTGTGCTGCAACCCATGCTGCAACCTGTGCTGCTCCCCATGCACCCACCACTGCCTGGGCAGGGAGCACTCGGGGCTCCGTCCGTGTCAGGGTCCCTATTTTCCCATCCTGCCAAGCAGGGACTATGATGTGCAGCGCCCGGCATAGCAGGGTGGGCAGAATGGTGCTGGTTGGCTCTCAGGAGGACACAGCTCCAGCAGCAGGATTTTAGGGCCGCTGTAGGGTGCAGTCAGGAATGCTCCTCCTGGAAGGATGATTTAAAAGGCAAAAACTGTAGTGACAAGTTGGCTTTAAAACAGACCGATTCTTGAGGTCTTGCATGATCCTCTCCATCTCCCTGGCTTCAGGCTGGAGCTTTCAGAAAGATCCTGAGCACATCGGGTCCCTCCAGACCCGCTTCGTGCCCCAGGCTGCCTCATTTCCCCCTCCTGACCCATGTCCTTTACATGTGGCCGCGATGGTGACGTCTCAGCGCCTTCCTCTTATCCCTCGCCACACCAAATGCTGCACCGCAGCATAGGAGACAGCCCCGATGGCAGCCGGGTTACGGCATCGCCAGGCAGGAAAGAAGTGGGACGTGGGGAGTCACCCAGGGCTGACCCGTGGGTTCGCTGCACCCCACGCTGCACCTCACGCTGCACCCTGTGCTGCAACCCATGTTGCAACCTGTGCTGCTCCCCATGCACCCACCACTGCCTGGGCAGGGAGCACTCGGGGCTCCGTCCGTGTCAGGGTCCCTATTTTCCCATCCTGCCAAGCAGGGACTGTGATGTGCAGCGCCCGGCATAGCAGGGTGGGCAGAATGGTGCTGGTTGGCTCTCAGGAGGACACAGCTCCAGCAGCAGGATTTTAGGGCCGCTGTAGGGTGCAGTCAGGAATGCTCCTCCTGGAAGGATGATTTAAAAGGCAAAAACTGTAGTGACAAGTTGGCTTTAAAACAGACCGATTCTTGAGGTCTTGCATGATCCTCTCCATCTCCCTGGCTTCAGGCTGGAGCTTTCAGAAAGATCCTGAGCACATCGGGTCCCTCCAGACCCGCTTCGTGCCCCAGGCTGCCTCATTTCCCCCTCCTGACCCATGTCCTTTACATGTGGCCGCGATGGTGACATCTCAGCGCCTTCCTCTTATCCCTCGCCACACCAAATGCTGCACCGCAGCATAGGAGACAGCCCCGATGGCAGCCGGGTTACGGCATCGCCAGGCAGGAAAGAAGTGGGACGTGGGGAGTCACCCAGGGCTGACCCGTGGGTTCGCTGCACCCCACGCTGCACCTCACGCTGCACCCTGTGCTGCAACCCATGTTGCAACCTGTGCTGCTCCCCATGCACCCACCACTGCCTGGGCAGGGAGCACTCGGGGCTCCGTCCGTGTCAGGGTCCCTATTTTCCCATCCTGCCAAGCAGGGACTGTGATGTGCAGCGCCCGGCATAGCAGGGTGGGCAGAATGGTGCTGGTTGGCTCTCAGGAGGACACAGCTCCAGCAGCAGGATTTTAGGGCCGCTGTAGGGTGCAGTCAGGAATGCTCCTCCTGGAAGGATGATTTAAAAGGCAAAAACTGTAGTGACAAGTTGGCTTTAAAACAGACCGATTCTTGAGGTCTTGCATGATCCTCTCCATCTCCCTGGCTTCAGGCTGGAGCTTTCAGAAAGATCCTGAGCACATCGGGTCCCTCCAGACCCGCTTCGTGCCCCAGGCTGCCTCATTTCCCCCTCCTGACCCATGTCCTTTACATGTGGCCGCGATGGTGACATCTCAGCGCCTTCCTCTTATCCCTCGCCACACCAAATGCTGCACCGCAGCATAGGAGACAGCCCCGATGGCAGCCGGGTTACGGCATCGCCAGGCAGGAAAGAAGTGGGACGTGGGGAGTCACCCAGGGCTGACCCGTGGGTTCGCTGCACCCCACGCTGCACCTCACGCTGCACCCTGTGCTGCAACCCATGTTGCAACCTGTGCTGCTCCCCATGCACCCACCACTGCCTGGGCAGGGAGCACTCGGGGCTCCGTCCGTGTCAGGGTCCCTATTTTCCCATCCTGCCAAGCAGGGACTGTGATGTGCAGCGCCCGGCATAGCAGGGTGGGCAGGCCCATGAACCCGTGGGTTCAGCCCTGCTCTGGGAACCCGGAGCCGTAGCTCTGGACTGCAAAATCGAGCTGTCACCCAGACCCCCGGCGTGTCCGGGAAGCGGTGACCGAGGGAAGTGCTGGCTGGTAGTCAGCCCCTGGCCCTGCGCTGCAGGGGAGGGCAGGGGGGGCAGCACCCGGTGCTGCCAGCTGGTTCAGCTCACGCCGGCGGCAGCGTGGCTCCAGCCGAGCGCGGAGCGATTGCAGGCTCTTTTTGTACGCTTTGCACTGCTGGGCTTTTTAAACGCAGCAAAACACAGCAGTGTTATGAAAAAACAACTTTGAAAATGTCCCGCCAGGTCCTACATGACGCTCTGCACGAGGACGAATCCTCGTGGGGACCCTGCAGGGACACAGGGCCGGAGCAAACGCAGTGAACCCCGTGTTGGCCCACTTGGGAAGTGCTGCTACTGCTTGAAATCTCGGTTTCACGCTGCCGCTCTCAGGGCTGATGATGGCAGCAATGCTGTCACCTCTTGATCCCAGCACCTCCAGGCATCGCCCCAAGGAGCCAAACCTCATCTGCCAGTTGGGGAAACTGAGGCAGGGAGGGGTGAGGGAGGCAGAGGCTTTCCCCAGGACACGCCAGCAGAGTCAGGAACAAAAGCACCCTCTTTGCTTCCCCACCCGGGCGCAGAGCGGACAGGCTGGAGCACCCACCCGAGGGTCCCAAGCAAGGCTTGGCGGCGGGAGTTTCCCACACC
>NW_008794598.1:4192859-4194160 GCF_000699145.1 Aptenodytes forsteri | reverse complement strand
GGGGCGGGCGGGGGTGTGCCTGAGTGCGTGTCCAGGAAGGCTCGAGTGTGTGTGTGTGTGTGTGCGTGCGTGCGTGTACACGGCTGTGTACAGCCGAGCGTGTGTTTGTGCCCCTGACAGTGTCACACACGCAGCGTGTGTGCGTGTGCCTGGCTCGGTGTGAGCACAGCTGGTGCAGGCGAGTCCGGGGGGAGTTCGCAGCCCAAACTTTGCTACAGTTTCTGTAACTCGGCCAAGCGCCCAGGGCAGCCGGGGCGAGGGGCCAGCGCAGGCTGAAGGGGTTAAAAACACCCCCGAGGGACGGGTGCAAGGGGCTGGGGGCTCTTCTGCAGCCCAGGGGTCTGAGCTGGGGCTGGGGGTTGCAGGGCCCCTTCCCCACTCCGCAGCGACTCCCTGGGGTGCTTGGGCGGGATGCAGGGGGGCAGGATCAGGCCGTGGAGAAGCGGATGGAAAAGTTTTGGGGATCCTCACTTTTTCCATGGGGCAAAGCTGAGCCCCTCGAGTTGTCCAGGCAGTGTGGTGGCTCTGCCTGGGGTGCAAGGACCTCTGCCGGTGTCCCGTGGTGGTCAGTCCCCACCAAGGTTCACGTGCAGAAACTGCATTAAAAGTCCCGATGAGAGAGAAAAAATGCCGGAGCAGGAAGCTGACGGCAAGAGGTGAAACACCCCGATGCGTACACTGTCAGGTCAGACGCAAAAGGGGCCAAATCCACCCCGGGACCAGCTCCCCGCGTGCTCTGAAAGCGGCTGCCGGGCAGCGGGCTGAGCGGGCAGGAGCTGTGCCGTGGGAGCACCGGGCATGGTGATGCACAGAAACTGAGCTTTGCACAGCTGGATCTTTCCCCTTGTTGGCTTTGGCCCGGAGCGTGGCTGGGCCCAAGTTTCAGAGAATACATCCTCTTGTTCTCTTCCCCCTGCTTTTCCAGCTGGATGCCGCAGGCTCCGCTTCCCGGCTGAACTCTTACGCCGCTTTGTGCTGCAGCCGCGTCCCGGGGCCGAGGCAGCTGCAGGGGCTGTGCGGAGCTTATTTCTCTGGATTTCCTTCCATTTGCCTGCCTCTCCAGGTGGGAAACGGTGAACTGTTAATGCACGGACCTAGTGCAAAAAAGCTCTTACACGGGAACTTGCCACCAGCCTGGGTTAGGAGGAGCGCTGTGCACTAGTTATTGTAAGATCAAGTGTGGGTTATTTTAAAAAGTAGTTTAGAAATCGGTTAAATGCATCGGAAAAAATGGCCTTGCAGCTTTTCCACATTCCCAGCCGCTGGCTGCACAGGAGCGGTGGGTCGGTACAGCCTCCCGG
>NW_008794598.1:4190517-4192765 GCF_000699145.1 Aptenodytes forsteri | reverse complement strand
CCCCAGCCGCTGGCTTCACAGGAGCGGTGTGTAGGTACAGCGTCCTGGTTGTACCGGTGTCCTGAGCAGGAGCGGTGGGACCCGGCCGGGGTGTGCAACGTCTGGGAGCTCGGGGGCATCCGTGAGTGCCCGATGTGGTGTGCCCACGGCGGAGGGGTGTGATCTCCGTCCCAAACCAGCCCCTAACCCACCCTCCTCTTCCCCAGCCCCTCCCGGAGGGGAGTGTGGACCCGGGGTGGGCGAACCTGAGCAGAGCTGGACCAAATTAATCTTCTTTAGGCCCCCCTTTCACAGCGTGCAAAGCCGGGGGGGCAAGGGGGTTTCCAGGACACCCTCGATTTCTTCCTGCCCAGGCTGCAGGGGCCAAATTTCATGCCGAGAGAATATCGCTGTCCTGTCTCGGAGACCAGCTTTTCGGTTCCACGTCTTGAGCTTTGAATTCTTGCTCACATCACTTCTTTCTTTCTTTCTTTTTTCTTTTTTGGTGAGCAATGAATGGACAGGGTCTGGTTTGTCTTTCGTGCTTGTTTGGCCTCGTGATGTTTCGGTGCAGAGTCATTATCGCTTGGGCAGCGTCCAGGGGCTCTGTCACGCACCACGGAGCCTGGGAATTTTTACTCGACTCCCTTTCCGATGCTTCGCAAATTAGACCAGATAATTTGGTAATGCTGAGCCCGTGAAATAAATGGGGCAACTGAGGTGCCAGAGCGGTTTGGCCCAAGTTAGTGCGTCATGGGCAGGGTCGGGTTGGCATTACCATGCTTGGTCCTATTTCCCAGCCTGAGACGAAGCCGGTTTCCCGGAGTTTGTTCCTTGGCATCTCTGGAGATGGGCCCGGTGCCATCGCAGCCTCCTCCCGCCCGGGGGGGACGGGCACGTTGCAAACCAAACCCTTGAAATAGCCACAGGTAGTTTGCAGAGGAGCCTCAGAGAGAAGAGCAATTGTCTGCCTGTGTGGAGTACGTGGGGTATAATTATTTTTTGGAGGAATTAACAGAAAACAGGAGAAAACAGAAAGCCCTTTGGCTGATGAGATTATTTTTGTCCTTCCTTCCCTTCACGGGGAGGGAGAGGAGGGGGAAGAGGGACAGCGGGAGAGGGGCTTTCCTAACGGGAAGCAAACCCATTTAAAGATGACGGAGGCAAATCCATCTCCAGAAGAAAAAGCTTTCCCTCGGGTTTGACTCCGTTCACTCCCACCTCCCTTCTTTCCCTTCCCAGCAGGACATCTGCTGCGTGGGGCCACCACCGCGTCCCCCTTCCATGTCCCCCCTCCGTGTCTGTGTCCTGGCTTGGCCGCAGGCGCCGGCAGCTCAGCGGCTCTTTGTTTGGAGACGGGCAGGGACGGGGACACTCGCACACACGCACTTTTTTTTCCCTTTAATTCTTTCTGCCTGTTCCAAAAGAGTTTGCCCCGAGGTGTAACAGGAGGCGGAAAGCTGTTGTGTGCTGCAGCCCCAACAACGCAGCCTTCAGAACGGCGAGGGGCTCTGCCCTGCTTACCCGAAATACTGGGGTCTGGCTGCCTGCACGAGGGTGCTGCCACCCGGCTCGGGGTCCTGAGCACCCACGGATGCCCGGAGCACTGTGGGGCTGCGGGCAGGGGAGGCTGGGCAGGAGTAGGTGCCACCATCACTCAGGTACCCGTTACTGGGACTCTGTCCTGCCTTGGGAGCGGGGCAGAAACAAAGGCAACCCCCTGCAAGGTCAAAATAAAAGGGTCTTTGCTTGTCTCAGCACTGATTTTAATGAAACTACTTGCAGATTTGCACACAGACATCCTGTAAGTGCAAAGGGGCCAAAAAAGAAAAGCCCTAAAATAAACAAATTTTTTTTTTTTTTTACCCCAGATAAAGACTTTTTGCACCAAAAGATTCATTTCAGTTTTTCTTTCAAAGTTTCTCGTCTGCTCATGAAAATGCTTCATTTTTTTCTGTTCTTTGAACAACAACAACAACAAAACTCAAAAAACCCCCAAAAAGGCAGATTTCTGGCTTTTTTCAAGTGTTTCTGGTTTTGAGCAAAACAAAGCAGGCCCTTTGGGGCTGTGCCGCTTGCCACCCCGGCGTCCCAGTCCCGCTCCAGCTCCTTATTGAATTTCCTTGGAAAGCGCCTGCTCGAGTCTATTAGTTGCAGAAACCCAAGCTGTCCTCTGGGTGTTTTCTGTAGTTTTTCTGATTTTTCTTCCCAGAGCTCCGCCTCGCTGGGGCTGTGCCCTGTGCAGCCTCCTGCGGGGCGGCCCCGGCGG
>NW_008794598.1:4181647-4190430 GCF_000699145.1 Aptenodytes forsteri | reverse complement strand
TGTGCCCGGGGCAGCCTCCTGCGGGACGGGCCCCGGCAGCCTCCCGGGGCTGCGGGGTTTGGCGTGGGATGGAGCCACGTCGGTCCTTCCCGGTGCCGGCGGCCCCCTCCCGCGTCCCCCCGGGTGCTGCACTCGGGTTGTACTGGTGGAAATGAGCTATTGCATAGCAGCAGGGATGGGGTAATTGGGTTTTTTTTGCCCCAAATCCCAATCATCAGGCCTTGCCCACTGCAACCGCATGCATGCACGCTTTCGCCCATCTCCGTTTGATCTTCAGGCAGGCTTTGGCAGCCCTGTTGAACTTGATATTTGACGTGGAGGGGAAGGTCCCCCCTCGCTCCAGTGCCGTCCCGCTGTCTTTCCACCGGTGCATCCCCAGCTCTGCGAACGGGGCGGATCAGGGAGCGGGCAGTAGCTTCGGGAAGCGCTTTCACCCCTGTCCCATCCTCTTTTGGGGTGCTCCCCGTGGGTGCGCAGGAGGCTCCCGGGGCCGCCTCCTTCCCTTGACGTGGGTGGCCGTGTCCAGGGCAGGACGATGCTCACCCAGTTCGGCTGCTTTCGGTGCCAGGGCTGGGCTGCCGGGGCGGCGTGTTCCCCGCAGCGGCCGTGCCTTCGCGTCGCGAGGAAGCGGGTCGACTCGCTGACTCCAGGAGCAATTACTCACTCCACCCGAATGGCTTCATCATTGGCCGGCCTCGCCGCCTTCCTTCAGCGAGCAGGCATGCTGCTGCCCCGCAAGCCGTGCCCTGACCTTTGCAGAAGAGCTTGTTTTCATCTCGCCCCGGCCCCGTTCAGGCCACGCTGCAGCTCCTCCGAAGCTGCTTTGGGGTCTGTGCTTAGAAGGAACCCCAACCTAGCGAGCGTGCACACCAGCGGGAAGTTGAGCACCAGGACTGCAAAGTTTTGGGCTCCATCGCCATAGGATGTTGCTTTGGGCAAATCCCTTTTACATGCCTCAGTTTCCCCACCGGGCCGAGCAGTGATAAGGTTCCGTTTCACAGAGGCTTAGAGCTGCAGCTGTGCTAATGTAAAATACATGGAGATCAGGTGATGTATGATGGGCTCTGGCTTAAAACTGTATGCTGGGTAGATCTCAGGATGAAAGGTGCTGTATAAGTGCAAATTATTATTCTTGTTAATAATGATGTCCACCAGCTCACATTTATCTGCTCTTCAATTAACTTTTTTTAAGGACTCTTAGCAGGTTAGAAAGACACAAATTTTCCCTGGCAGAACCTGTGCTGGTTTGACCCCGTAAGGTTACGCAATTACTGTACTGGCATGGTCCTTAATTAGACTCTCCATAATTTTCCCCAGCACAGCCGTGTGGCTCCTTGCTCTGTAATTCCCAGAATCTCCTTGGATCTGATAGGCATCGCCTTAGCCACTTTCCAGGCTTCAAGGATAATTGCTTGTCCTTAAGGACACCCGGGATGTCGCAGGATCTCCTCCTGCATCCTTCCTCCGTGCCAGGCTCCCATGGCACGGGGGTTTTACATCCTTCTGGCCAGGCTGGGGGGGTTAGCCTGCACCGGGGAGCGCCGAGCCGGCACGGTGCTCCTCAAAGTCAACGACAGTTGACTCAACCCCAGGCTGAGTCTTTGGCCCTTTGTTCTTCCCCATCATTTTTCTCCTCTGCTTGGTCCCGCAGTGCATTTGGGATGTTACACGTTGCTCTTTGGTTTAGGCAGAGCCCAGGCCTGACGCTGGGAGATGGGCTGGCCTGGCAGCCGGAGGCAGAAACCTGGTCCTGCTGGGTCTGGTTTGTGTCCTGGGACAAGCTGCGTTGTCCCTTGTCTCCAGTTCAGGCTTAGAGATTGCTTCTTCCCTTGCACCTGCCGCTGCAGTCCTGAATGCTGCCTTTATATATATATATATATGTTAAATATAGTCTTACTGCGTAAGGAATAGTTCCTCACCGTTGCTGCAACAAGAGAGGTGCGTGCTTCTTGCAGTGATTTGATTTCTTATCTTCCCTGAAACCCCTTCTCGAGGGTTATCCCCACCACCCCGGTGTCCTTGCTCTCGGGTAGGAGCAATTCTTCCATGAGGGTTGGTTTGTGCCTCCTTTGCGGGAGCCGGTTGGGTCAACGAGGACCTTTGGGTGATGGGATTTGTAGGGACGCCTTGGCATGGGGTCTGTGCCCCAAACCTGGAGTCGGGGTTTTGTCGCCGGAGGAGCTTTCAGCTGAGGTCGAATGCCGGACGCGGACGGACTGGATAGATACTGGTCCTGGCCTGTCTGGCCGTTCTGAAATTCCTCTCTGTCTACCCACCCAATGGCTATAAATAACAAATAATAACAACTCCCAGGCTGGCAAGCGATTTGGGGTTTTGCGGGTTTTTTTGCTTTGTTTTGCTTTTTTGCATTTAGGAAGTAACTTTTCATAGAAACCAGTATTTTTTTGACCGGATTCCTCATTGTCCCAGAACTGAACTGTTTATCCAAAGCATTGCCCAGGTGAGCAGAGAGACAGTGGGGCAAACGCTATCCAGGAGGGAAGCAAAGCTGTGCTGGATGTGTCCTGGGCGTGCTCAGGAGCTCTGGGCATTTCTCCTCCTTCCCCTCCCACCCTCCTTTTCCTTTCCCTGAATATCATAGAATCTGAAAATGCTTTGGTGCATTAATTTCAGACTGAATGTAAATAAGCCGTTTGGATTTTTCCCAGTTGAGCAAACTTTCAAACCAGAATTTTGCTTTCCTCTCCTCCAGCCTGGCTCGTGGGATTGGAAGGATTTGCTTCAGTGCTGTCTCTTCTGCACTTGAAACCACTTAATTAAGCTCTAAAATATCCCTTGAATAGGTCAGACAGGCACCTGATTGGGCCAGGCAGCGTGTACGGGAAAACCAAGAGAGATTACATGCTCGCTTTATCTGCATAAAACAGATTAGAAAGCTCCCAAACTAAATATTGCTGCAAGGTAGCGTGTTGTTAATGGCAAATGCCTTGCTAGACTGTCTCTGTTTGTGTCTCCATCCAACA
The DNA here is from genome assembly GCF_000699145.1 of Aptenodytes forsteri. Classification (NCBI taxonomy): domain Eukaryota; kingdom Metazoa; phylum Chordata; class Aves; order Sphenisciformes; family Spheniscidae; genus Aptenodytes; species Aptenodytes forsteri. The sequence continues at coordinate 4,187,446 of NW_008794598.1, read as the reverse complement.
TTATCTCGTCCCCGACCAGCCATTCCTGAGGGAATAAAGGGAGAGAGAAGGGGAGGATGGGAGACGCTCCTGAGCATCTCCACGTCGGCAGGAGTCGCGACCCACGGCGTTAGATTTGGATGCTCCTCAAGTCCAGAAGAGCTCAGATGTGGATCCAGACGTGTGGAGACCCTTCTCCCTCCCTTTTGCAACGGGTTGACACCACCTAATCCAAACACACTGCCTGCTAAAGAGGCGGGATTTGCTTCTGAGCTCACCAGTCCAAGCCTGCCTTTAGCTGCTGTGTGTTGGAGGCATTTTCCTCTCCTGTGCTGCCCGTCGCTGGCGTGCAGCCACGTCTGGCGCGGCGGTGACGGGTATATGCCACGCTGGTGAGGTGTCCATCCGTCTCCTGCCACCAGATTTCTTCCTCTTGAGCCAAAGGCACTTGGATAGAAGAGGGGCAGATAAATCAGAGATCCCAAGCAGCCAGGCAGATCATCTGTTGCATTAAGCTACAGCTCAGGAAAGCTGAGCAGGAGCCATGGGACAACCTGGGTGGGTTTGACCCAAAAGCGTGGCTTCAGCTTTGCATCTTCCCACATCCTCTGTGCCTTCCCAGCTCGGGGTCTGGGCACCACAACCAGCTGCAGAGAAGGAAACCCACAGCTCCCTGTGAGCCGTAAGGTGCTGTGGCCGTGCTGCCTGTGGTGTGGCTCTTGTTTGTGCTGCCGGAGAAGCTCTGCCCCATCCTGGCTCGGCACGGCCGAGCGCTCTCACCAGCTGCTGACACGCTGCTGTTTCCTTTTGTTTGTCCAGCTTTTCAGGGATGGGTTAGTTCAGTCCTGCAAGCTCATCAGGAATTAAGCGTGCCTCCCACCCAAAGCACAAATACTTTTTCCCCTAATCAGGGCAACGTCTGGTGGTTGCCCCAGAAGCTCCTGCAGACACTGGTGATGCAAAGTGGGTCCTTCCCACAGCCAGTGCTCCCGGAGGGACATTTTGTACATTGGACTTTGCAGGAGTATTACAAGATACATGATTAAAGCCGACGAAACCTTACAGCTTCTTTATATCTTTCCTCTCCTCCCTCCTTTTTTCTCAAATCTTGCGGTGCCTGGTGGACTTTGGAGCTCGGTGATGTCTTAGGGCTTTTACGACGGGTGGATTTGGACTTTGTAAATGGGGAGAACAGTCAGAAAACCTGACCCGCGTGCATCTCCCGGGCTCGGCAACCAGCAGGCAAAGAAAGTAGCTCCACGTCTATCAGCTTTCTAATCTGTTGTACCTTACGGCAGCGCTGTGATTTATTGAAGCCTGGCTTATTATTTTTAAATGCCTTATTATCTCTGTTCTCATAAACAAAACATGTGAGTCGCTCTCCCTGTGCCGTGTTACCTTCATTTCTCCCTTGTGTTTTACAAAAGGTGGTGCAGGATGGGGGAGCGGAGACCTGGACTCTCGTCCCAGGCTGTTTCTCCGCTACGTGATGAGCGTTTGCCCCGGCCGGGAAGGGGCTGGGGGTGCAGCTGCTACGGGGGTGCAGGTGGGGAAGGGGATGGATGGCCCATCCTGAGGGCTGGCTCTCCTTAGGACTTTGTCTGTGTTTTGCCCGGGCTTGCGGTTGGTTTTAAACCCGACAGATTTAGGTCAAGCCTGGTCTTGTTCTGGTGGCGGCGGGGTAATAGCAGGGGAGGGAAGAAGCCAGTCCCTGCCCTGGTGGCAGCAGGGAGAGGGGACCCCAGGGGGGCCTCACCTTGCTGGGGGACACCTTGCCAGCCCCCGGTGAGCTGCTCCTCCCTGCGCCTCTTTCCCTGCTCACCCTCTCTGCTCAGCTTAACGTGCTTTGGGGAGCAAAGCGCGTGTTTAGAGGAGCGATGAGGGCTCGCAGCCAAGGGGGCAAGGGATTATCTGCACGGGACCCCCGCGGAGCCGCACGTCGGGTGCGTGTGCCCGTCCTGGTCTGTAAGAGGTGCCCAGCAGTGCCAAGCAGAGCAGCGTGAGCACCCCTGCGAGCAGGGCCCGGGGGGGAGGGGGGGCAGGCATTTAAAGGAGAAGGGGGAGCCGGGCAGCTGCGGGATGAGCCTGTGCCCCAGCGGCTGTGCCAGTGCCGGGGGTCTGTCTGTCCATCTCTCCCTGTGCCCTTAGTGGTGATGCCTCTTCCTTGGTTGCATTTTGCCAGGCTTGTTTGGGAGCTGCTGCGCTCGTGCATGCCCAGCGCGCGCCCGGCGCACGAGCATTTCCCTGTGCATTCCCACTGCATTTCCCTGTGGGTCGGAAGGTGCCTGGGGAGTGCCCAGGCAGTGCAGGCAGGGAGCCGTGGGGCAGGAGCCTGCAGGGTTTGCGCTGAGCCCACACGTGTCCGGCTGCCCCCAGCACTGCCCTGGGGTCAGGCTGCGACCACGAGGGCAGACACAGCCCTTCTCCATCTCGCTCCCAGGGGATGCCATGCACTTGGGGGTCAGCGCCATCCGTACGCTCCCCACGGACGTGCAACAACAGGGAAGCGCGGCTGTATAAGGCAGGGAAGGACCAGCTTACCCAAATTTCTTTCCTGTCTATTTTTGTCTCTCTTCTGGCCAGCTTGTTCCAGTGGGAGTTAATTTAATTGCCATCTTCCTCCCTGCATCGCTGTGGTTGTGTGTGAGACCTCTTGTTGCGCAGGGTAATTATATGGGTGAAGTGGACATGGCAAAAACGAGCCTTGTCTCGATAGTCGGCGGACCAGCACGCTCGCCATCCATACAGCCCAGTGCCGCTGCTTTCTCGCAGAGCTCAGAGTCTAAACAGACCGTTCTTGTCCTCAGCCCCTCGGGAACGGGCACGGAAGGGGAAGGGATGTGATGGAGGCAGCGCAGGGCGGCCATGGCAGAGGCAGGGATCAGCTGGAGCTCTCCCCGTGCACAGAGCAGCTGCCAGCCCTTCTCCCACTGCAGCACCTGATTTTCCAGGTCTTTTTCCCAGTGTAAATCACTCGCCGAGGAGGGGAGCGCTGACCTTGGGGGTGAGAGCAGAGCAGGGGATCTGGTGGTGATGGGGCTGCTCTGGGCAACCCCAAAGTCTTGGCTGTTGATTTTTAAGCCCTGAGCACACTCCGGGCATCTCATAGCAGAAACCGGAGCAGCTCCCCAGCTACGCCAATGCCCAGCGGCTCGGATCCCTTCCCGGGGACCATGCGGGAGCTGCACCCTCCGTGCTCTGCGCCGGGCGCCTCTGAGTCAGGGCGTCGTCCAGAGCTCTCCAACCATCGGGGGTTTTGTGTCTGGCTTTAACAGGCTTTAGATCAGGCACTGACTAAATGCTGCAAGTCTGACTCAGGCCAGTCCAGGTTGGGACATGACAGAGGACGTGGATGCAGCAACATGTAGTTATTATTCACCTGTACACCACACCTACACGCAAACACCTATAGGTAGATGACAGGCTGCTCTCTTCTCCTCTCTGGGCTTTCACAGGGGCATGGGAGTGAGTTTTCTCCTTTCTGGGACTCGCATACTCCCACTCCGCTTGGGATTTGGAGCCAACGTTGCTGTGCAAAATTCGGCTGGAGTTGCTGAATTTCCCTTGGTTGAGCCCCAAAATCACCCCGCCTGCGGGAGCGTCCCGCAGGAGAGCAGAGAGCTGCGAGCAGGGCTCTGCATCGGGATGAGCTTTCCTTCCCAGCAAATCCCCTGTCGCAGGAGCTCCGGTGCCCCAGGCTGAATCAGCATCCTGGGGAGAGTGGAGAGGATGGTCCTGTGGGGAAACTGAGGCAGATGGATGAGCATGTGGGGTGTAGCGGAGCTGGGAGCTGAGCGAGCATTGCTCCAGGCTGGTTGCAGCCCCTCTGCAGCATGTCCAGGCTTCTGCCAACCCTGGGGTGTGGATGAGGCCCTGCACCTCTCTTGTAGGGCCTCTTGTTATAGTCCCTATAATTATACGTGTGAGGTCTGCCTGCCTTCCTCCCCAGCTCCTGCTTGTAGGACCTCTTGTTATATTGAGTATAATGAAGTGTCCGAGGTCTTTTTCCCCCCACCCGCCCGTGCCTGCCTGCGTGTAGGACCTCTTGTTATAGCCAGGGAAATTATGGGTCTTTGGTCTCCCTCCCTTCGCCCAAGCTATAATTTAGTTTTATATAAAGTGCGGTCCAGCCCCTGTTGTGCAAGCGGTTGCTATTCCGGGTTCTGGGGAGAGGGATGGAGCGGCAAGGAGGGGGCTCGCGGTGGGCACTGCACTGAGCACCATGCACCCCGACACCGCGCAGCCCCCCAGACACCCCACCGTGGGGGGGACAGCCAGCCCCCCAGCCTGCAGTGCTGGCTCTGCGGAAGGTGGTTATGCCTTCTCCTTGCTGGGTTTCTGCAAGGGGGTGTGTGGCATTGGGGTTTATCCCCACGGGGGATAACACGGCTCTTATTTTGGGTTTTGCTTGCCCCATCGAGGGGGTCCCGCAGGGGCTGCTCCTGCCCCAGAGCAAGCAGGAACGCGAGGGGAGGTGGCAGCTGGCTCCCGCAGGGAAGACAGTGGCCCTTTCATGGGAAGGGGGGATGAAAAATCCAGCTTGGACCGCTGAGTGTAACCAGATCCCCTGGCTTTTTAGAGAAGGAATGCGGGACCTTGGGAAGGTGTTTGGGAGGGTGCTGCCGAACCGCTGGCGTTGCGGCGGGGTGAGCGGCTGCAGAGTGATGCAGCCCCGATGCCCATCCCCAGCAACCCAAAATCCCTCACAGTGCTCCAGCTCTCCCCCCCCCACTGGTACTCTGGGCTGCAAAAGCAACAGGGGCAGCTGGATTTGGCTCATGCCTGAAATCAGAGTCCCAAAGCACCGACCGGTGCTGTTTGCAGCAGCTGGGGACGTGCTGCGGGTTGCTGTGGGTTTGGGTCTGCCCGTGGCGTGGTGCACCCCGGGGTGCTCAGCTCCAACCCAGTTTCTCTTGCAGAGGCGGGCGAGACCTCGCACCCTTCGCCGAGGCAGACGCCAGCGGCACTGTCGGCAGAGCCCCGGCTGCCTGCCCGCCCCCCTGTCAGCCCCGCAGCGCCGAAGAAGGAGAAACCCCTGGAAGATGATGAGTCCCGAAAAGTCGTGACGAAGGGCCCCCGGGTCGAGCTTGCAGGCGCTCCCGAAGCTGTGACATGTGAGTGTTTCCCTCCGTGGCGGCACGTGCAGCTCCGGACACCTCCGGGTGCCCATGCTTTGGGCTGCTGCCATCTAATCAGTAACAGGGCTCATTAAAAAGGCGGGCAGCTGTGGTGGGAAGCCATCTCCTCCTCCCTCTGCTCTTCCCCACATCAAAGCAAATGGCTTTAACTGAGAGTGAGTCACCAGGAGCCGGGGAAAGTGAAGGGCGGCAACCAGCAGCACCGTGATGCCTCTCGCTGCCCTCGTCCTTGGGACCAGCTGGAGGCAGAGGGGGAGGAGGGTGGGTGGCTGGAGGAGCTCTCGGTCATCTTGGCGTCCTGCTGGGATGCCATGGTGGGAAGAGGGACCGGCCCCTGGGGGAAGGAGCTGGCTGCTGTATGGGAGCATCCCCCAAAGCCACAGTGGGAGAGAGGAGAGCCCCCGGCAGAACGGGCTCCGTGGTCACAGCCACAGGAGGGGAGTGCAACAGCCGTTTGCTGGAGCAAAGGGAGATGCCTCCCGTTGGGACAGCTCTTGCTTTGGCGTATCCAGGGCAAGGGTGAGGCTGGTGCAAAGGCCTGAACGAGCAGGGGACGGGACGGGCTGTCTGCACTGAGGATCTGGTTTTGCTGGAGGCAGTAGTGAAGCCAAGCAGCACCTCCCCATTTCTGCTGCTGCAGACCTGCCGGTCCCCCCCCCGTGAGAAATACCGGGGTGGGGGA
>NW_008794598.1:4177784-4181454 GCF_000699145.1 Aptenodytes forsteri | reverse complement strand
GCTGGAGGCTGGAGGCAGTAGTGAAGCCACCTCCCCATTAAGCCGCGGGGGGGGGTTGCACCAGCCGTTTGCTGGAGCAAAGGGAGATGCCTCCCGTTGGGACAGCTCTTGCTTTGGCGTATCCAGGGCAAGGGTGAGGCTGGTGCAAAGGCCTGAACGAGCAGGGGACGGGACGGGCTGTCTGCACTGAGGATCTGGTTTTGCTGGAGGCAGTAGTGAAGCCAAGCAGCACCTCCCCATTTCTGCTGCTGCAGACCTGCCGGTCCCCCCGCCGTGAGAAATACCGGGGTGGGGTAGGAGCAGAGGCAGGGGCCGGGGTGCCCTTGCTCCATTTCCCATTGCAGGGGCGGGACAGCAGAGCTGGCAGATGTGGGAGACTGGGGGCCAGGCTCTCCTGGAGTCAGGCCATCCATCCTTTCCCTGGCCCCCAGCCTGGATCCGAGGGTTTTGCTCCCAGGCTGCCCCTTATGCACACAGCCATTCGCCTTTTGTTGGATGCGAGCGTGCAGCTTTCCCTTCCAAGGGGCGTAAAGTGGACGGATGCTTCCCAACGGGGAGAGGGAGGGTGGGAATGAGGTTGCAAACTTCGAAGAGCGGGCGGGCGGGGTGGGAAGGGGAGGGGAACAGCAAAATCCGGGCGCAGCTGATGGCGTACGTGGAACGAGGAGAGCACACGTTTCCTTAACCAGAGCTCGAGCCCTTGCAAAGCATCTGGGAGCTGGGCTGGCTGCCCACAGACATTCTGCACCTCTGAGTCACGCTGCAGCCTGCTGCACCCTGCATGGCGCAGCCCCGCGCAGCCCCCTCCCCAACCCACCCCCCCCCCGGGGGCAGCCATCTCATGGGTCCCAGGGCCGGGAGGAGTGTGGCCGCCCGCATCTGGGCTTGCCTGGGTGCTGGGTGCAGGGAATCCCCCCTCCTTCCCCTCTCCTCCCTGGGAAACGAGGTTCAGCTCCCTGTGGAGCATCGCCTCTGGCATCCCTTGCTTTGCAGCCCGCTCCCCACTGCTGCTGTTATGGGGGGGGGGGGTCACCATTGCTTGTGGGGGACAAATTCCTCCCCCCCCCTTGGCAGTACCTAGGGAGCACAGTTAGGCTCCCCCATGGGAAGGTGAAGGGGGGTGATGCCTCCTTGATGCCGGCATTTTCATGCCAGCCCAGCAGATGCAAGGTCAGGAGGGACCAGGCAGCAAGGGGCTCTCGGGTGTAGGGTCGTGTCCTTAAGCCAGCGGTGCCAGGCTCAGCTCCCCCGAGGCTCAGCGCTGCTGGTCGAAGCCTGCCACGGTTCTTAAATTTAAGTCAGTCTTCTGGCAGTTCAGGAGCAACCGAAGTGGGGATTGCGGGTTTGGGGCTCTGGGTGTTGAGTTTCAGGCGAGAGCAGCAGACTCCGCTCAGGTGGCCATGACGTGCCAGTTTGTCCAAGCCCTGTTAGTGGCTTGGGAAGATGACCTTCGGCAGAGCCGATGGCTGGGGGGGGGGGTCACAGCAGGGCGAGGACCGCTGCGCTCTGGGCATCTGTCCACCGAGCCCTGGTGATGCTGCCATGGGGGAACCTGGGCTGAGCCAGCACCGCGGCTGTGCCAGGGAGCATCATCTCGGGTGTGAAACACAAAGTGAACGTCCAGGAGGTTTTTGGTCGTTGAAGAGCCAAAGGCAGGCGCTTTCCCCCAAAGCCCTGGTTTCCCACCCTGGTGCTGGTGGGTGGATGCGGTGGGGGCCGTTGGGTGGGCTGGTCCCCCCCGCTCCTGCCCTGACCCCCTTGTTATTAGGGAGTGTTACACACTGCTCCACCTAAGCCTCGGGTTGAAGATGTCTCTTTTAGAAGAGCTTTGGGCTCCTGTGAGTTGAAGGCTCTCCTAAAAAATGGAAGCTATTTTTCCTAACTTAGAGGGGGGGGATTGCTGGCTGCCACTCGCTGGAGCCGGAGCGTTTGATTTACAAACAGTTTAATCTGAGGAATGCAGCAAAATGGAGAAAGCCGAAGCGAACACGCTGCACACCGCTGCAAACCCCTGGAGAAATGACGCTGCAGAGTATTTGCTGCCGTGGACACTGTCCGGGCCGGGCTGCTGCGCGGGTCCCTGCGGGCTCGGCCCCTGCCCGCCGCAGCTCTGGGCAGCCCCGGGGCACCGCGGTCACCCTCCGGCTCGGTGCTGCTCGGTGCTGGCTCGGTGCACGCACTTGGGTGTGGGCAGGTCGAGGGCACTGGAGAAGGGTGCATGGGAAGCCAACACCCCAGGAATTTTTTTGGGGGGAGGGGAACATCCCATTTTATCCAAGACCTGTTTTCCATTTCTTCTTTCTGCCCTTCTCCCACCCCTCCTGCTTCCAGCCCGTTCTTCCCGCTCAGCTCCAGTTATTTTAAGTTCCCTTCCTAGCATGCTTCAAAGACGCAGCATTTCACCCAGACACCCGGTTAAACCTTCCTCCGTGGTCTGAGCCCAGCTCAGTCTGGCAGAGCTGGGCGCTGAGTCCATGCACTCGTGTTTTTTTAACCTTCATCTATTTTTTTTTTTGCCGGCAAGGGCGGGTGCAGGACAGAGACTGTCTGTGCCCCCTCCACCCTGTCGGTCTCCCCGTGCCCCACGGCCACCCCACGCAGAAAGCAGCTCCTGTTCCCCCGCGGCCGGTGGTGCCTTTGCCCTCGAGCCTCTTGCCTGAATCATCCCTTGTTTACTGCCGTGGGAGAGGAAAATCAAAGTTTGGCCAAAGCACCATCAGGCGGGATTTTATTTGTGGCTTCGACTGGTGTTGCTGCGGGGGGGGACACGGATGCTCGAACCCCCCTCCCCTGTGCTGGGTTCCCAGTCCTCTTGCCCACCACAAAAGGGCGGCGGCGTGGGGACGCAGTGCCAGGCAGGAGCAAAGGGCTGAGCCGTGCCGCTGGCTCCGGCAGCGTCCCGGCGGGGCGCGGGGCTGCCGGGCTCTCTCACGGCTGCAGCATGCGAGGGCTGGAGGGAGGCGCAGACAGAGCAGATACTTGTTTTCCTCCTCCTGCAGAAAAGTTCAGCCAGAGGCTGGGGAGCCATTTAATTAAGTGGCCAATTCGCGCGGTCTTGGGGAGATGAGCAGCCCGGCTCTCCGGTGGCACTTCATCTTCTCTGGCTTTACGGAGGGCGATGGGGACGGCCTGGAGCTCCATCCGGCAGCGTCGTGCCCTGGGCTTATGGGACGGTGGCTCATGGAATGGCAGCTCTCAGCTGGAAGCAGCCACAGGCTCTTCTCTTACCCACTCAGCACGAGGTGACTGTGCCTCGCCGTGTCTCTGCACCCACTCCAGTTGGCCTTGGTGGCTTCGTCCCTCCTGCTCATGCCAGCAGTGCCGGGACCCTGGGGGACCTCCTCCTCCAGGTCCTCTGCTGAGTTTTGGCAGTTGGCAGCACTTCTTTCACGACAAGTCTTTATTTCTTGCTCTTTTTTCATCCCTTCCTCTCTCTGGAGCCTGTCTCCTTCCCTCCAGCCGTCTCTTCTGCATCTCCTTTTCCATCTCCATTCTCTTGGACCGTGCATCTGTTAGCATTACTTCATCCCACCCACGAGTCATAGAATCATAGAATAGTTTGGGTTGGAAGGGACCTTTAAAGGTCATTTAGTCCAACCCCCCTGCCATGGGTGGGGACATCTTCAACTAGAGCAGGTTGCTCAGAGCCCCGTCCAACCTGACCTGGAAT
>NW_008794598.1:4149594-4175933 GCF_000699145.1 Aptenodytes forsteri | reverse complement strand
CTGCAGAACGGCGCCGGGCGGGGGCCGGATCCGGGCAACGCCAACGGGGAGGCGGGGAACGGGGTCTTCCGCCCCCTCCCCAGCGCCCAGAAGCCTCACCGAAAGCTGCAGTCGCACCACTCGATCAACAGCCAGAGCAGCAAGAAGAGCAAGGGCAGCTCCAAGTCGGCCTCTTCCCACATCCCTATTGAGGCGCAAGAAGGTACCGGCTCTCCCCGGGGGGGGGGGGGTGCCCCTTTCCAGCCACTCTCCTCCAACCCTGCATCCCTTGGGGTCTCTCGTGTAGCATCCTTCCGGCCCACCGGGACCCCCGGATCTGGGTGCCAGCCAAGCTCCCCTCCTGGGAGCCTTCTGCAGGGCGGATGCTGAGCGGGGTCATCTCATGTCCTCCAAAACTGGTCTTTCTTGGGGTCTGGGCATGTCCCAAGCAGCAGGGTCAGTCCCCGGAGCGTTGAGGGAGGTCCCTAGAGCAGTACCTGGCTCCCAGCCCCTCTTCCCATCACTTCCATTAATTCCCAAGGGAGGATTTCCACCCTTTTGGGGCTGAGCATCCATCTGTTGGGCACTGCCTCACCCAGCCTGGCCGTGGGTGCTGGTGTCCCCCCTCTCCGCCCACTCTCTGGCCGTTCCTCCGCAGACTGCTGCGTCCACTGCATCCTCTCCTGCCTCTTCTGCGAGTTCCTGACCCTCTGCAACATCGTGCTGGACTGTGCCACCTGCGGCTCCTGCACCTCCGAGGACTCCTGCATCTGCTGCTGCTGCTGCAATTCGGGCGAGTGCGCGGACTGCGACCTGCCCTGCGACATGGACTGCGGCATCATCGACGCCTGCTGCGAGTCGGCCCACTGCCTGGAGATCTGCATGGAGTGCTGCGGGCTCTGCTTCTCCTCCTGAGGGGCTGCACTTGGCGGGGGGGACCAAGAGTGGGTTCCCCCCCGGCTCCTCCTGCAGCAGCCAAGGGTCCGGCCAGTCCCTGAGCCGGCAGTGAGGACACCCAGGTGTGAAACGCCAAAAGATAGCCTGGCAAAGGAGGAGAGAGATACCCCCCACTGCAGACCTCATCCTTGGAGCCGGCGAGCCGGGCTCGGATCCTGCCTGGGAAGGGTGAATCCGTAGGGCCGCGGGGGCTCCGGGGACGGCTGGCATCTCGTCACGCTCTACCTCTTCTCCACTCCGGGCCGGTTTGCTGAGAATCACGGGAGCCTCCTGCCACCTGAGCCGAGAGCAGGAGCGCCCGCCCTGTGCCCCGCAGAGCCCGCAGGTGCCACCCCAGGGTCCCTGCACTGGGGACAGCCGCTGCCATCACCGGGGCTGCCCCAGGGCAGTGTTCTGGTTTACACGGGGGTGGCACAGAGCATCCTCCTGCACCGGGACACCTCCAAGGCTGGGCACAGTACAGAGCCTTGCTCCCCACCGGGAGCCCACCAGGCACCGGGAGGTGCCGAAGCCTTTAGCCAGGCTGCGGGGTCCTGTGCTGTGCCATGCATCCTGCCAGCCCCTGCCCCTCTTCAGTGCTGAGATCGGCAGCCAAGTGCAATACACACAGCCTGCTCCCCTCCCTGCCGCGCTGGCTGGGAAGAAGCTTTTCCTTCGCTGGTCCCCGCAGCAGGATTGCAGCCGGGGCCCAGGGCAGCCGTCCCCGGCTGGGAAGAGCCCGGAGCCGTGCCAAGCTGTTACCTACCCCGCGTGAGTCCCAGGAGAACGGTGGGGCTGGATGGGTTGGTTGGTGCCAAATGACCCCCAGCAGTTGTTGGCCCCTGTCCCATCACCCTGGGGATGGGGCTCGTGGCTGGGTGGGAGTGGAAAACGCCCCACGGAAGGGCTGGGGAGAAGGAGAGGGAAGTGTCGCGGTATTTTATTTTTTTGTCCCTTTCGTTTGTTACTGTAAATAAAGGTCTTTCTTCATTTCTGACCGATGGCTGCTGCATCACGTGCTCCGCAGGGTGCTCCCGGGGGACAGCTGCTCGCAGCCGCACCACGTCCCCCATCCCTGCGCCTGCACCCCCAGTCCTGCTCCCGGCTGCAGGCACGGAGTGGGGGGGGGGCTGGCGCAGAGGCTGCAGGGCTCCTTCGGCCTTGGGGACACGGGACGGCTCAGTGACAGCCCCAGGGTGCTCCTGCTTTGCTCCTTGTGCTGGGAGGGGAAATGTGAGAGGACTCCCCGTCCTTCACTGCGGGGAACAGGTTGAGGTGCTGGTGTCCTGCAGCCCGGCGCTGGCTCCCTGCTCCACTCCTGCAGCCCTGGGACAAACCCTGGTCCCGTTGCACCACCGTTCCCTGCTCCTCCTGGGGCTCTGCCCTGCAGTGGGACCCCATCAGCCGCGAGCTGCTTCTGTCTGTCCCGGGGGCACAACTTCCCTAAAGGAGAAAATAAATGATGCAAAATCCCGGCTGCGGGGCTGGGGTGGGCACAGGCTGCCCAGGGTTGGCGTGAGGAGGCTGTGGGACCTGGCAGCCCTCCGATTTCGAGTGGCCTGGGCACTCCTGCTGCCGCCCGTTACCTGCCAGCCCTGCCGTGGGACCACCAACCCTGCCGTGCCGTGCCGTGCCGTGCCATGCCATGCAGGTAAGGGACCACGGCCCCCTGCCAGAGTCTCTCTGCCCTTTGGGGGGCTCAGCCGTCCTGGTGAGGCTGCTGCCTGCGCTGAAGTTGAACGAAGAGGGAAAAATACTTAAAAATCGAGGCCAAATGGGTCAGTTGGTCACAGCGACACAGGCTGGTTTGGGATCTGGGCTGCCTGCCCTCCGGCGCTGCCGCTCAGCCGTGAAACCTATTTTTAGTGGTGAACTAAAGGCAGTCGGAGCCCGGCATAGTGCAAATGCATGGAGGGGAAGAGGGAGGTGTGGGCAGCCTTCCTCCACCCCACGCACCGCAGGTAGGACTCGGGGCGGCAGGTCGGGGCTTTTAGCCCTCGCCCTGGCACAGCCACCCAGGCTGAGCCCCGGAGTGGGGGGCCAGGGGAGGTGGGATGCACATCACTGCCCACCCCGGGACGGACGGAACAGGGGCCCCATCCGGCACTCGCAGGGTCGGTGGGAGCTTTTCCACGGGCTCTGGCTGAGGCTCTGCTCCAACCGTTTGCATCCTTGGCAAGGAGGGACAGAGGCACTGGCCTTCCCCAGCCTGGCCTCACTTGTTGTGCTAATTAGGGAGGTCGGAGCTGGCAGGGCTGCTCTCCCCGCCAGCCGCAGTAAGAGCGCTGCCGGAGTCGCTTAATGGGGAACAGATTTTCCCCCAGTGCGGGAGGGCCCTGCGGGCTGGCCGTGCCGTGCGTGCTTGTGTCCCGGCGTGGGAAGGGGGTGGCACACACCCCACGCACCCAGCTCCCCCTCACCTTCTCCCCCGCTTTGCTCCAGCATCAAATGCCCTTTTGACGCTGCTCCCAAGGGACCAGGTCCCCACGCAGCAGCTCTGTCCACCCGCAGCGGCTTGAAACTCATGGGCAAGGCGGAGCGGGGAGGTGGGGAGCAGAGCCGGGCTCTTTGCAGAGCATGAGGTACTGCTGAATGTATGTGATATTCACACCTACGAATGTACTTTAGTGACAGTTGCCTTCGAAAAATGCTAATAAAATAGCAGTTGCCGGTGCAGGGCTACCCAAAAGCGCGGCTCAGCCCTGCAGTGATGCTCTGCAAACCTACCCTCAGAGAGGTCCCACCTTCTCCACTGGCTCCTTGGGGCTGGACATTGGCAGGGGCAAAGCCAGATTTTTCAGCCCCCTACCCCAAGCCTGGGGCACATTCACTGCCCTGAGCAGTGCTGGCTGCTCTGCTCGCGTCCCAGGCGCTCCTGAAAACCAGAGGGATGGTTCTGGGATGGGGGAATGATGGACCAGAGCAGGGAATGACAGACCGGAACAACTCAAGTCCCTGGAAAGGGCTCGAAAAGCAAAGTTCAAGCCTTCCTCTGGATGCAAGCTGATGCTGGCCATCCACCTTGCAAACCACTGGGGAAGGCAAGAGTTAAACCCTCCTGCCTGGGAATTAATTAACAACAGATGTGCTTGGGTTTAACTAATTACTCTCCTGCCAGCACTTGGTTTTTACCGTTCTCTCAGAGCTGGGAGCCGTAGCACCGTGCCCATGGGGCTGCTGGCCCCACAGGCTGGGCCGTGCTGGGCACCCTGGGCTTGCCTGCCCTCCTTCCCTGGCCCCTCACTTGGTGTCTTAAGTGAAACAATTCAAGGAAACCGGCTAAAAGTCATATGAAATGGTCCAGTTGCCTAAAATAGCATCGCTCCGTTGTTGCTGTTTTCAAAGCAGCTTAGTGGCCAGGTCCCCCCAGGGGTGACAGGCGTCTGCCTCCCCGGGATGGGCAGTGCATGAACCCGGCTGGCCGGGTTGTCCGACACTTTCTGCTGGCAATTTATTATGGATGGGACATGGGACATATTAATGACAGGAGCTTATTGTCTAATTGCTAATAGACTGCCAGGGCCGCGCGTTCCCAGGGCTGTGTCTGTGCTGCCGGGCTCCCATGCTGAGCATGTCTAGAGATGCAGCCAGCGTGTAGCAAGATGTACAACACCAGGCTTGGAAACTATGCAGGAGCCGTGGCAGGCAGGTGAGAAGCCCTTCTGCTTCGGGGCTGGCTCACCCCATGGCCGTCAGGTTTCTGGGCACCCTCTTTCTCCGTGTGCTGCGGGCGGCAGGAGGATGCTGTACGGGATGAGCCCCGCATCTGAGCCTCTGCTCCTTTGGTGGGGGATTGCTTTCAACAGCCCGAGCTATTTCTGTCCACAATCACAATCAATAAAGCAAGAGAGAGGATTTTTATTTTCCACTCCAAATACTTTCTTCATCCTGTTTCCTCCCAGTTCACACGGCGGACTGGGGTGCGCTCCAGCAAGGAGGCCCACGAAGCCGTCTCCTCCTCCTCCTCCTCACTGCTGATGCAGTCCCCCGCTCCTGCTCTCACTCCTGCTCCTGCTCCTGCCCCATGCAACCCCGACGGTCCCTTCTAATTCGCTGCAATCTAAGGGGCAGGCTTTGCTTGGGGGTGGGGGGAGCGAAAGGCGTTGCACATGTGCGTGCGTGCACACACACACACTCACACACATATACAAGAAAAGTTTCAGAGCCAAAGGGAAAAAAAATAAAACCAGGTCTTTGGAAGACAGAGCGGCTCATGTAATCCCAGGTTCTGCTGGGCTGCCTCCGCACAGCGCGGCGATGGGGGGACGGGCCGAGGGGAGACGACTGCAGTCTATTAAACTTCCTTTGAGAACCTGCCAGACTGACAACAGCTGGAAGGAATTAACATTTCAGGTCCACCAGCTCCTCTCCTCGCTTTCGCCCTTCCCCAAAAACCAGCTTGAGGCCACTGGCCCAGCAGTATCACTTTTTCCCACTCCTTGGCGTCTGACAGTATCTGGTCCGAGCTGATTCCTTCTTTGATCCTGAACCTGCCAGAAGTGTGAGCATCTGCTGAACGAAACATCCCGGTGCCTGTGCCAGCACAAGCACCCAGTTTGGGATCCCTTGTCTCTTAGAGGGTTGGGACCAAGGTGGGTGTCACAACGGTGCTGCAAGGTGGCTTCAAGCCATCTCGCACCTCTCAGCCTCCTGCACAAGAGACAGCACTGTCAAGGAAGGAGAAAATACCCAGGCTGCCGGCTGCTGCCACTCAGGGCTGCACGGACGCCCTGCACGCGTGCAAGATGCAGGAAAGGGTTTGTTGGCCGGTGAAACCCCACTGGCTGCCAGAGAGCCCGTGTTTGCTGTCACTTCGGGGTGTCCTCATACTGTGCATGCACACTATGCCGGGGGGAGCCTCGGAGCTGCCCGTCCCCTGATTATGGGGACCTGCACCCCGGTGAGGGGGTGCTGCCAGCCTGGCACCCTGGCCCCTTCGCTCCTTGCGGCGGGAGCTTGGCAGGAGCCGGGTGAAGGGGAGCGGGGTGGGACGGCTCCATGCTGCTGTCGCCAGCACAGATTACGCAGAAAGTTATCGTGTCTCGAGGGAAAGGGGGGGTGTGGGGTGTGCAGAAGCTGTCTGAGCTCGGCGATAGCTGAAGCAGTGCAGAATTGGCAAATGCCGGAGGGTTTTGCTGCCAAACGGCAATCTGCCTGAAAGCGCCGGCTCCTCCAGCCAGCCTTGGAGGCTGGGACCCAAGCGGGGACCATATATCCCCACATTCTGCCTTGCTACCAAGTTGGAGAAGGAAAATGCAGAAACGCTCGTGTTAACCCTCTCCTGGGTGCCTAGGGAGGAGCGGAGAGAAGCCGAGCAGCCCGGTGAGCCCCTCACCCTTATGCACTGCCAGAGACCTGGGCAAAGAGGGCAGGTGAGGGCTTTGCCCCCAAAGAAACACTGAGACCCCAAGGGACACAACAAGGGACAAAGCCGGGATGCGCAGGACAGTTGGACCCGTGGCCCCTGGGGTCATATACACGTATATACTCATAGGCACATCTATCCAGGGACCACAGCTCGATTTAATGCAACCCCTTCAGCCTCCTGCCCAAAGGTAGAGACACAAGATTGAAGCCCAGCTGTAGGAGAGCTGGACAGACACACGGACCCCGTCTCGCCCCGGCGGGTGTTTTCCCTTGCCCAAGCTCATCCTGGAGCTCAGCATCACCATGGGCTCCAGCCGAAGGGGGCTCTGCCTCCCCGGTGGTGCTGGGGCTCAGGGCAGAGCCGGCAGCTGGAAGGAGCGGGTCGATCGGGTCGTGCAGGGAGCAGATGACTTTTCCAGCATCGGAGAGGTCAGGAAAACAAGAGGGAGAAACAACCGCTTCAGAGGGGTTGATGGTGGGCTCGGTGTGTGGTCCGGCTGCCTGGGGAAGGCACGGCAGCCCCGGGCTCGGGCAGACCTGGGCTGGGGCACGGCAAGGCCGGATCCTGTCCCTGCAGCACTGTGCTCTCATGCATCACCATCGCCAGGGTTAGTTACATCTACTGGGCTCCTACCTCCGAGCCACACACTGGGTGCTGGGTCCTCTGTGAGTGCAGAGCAGGGGCCTGAACCAGGAAACATCGCTAATAAAATTGAGTGACTTTATTTTTTGTTCTAATAACATTTCCTACACCTTCAACACCTTAATGTACACACAGTCCTGCCAACCAAAAGACAAGGCTTCATCCCTCATCTCCCTTATGTTATCCAAGGAGCTGATACAAACCCCATCAGCCCAAGCATCTCCTTTTTCCCCGCTCGCAAAAGCTGCAGCCGTTGCACGAGTGGCTTTCAAGTGTCACCTCGTCCCTCTTGGCCACACGATGCTGGGGCCGGTGCACGGTGCCGAGGGCTGGTACATGATGCCAAGGGCTGGTGCACGATGCCAAGGCCCCGAGCTGCCCCACCGGCACAGGGATACCTGCCTTGCAGAGCAAACAGAGACTATTCCGCGCGGCTCGTCAGGAAGAGGTGCCTCATAAACCCAAATAGTGATTTCCTGCTGCAGTCGGTGGGAGTTGTTTTCTTTAAAAACGCAGCTGAAACCAGAGAGGAGATGGAGTTAGCTTAAATATCTGGGAGCTGGGGAGTTTGCTGTGTGTGAGACAGCGCCAGCAGCCAACACACACACACACATGCGCATGCACTCGCCAGGGATGCCAACATTTGCAAGCCATTAACAGGAATATTTTGGGAGGAAAATTCGGCCCTACCTTTAACCCCACACAGAAACGCGCTGAACGGCCCCGGTGAGTTATAGAGTGAAAAAAGTGGCACCATTTTTCTTTTGAGACCAAAGCACTCGTCCCTGCTAAGGAAAGTTGGCGCACGTTGCGCACACGTGCGTGACAGGGCAAACAGCCCTTCACCTCCCACGCATTAATTCACTCCTATTTACATGCTGGGCCTCATATGGGCTCCTGCTCACACCCACCCTGCTTCCTCCATGTGCACAGATGTGGCGGTGGCATGTGGAGGTGACCTGAGCACTCCTGTTTCCTCTGTACGTATATGTGTGTGTGTGAGACAGACCCTACTGTGTGCTATATAGTCTGGCTGACTGTATGCATATATATACATGTGCATACACACATATATGTGCACATATATATATATAGACACACATACATAGATACATATATATACACACACACACACGTATTTTTGTGCATTCATTTGTTTCTCTATATATTTTTCTATACCCACCCCAGCGGTACTATCTGCATTATCTTGTTGTGGCAGGCTTCGCCCCGAGAGCGGGCTCTGGGTTTCATTTGCCTGTGGGTGGGTTTCCCCTTGGTGCTGGGATGCCCTGTGCTGGGGCTGGGTTTCCCGTGGAAAGCTGAACCTCCCGCTCGATCGCCAGGGTTCAGCAGCCCCCTCAGCAATCTGGGAGCCATCCCCTGCGCTGCCATTTGGTGTTAATTATTTGCTGGCACTGCTGATGCCGGAGGGGTGCTGGTGGCTCCCAGCAGGTCCAAGCTCCATTTCCACCCAAGCCCCACTGATTTCCAAGCTCGTTAGTGCCTGAGCCTGTTCCATGGTGATGGGCAATGAAGGATTCTTTTATTTAAGGCTCTGAGTTTTAAAGTGTACCGAGTCCTCAGCATTGCTGGGTGTCTGCGCCATGGTGTCTCTGCCTGCTTCAGTATCCCTGCCGCAAAGGGGAGATACGCATCTAACGTGTCTGGCTTGGTTATTTTGCTCAGGATTTTGGCAGCACGGAGGGAGCTCTCGTAACATACGCTGTGCTGAGCGCGCAGTCCCTCGGCTCGGCTGGGACCTGGAGGCTCAGCTGTGCTGGGATTACCCACGTGTGCTGCCTTCCAGCCACCTTTTATCTCCTTGCAATAAAGCGAATCCCGGGGGCTATCGCAGTGCTGCCGTTCTGGTTGTGCTCAGCCTCCTCCCGGGCCTCCCGCCCGAGCCAGGGAGCTGCTCTCCCCTTGCTGCACGTCAGCCGGGCAGCGAAGCCGCTCAGAAATGGCTTCCAGATGTTGCAAGCAACCGACTCCCTCCTGCAGCCCAGAGGAGCTAGGGCGCACGAGCCCTGGGCACGTCTCCCCGGGTCCTTCCCGAGCCCGAAAGCAGAGGCTGCCCCTTGCATCCAGCTCGGCCGCTCTTGGCAATGGCGGTTTGGCTTTTCAGGCAGCCCGGCAGCTGCCGGACCACAGCCCTTTCCCCCCTACGCACCGGCGCCTTTCGACACCAGATTGCCCAAGGTGTGAAGTTCTTTGGATGCTCCCACCTGGCTAATCCAAAATTGCAGAGATTTAAGGCAATTTTATTGGCATGATGCTGCCCTCTAGTGAAGGGATGACCAGCCATCCCAGTTTCCCAGCCACGCTCGCACTGGGCCCGGCTGCTCGACCGACAGCGGTCAGTCCACGAGTCTCTGGTTTGTTCCTCGAGTGGAAAAATCAAGACACAAGTATCCCATTTTTATTGCAAAGTGTTCAGCATCTGCACCTCTTAGTGACATCCAAAGGCACCCACTGCATTAGCAAAGATTTTACACAACTTGATCTGAGGCAGTTTCTAGTCTAAAAGCACCAAGCCAAAAAAGAAGTTGTTGTAAGAGAGATTAAAAGAGATGTCAGAGGCAGTAAAAGTGCTGGTCGGCTCCGACCACCCCATGGAGATCTGCCCTGTCTCAGCTGCAGCAGTGACACCCCACCAAATGGGGGGGGGCTCTGGGCTGCTTTGCTATGAGGTGAGTTTTGCTGCAGAGCCTGGGGGCTGGGGACCAGCCAGGTGCTTGGTATTAGCAGTGGGTGATGGAGAGGGAAGAAGAAATCTCCCAGCAGCGAATCACCTGGTAAGGGGCGGTGATGGGGAACCACCTGCACAGGGGCTGGGGTATAAAAGGCTCTCGGCAAGACAGGGCTCCCTTTGCTGGGATTAGTGGGATGGGCTCTGTGGTGAGCAGCCAAGGTAAGCACGTGCTTTGCTTCCCCTGGTAAAAAGCAGGGGACGGCGGTTGGGGTAATCCCAGGCTGGCGATGGGAAAGCGGGGAAGCTGATTTCCTCCGTGCACCAGCTCACCCTCCCCTTGGGCGGGGTTGCGTGGGGTGTGCTGAAGAGGCAGTTGGCTTCTGTGATTTTTGGGGTTGAATCCTCCTGTTTCTGCCTATAGCGCTCTGCCCTAAAGTCCTGATGCTTTCTTTTTGTACTGAGCAGCTTTCCCTTCCCAGCTAGGTTTTGCTCTTCTCCAAGTCCTAGGGCTCCCCTGTAGCATTTGAGATAAAATAAACTGCTTTCTGGAGGCTGTGTCGGGGCTTGGTGACAGCCAGGTTCCTATGGTGGCCATCTCTGCTCTTCCCTGAAAACTTGTAGCCTCTGGAAAGGCCAGAGGGTCCACGGGTGCCTCTCACAGCCCTGCCCGTGGGCTGTTTTGCCCAACTAACTTGATCCCAGGGTTGCTTACAAGGCAATAAATATTTGGGGCTCCGCTCGCTGGGCTGGTGTGAAGGACCACACGAGGTCCCCGCAAACCCCCAGCTCAGCATTCTCCATCCCCTTGTCCCATACCAAAGGGCTGAGCAGTCCCACAGTGACCATGCTGCTGCTGCCTGTAGCGGTGGCTGCGTTTCAGAGGATTCATTTTTACATGGCATTTTACACGTCTCCAGCTGGGATAGCCCAGCGCGTGCTACAGCCACTGTTATTCCCATTTACTGGGGTGCAGAGCAAGGCTGGCCTTGCGGGTAGAGCACCTAATGGTAGAGAGGAGGGTTAGCTCCCGTTTCGCATTGCTCAGGTGTCAAGTAGGAATGAAAATCCTCCTCTCCTTTCTCTCCAGCCTCTTTGGATTGCAAATCCCAGCCCCACAGAGCGCCTGGCACAGCGCCTCTCTGATACCCCAATGCGCAGGCTCCGGCTGTGCGGGGATGACACCGGGGCCGGGAGGAGACCCCTCTCTGCATTCCTGTCCTGCAGCCAGTCTGCGGGACCAGCCTTTGCTTCCTCACAGCAGTCCCTGCAGCCTCCTCGTTGAGAGCAAACACTTGCCCCTGGGGGAGAGGACGCAAATGAGGGAGGTGAACACCTAAATCTCAGGCAGCATTTCTTGGTTGTAAATGGGAGCTGTTGCGGCCACAGCACTTAAATAGCCCCTTGATTATTTTTCTGCTTAAAAAGTTTTGAGCGGTCTTGCAGCAGGCTGCCTGGCAGAGCGCATCCTGGCTCAGTCCCCCAGTGACGCATCTGGGGGTCGATGCACCTCTGGACTCATCCTCCTGGGATGAGCATTGATACTCTTTCCTAACAGAGAAGACCACAACCACCCCTTGGTCCTCATGATGGCACTGGCACTTAGTACAAGCGCTCTAATCCCAGTTGATGCCCTCCAGAAATAGCTGTGGCCTTGGTAGAGGCTTACTGGGCATGGAGCAGAGTGTAGTGCAAGCCCTGATCGTCCCTGCCCGGTGCCCCTTCGTCCCTTTGGGTCGCTTTGCTCGGCGTTTGCTGAGTGCGTGTAAAATACCCGCACAGTAATGTCCCATAAAGTTTGCACTGTTCCAGGTTGTGGTTTGTCCCCTTGGTTTTATGTTTACATTGAGTTATTTTCAATAAAGGTTTTTTATTGTCTGAACTATTTCATGTTCAATAAAGGTTGTTATTGATGATGGTTCAATATAGCATCATAAAAATTGCACATGGCAGAAACAATGAAATGCCCTTTCATGATAGTGTTGCACAAAGTACAAAAAAAACCCCATGATAAATTCTCACTTAATAAAACTCCTTGCACAGATGGAGGAAACTCTCACAGAGCATGTAATATTTCACTGCTTTTTCTCCTAGGAACGGGGTATCCCGTGCCCGTGGCAGCTGGCTGGGTGCAGGCGCAGCCTCCTTGGGGGTCTCCTCCCAGCTGGACACAGGTGACAGAAGCCAAATTGGGGGGTGGGGTGTGTGTCCTACTTTTTGCCCCATGTAGACCGTTTTGCTGAGACACAGACCAGGTTTTCTACCTTTCTTCCTGCATGGCTTCTAGACAGCATGAGGCAGCCTCCTCTGACAGCCACCACTAACCCATGCAAAATGGAAAAAGGCAACCGCCCGGTGCAGAAAGCTGCTCTGCAGAAGTGCCAAAGCCCCTCACTGCGCCTTTGCACTCCCCTTTCTCGGGGGGGCTATTGCAGAGCATTCACCAGTACCTGCATGCAATGCCACGGGATGCCCAGCAGCAGCAGTTTCATCCCCCTGTATTTGACTCGCAGCAGCAGCTAATGATGAGGCTTCAGGAAGGAAAAGGGCTGGCGAGGCGGCAGCGTGGACGTGGTCCCGTGCTGGAGGTAAGGGCGGGCTCCCTGGGGTCAGCTCTTGCCGCTCTCTCCTACCCCGAGCTGCTGGGCTCTGGGTGGAGCAGGCTGAGACCCCTCCGGTAGCTTAGCGAGAGCAGAGGATTGGCCCCTGAAACTGGAAAAGAAACAGAAACCTGTCGCTGTGGTGCACAAGTGTGCTTGTCCAGCTCGGTGGCACCAGGCGTCACGGAGGGCAAAGGCTTGGCAGTGGTGACAAGGGCACCTCGAAGGAAGGTGGGAGCTGCCAGCCCTGGTTAGCATCTCCTGCTCCTGGATCCTCATCTGCTCTTAAATGCTTCAGAGGGAGGTACCACAGCAAAGGCAACTGGGCTCATCTGCTTCCCTGCCCGCAGAGCTGCCGGCCCAACCCTGACCTGTGCAAGCCTAAAGCACAAAGTTATTAATCCTTCCCAAACCTCTCCCTTACCCCTACCAGACTGAGGGATATCCCCATTTGCACAAACACAAACCCAAAATAAATATGCCGATGGGACAGAAACCTGCGTGCACCTGGGGTTAAAGAGGGACTTCTCCTGCAATGCAGCTATTCTGTAGCTGTCCCACCTGGAGATGTTGTTTTAAGTTATCTGGACATCTAGCGCCAGCCTTGCTGGGGGACAGGATGGAGGACATGGGTGGCTGACCTTGTGGTGGCATTGTAGGCGAGTGTCCCACCGTGCCCAGGTGGGCAGGGAACAGACAAATTCTTCAGCAACCCCAGAAACCATATAATTTCTAAGCCATGACAGGGAATTAGGCGATCATTGCGCTTGCACTCTTGGGCGAATCCCTTCTGCTTGTGGCCGGGATGAGCCAAGAGGTGCTCGGGCTACCGGGGGTGGCAGGTTTGCAGAGCTGAGCTGGCACCTGCTGTCTGCACCCATAGTCCAGAAATCCCGCGGCTCTAGGGAAAGGGGAGGAATAAATAACAGTTGGCTGTTAGTTGGTACCAGCCTCGAGGACTTCTCCTCCCTGCAGGAGAGCGTGGAGGTGTGGAGTAATGAATTAGAAAAAAGAGCGGGGGGGGGGGGGGGGGATGATCTCTTTTGCCATTATCCCCAAGTATAGAAGAAAAAAACCCTGTCCCTCTGTCCCCTCACTTGCCCTCTACAGATGCACATGCAAAATCTAATTAAAATTTAGCAGACGGGGGAAAAAAAAAAATGACACAGGGTTTTTAGCTTTAAAAAAAAGAGAGAGAGAGAAAGAAAGAAGATCCTTAACAAAGGCCATAATATTAACAGGGCTGATTCGTCAGCCGCTACCTGATAATATAGAGTTGAGCAAGCTTTATTAACGTTGGAAGCCTTGGCTCTTTGTTAATTACGGGCTTTGCTAATGATTTGGAATATTGGCCGGTTCTGGGGGATGTTGATGAATAGAGACCTCGCCAAGATTTATTCCTAATTATCTCATTTGTCTCCCTCCATTACTTTTTATGGCTGAAATTTATGGAGCTATTACCAGGGACCTCGCCACGGCTCTGAGATGATTTGGGAGAAGAGAGATGTTTAATAATAATAACAATAATAATAATAATAAAAAGCTAGATTAATAGGAAACTGATTATGCGGTGGTGGGCGGTGGGGGCTGTTCCTGGGTGACCCCCGGTCCTGGAGGTGCCCGGCCCCCCGATGCTCCCCTCGGGCCTCTGTGTCCCTGGGAGGGAGTGGTGTCCTTGCCCAGCAGCCGGGGGACATCTGGAGATGCTGAAAGAGCCGTTGGGAAATTCCTGCTGGCACCTGTAGGAGTTGGAAAACTCCTTTCAGGGGAGATGGCAGAAATCCAGCAGGTTTTTCACGCGTGGCTTCTCCCCACAGCCATCCCTGTCCGGGTCTCCTCCCTCCCCTCCAGATGATGCTCCCGAGCCGCTGCGGCTGCACCGTGATGCTCCGGCTCCTGATGCAACCCAAGAGCTGAAGTTAGCGACAACGCCGAAACCCCAGAAGCACCCCAGGGACGGTCATCAAACCCCCGGTGTTTCCATTTCCCCCACTCATCCCACCAAAATAATTCAATGCTTTAATATCTGATACCTCGGGCCATTCATAAGGGGGTTTTGCCGTGTCCCCGTGAGGGGCGGTGGTGACCGTGGCAATGACAACTCACGTCTGCCATCCCACCACGGGCTGTACCAGTAAAGCCGAGGGGCTTCCCAGCAAACCAACGCTTTCCTCCCACTCCATCCCGGGGCCGGGGCTGACGCTGAGCCCACCATCCTCTAATTATCACACAGAGCAATTATTTTTCTCAGCTGCGCTGGGGACTAATTCTCCCCCAAAGTCTCCCAGTAAACATTTTCCCAGTATTATCAAGTTTGCCACAAAAAAGGAGAGCCGGGGCTGCAGCTTATCTCCGTGGAGTATTATTCCCCTATCTTCCAGCATGTAAACCTACTCTCCTCCTGATAAGAGGCCTCACACAAAAGATCAAAGACAGCGAGACTCTTACGGAGAGGAGGGTTTTCTTCTTCTTTTTTTCTTCTTTTTCATTTTTTTTAGCGTTATTATAAATTCACAGATCCAGAAGAAGCTGCATTCCCGCCCAGTAACACAGACGATTAAAATAATCACCCACGGCTGGTTTCATTAGCCAAGAGGAAAAAAAAATTAGCATTAGCGATCCGGGGAACCCCAAATTACAGCATCCCTCGTGGGGACTTTGCTGCGTGGACGTCTCCCGCAACAGGGCCGGGGACAAGAAACAGATTTCCAGTTGCGTTACGAGGTGTAACAATTCAGCAAAACACTTGCCTGGGCAAGTACCTAGAGAAATTCTTGTAGAATGATTATTAAATTTACAAAACAAAGCTAGGTACCCAAACTGGCATGTTCCTCTGAAGTCAATAGTACTAGACTGATTTACATCAACTGTAAAATCAGCCGTGCAACACAAGAGAGTTGGGAAACCAGAGGAAACACACACACAGACACACACACACCCCCCCCAAGGTGAGGGGTGCTCCTGCTGCAACTGCAGCCATTTGTCAACCTGAGTCACATCAAACAGCTTCTGCAAAAAAACAGAATGGGGAAAAGAGGAAAAAATATTGCAATTATTGAAACAAAATGTATCAGTGCTTTTTTTTTTTTAAATACTGTGGGTTTCCTCCGTGCATTGAAAGGGGAAGGGGCTCTACAGCTCACCCTGCTTTTTGATAGCCAACATAACCGGCACAAAATCCTTTGGCCGGGGTTAAACAAAGTGTTCTGGCGGACCCACAGCGCTCTCCCCAAAGTCCAGGTTTAGTTTTTCTCCCTCCCTCCTAATTTTGGCTGCCGAACCAAAAACGGTGCCAGCACGCGGTCACCTCTGGCCCATGGCACGGCCCTGCCAGCCCCATCCCCAGCGCGTCCCCCGCAACTCAGGGATACTCTGGGCCCCTTTATGCTTTCTGGGTGCTACAAAAGGGACTTTACACCCATATTTGTTTTCCCCTTCTTTTACACCTAGATGAAGGCTGGTGCAAATGGAAACCAGGGCTGCCTGGAAGCTAAGGGAGCTCTTTCCTCCTCCGGGTCGGGAGGAAGACGGAGAGCGATTGCCATGGCTATTTCTGGTTAGGAATACCGGGACGACGCTCGGAGAGGACAGCGGTGGCGATGGATGGGATGGAACACAGGGCATCCAGCCCTCCTGTCCCAGCACAACCCGGGGGAATCTCCGCTTAAACCCACGCCCGAGCACCCCGCAGACCCCAACAAGCCCCCACGGGACCGAGACGATGCTCAGATCCCTCTGCCCCCGTTTTGTCCTCCGGAGCCGGGCTCTGCCCGTGGCGATGCCGGCTGGCACCAGCTGAGGATCGGGCTCCAAGCGCAGGAGCGAGAGCACCCCCTTCCCACCCGAGCTGCAGCCCATCAACACAGATGGCAAAATCTAAATGTTATGATAAGGTATTTCTCCCAAATTTCCATCTTAATAGAATTATGAGCCTGTAATTACCCTACAAGCCTGAAAACCTGCCGGAATCCCAATTAGGAATCTGAGGACATAATTGGCCCCTAATTAGAAAGATTTGTCAAATGTGAACAATTTTCTCACCTCTTCATTTTTTTTTTTTTCTTTTCTTTTCCTCCTCTTTTCCTCCTGGTGAAAATACGGATATTTTCTTTTCCGCTCCGCCTCTTTCCCCATAAACAGGGGGCTGCAATCTCCCAGCTGCACCGCGCTCCGCGTCCCGCTCCTTCAGGCTCTTGGGAAAGACAAACTCCGCAGCAGCTGTTAAACCATTTTTTATATTTCCTGGAAAACTGCACTATTAAAAAAATATTTTTAAAAAATTAAAAAATTTTTAAAAAATTAAAAACAAAACAAAACAAAAAAGAGAGAGAGAGGGAGAGACCTGCAAAACTGCAGCCTTGGGGTTTTGACTTTGCTCCCGCTGCAAGGATGGGCACCGGTGGGCTGGCCGGGGCGGCGAGGCTGCTGCTGGAGCAGCTTTCGGGGCTGGGAGATGCGGAGAAGGTGGCGGATGCTGGTGCTGTGGTATGGGGCATCGCTCCGTGGCCGCGGTTGCCAGTGGGATCAGAGGGTTTTGGGGAGCAGGCGCTGTAGCTGGGCTGGTGCACAGCAAGGTGCAGGGGCTGGGATGTAGCGGCACTGGTCCTGCACAGCAGCGGCACAGCCAGATCCAGAGCAATTCCTCTACCAAAACCAGACATTGAGCTTAAACACAGTGCCAGGATAACACCGGCACGGACCCACGCTGACCCGCAAGCCCTGAGCTCTGTGACGCCCATCGCACACACAGACAGCCGAGGTATGAAAATCCACCCCGGGAGCAAAGCCACGGCGGTTCCCGCGAGCACCCAGCCAGGTAAGTGCATGCAGCCACCCCGGCGTGCCCGTTTCAGGGAGGATGGGCCCTCACCCCTGCAAAGCAAGCGGCCAAGTGAAACCCTGAGGGGGTTTTGGGCTGAGGAGAACCCGTTTAAGAGAAAGCTTTGCTGCCCCAGCGATGAGATGCTCCCATTGCCTGCTGTCTGGCAGGAGAGATGGAGCAAGGCAGGAAAACCAGAAAAACCAAAGGAATAAAGGGAGCAAGTGGACACACTCTCCAGAAGGGGAAAAAAAAAACGCCTCTTTGGGGAATGTTAAGCACGCGGCCATGGGGTTTGGGGTTTTGGGCTGAGGAGGTAAGAGAAAGCTTTGCTGCCCCAGCGATGAGATGCTCCCCTTGCCTGCTGGCTGGCAGGAGAGATGGAGCAAGGCAGGAAAACCAGAAAAACCAAAGGAATAAAGGGAGCAAGTGGACACACTCTCCAGAAGGGAAAAAAAAAACGCCTCTTTGGGGAATGTTAAGCACGCGGCCATGGGGCAGGGGGTCACGCAACCCAGCACAGAACATCTGCATCACCCATCCTGGGGGACCCCACGGAGGAGCGGCAGCGCGCCAGGGGCTGGGAGGGCCTGGGGCCACGGGGGGACGATCGACCGAGCTGGTGGAGCCGGTTAAAGCGGTCTGTTGGCACGTGGGGTCAGCACCCTCGGCAGCTGCCTGGTGCCACAGCATCTTGTCCTGGTGAGGCTGCGCTGCTGGGATGGAGCTGTGGGAAAGGGGCTTCACAGGGACGTCTCCAGGTGGAGGGTTGTGCTGCATCACCAACACATGTGCTTGCACCCCCATCCCTGTCCCCCTGCCCAAACCCCCAGCTGGAGCCACACGCCATCCCAGTGCCATGTGCTGGGAGCACAACCACCCCCCTGAGCCAGGTTTCACAGCCTCCTTCCCCCCCCTTTCTTCCTCTTCCTCCTCCTCCTCCCACCAGAGGCTCTTTAGTTAAAAGCGACAACAGGAGGGGAGGGATGGGGGGGGATAGGGGGATGCCTGGTTTTCCTAATTAACAATTAGCACAGAGTGTGCTGCTAATTATGTGGTTCCATGTAATTAAGAAGCTAATTAGTGCAGTGTCAATTAAGATTTAATTAGTACCCTTGTCAAAAATACTTGAAAGCGCAGTTTATATGCAAGTACTTCAATATTTCAATGGTCATGATCTCCCCAACGCGGGGAGCGCCTGCTTGCCAGCCCTCGTCGGAGCCTGCTAACAGCTCTCCTGAGTTTATTGATATTGTCCTTTAAAACGCTGTCGCGTGTATCTCTGTAACAGACGCTTGTATTGATTCTGCAGGCAGCCGGTGCTGGTGACGTGGCAGA
Organism: Aptenodytes forsteri; assembly: GCF_000699145.1. Classification (NCBI taxonomy): domain Eukaryota; kingdom Metazoa; phylum Chordata; class Aves; order Sphenisciformes; family Spheniscidae; genus Aptenodytes; species Aptenodytes forsteri. The sequence goes on along the minus strand of NW_008794598.1, from coordinate 4,157,562 downwards.
GCTTTGCTTCCTACCGGGACGGGGCTTGCGTCGGCCGCAGGCATCCCCGGTGCTGCGCCGGGCAGGCGTGAAGCCTCCCTTGCCGGGGCCACCTGTCACGGAACCAGCAACACCGGCACCTGCAGGACCCCGGTGCTGGGAGCACGGGACCGTTGGGGCTTTCTTCAGCATCAGCCACCAACTGAGCAGCTCTGGACAAGCCTGTGTTGCCCAAGCCCGTGCACAGGCAGCTTCCTCGCCTCCAAGGAGCTCCCAGGCTCTTTTAAAAGCAAGGACGCGACGCCCACAACGGTAACATTTTGTGCAGCCAAATGCTTTTATTCTCATAATCATCCCTGCTATCTCCAAAGATGACAATGACTTGCCTGCGGGCACGTCAGTGCCCAAAGCTAAACCTGTGTCCTTCCAGTCCGGAAAATAGTAGAGCAGCTGGACCACGCCACACCTCCCCATAGGGACACCTCAGACCCGTGCTGCTCAATGGGGCTGTGCCCAAAGCCGCTGCTTCGCCGAGCTCCAGAGCCTCCTGCCACAAAGATGGGACAGCAAAGGGTCCCAAAAAGCCCCAGGGAGCTGAAGGCGGTGGCAGGTGATGGCAGAGCAAGAAGCAGACGTGAAGGAAGGATGGGGGGAGCCAGGGTGAATAATTTCCACCCCAACACCCATAGCAGCAGCATCTCTACAGCGCAGAGAAAAACCTCCCTCGGTCTAGGCTCGGCCCTGGCAAGGGGTCCCACGGCTGCCCGTGGTGCTCCCGGGCTCCTGCCCACGGTGCTCCTGGCTTGGGATTGCCCAGGAATTTCTCATGTCGGGAAGGGTGTGGGCTGAGGCAGGAGGAGGAAAGGAAGAAATATGTCGAGGGCTCTCAAGGCTTCAGGAGACACATAAACAAAAACCCACCTACACAAACAAACCAGGGAAACTCTCCGCACTTTGTAAATCATTCTCTGCAAGTGGCTCAAAGGCTCCCAAGCCCAGAGACGCAAGGAAAAGAGCCAGCCGCTCGCTATTTTTCAACTTGAAGGTGCAGGGCTGCTTGCAGGGAGCAAGCTCGGATGTGCCATGACAGCGACCGGGAGGGGAAACAGCTCCCAAACTCACAGCCGGCTTCCACGCGCCCCTGGGAGCCATCCCATGCCGGGCACAGGAGCTGCTGTTTGTCACGTTCTCCTCCAGCAAACCCCTGCCCTTGCCCCGGGCACTTTCCCCATGTGTAAATCCATGCCCTGAGCGCACACGCACACCTCGGGGCTTGCAAACTCCTCCAAAGCCACGCGCTTCACCAGTGGCAGCAAATTAAAGCCTGGCTTGCCGAGCGTTTTGGGTCTTACCTATTAATTTTATGCACTGTGGGAACGCATGCCTGGCTCGGTCATGGACCAGGTTGCTGCACCAAGCACTAACCAGTCCCAAAGAACATCCGAGCAGGAGCCCTCTCCCGCAGCACACCCAATGGCCCCATCAGCCACACGGACATCTGGGGCTCTGGCATTTTCACCCACCATCCCCCCCCCTTGCTGAGCGGGTATTGCCAAGAAATGAACAACGAGCACAGACTGGAAGGTTTTATGGTCTCGAGGAGGCTTGGGAGTGAGGTGGTCCACAGAATAATCTCCTCGGGCAGATAAAAACCTTCAGAAAGCTGGTTTGTGCTTTTTGAAGCAATGCCCAGCCCTCCCAGCGCCGTAGTCAAGCAAAACCTCGCTCGGGACGCGGCACCGAGTCCCAAACGTACATGCACAGAGCTTGACTGCAAAATGACTCCTCAAAACAGCAGCTCCCGAGCAGCTCCTCCTGCCAGGACGGGAAAACCTTGTCCCCCTTGGCCTAATCCCCAGGCGCAGCTTCGTGGAGGTAGCATCCCTGTGCCAGGCCAAGGGACCAGGCTGGAGTCCAACGGAGCTGGCACGGAGCGTCACTGCGAGACGGACCATTTCCCCACCGCACCGGAGGGTTCAGCTCCTGCCCAGGTGAGAGCAGTTGGTTTTACACCCCGAGAAGCAACAGGGGAGGATTTCTTGCCTCTACACTAATTGTCTCTCTGCGGGAAGCTTTCAGCGGTACGTTGAATAGCTGAAAAAACCCTGAGGGACTAAAATAGGGTCAGGACAATCCCCCAGAGTAACCCCACGAAGAAATCAGCCGGGAAGGAAGCAGAGACCAGGACAGCATCAGAGTTGAATAGCCGGGGGGCTCTTAGTGCCAGCCGCGGGAGGGGACCCCCCGTCTGCTCCCCAGGCAGAGCCGGGACCTTGCGTTTTGGGGGCTGGTGAGGACGGACCCTGTATCACCCCACGGCTTTGAGCAGGGCTGTCCCACGCGCTCGGGTCCAACAGGTCTTTGCCGTCCCGCCCTGGGCACACTGCCGCAGCCCCGGCTCTGGCGCGGCAGAGGGGGACGTGTGGGTTTATCACCTTGTTTTAAAGGGGAGAAAGGGAGACAGGAGACAGAGCTGCCCATCCTCAAAGCAGCCGCAGCCAACCCGCCTCCCGGCCGGAGCTGAGCCCAGCAAAGCCACCGCTCCGGAGCCGCACGGATGGAGGGACGAGGAGTCTGGGGAGCACGAAGGAAGCACAGGAGGTGGTGGGAATTTTCCCCCCTCCTTCCCTTCTCCCTCTCCCCCCTGCCTTGTACGCGGCTGAGCCGCCTGCTCTCCCACAACGGCTGCCAAAATACAGCGAGACAGGGTATAATTACAGACACTTACTGTGGCCATTACACCACCAGCACGGTCTGCGCAAAGTGACACACGACCCGTCAACTCCTTATTCACGCCATTAAGGGGACTCATTAGCATCTTCGCTCAGAAGCAAAATTACCCTCACTGCTCATTTCAAGATGTCATAAATTTTAATTTAGGACCCAAAGATAGCACAATGGGAGCAAGCTGGCTCTCTCCGGCAGTCGCTGGCTGGCTGAGGGAGGTGGTGGGAGGGAGGTGGTGGTGTTGGAGGGGGGGAGGAAAGAGAAATGAAAGGGCTGGTTGATAAAAGATGGTGGGGTTTTAAGGAGCGGAGATGGGGAAGGAGGGAAGAGAAGACATGCCCAAAGGCCTGGCAAGTGCTCTGCCCCGTTGGAGGCAACGGAGGAGGAGGGAGCCTGCTGAGGGACTAATGCTTCCCTGGGAGGAGTGGGAGAAGAGGGGCAGTGCCGGATCCTGCCAGGGCACGGCATACAACAGACCCTGAGTTTTGAGTCAGCATCACAACTTGGTCCTTCCAAATCCCCTTCCCCAGGAGACTGCCCTGCCACAGCAGCATCACCGAGGGCTGGGCACTGGCCAGGTTCTGCTGGGAGATCTCCCCCAGCCACCCAGAGGGAGGTCGAGCAGAGGGCTCCAGCCCCGGCTCCTGGGATGGAAAGCAGAGACCAGAGGGACAGACGACCAGGGACGTGATGCTGCAGCCGCAGAGAGCAAATCCCTGCGTGAGGATGCTCTTCGTGCCCATGACGCACACTTTGCTTTAGAAGCACATTAACGGTAGATACAAACTGTCTCAAGCAATCCCATTACCACCGCTCCATATGTTACCACTCATCAGCCGAGCGGAGCGGTGGGAGCGCTCAGTCCACAGGGCTCAGCTCAGCCCCCGGAGCCCGAGTCACCCCCCCCCACGGCTGTCCAGCTTCATCTATCCCACTTGAACCTGCTGGGCCGGGACGTTTGCAGCCTGTGGCTCAGCAGAAGAGTGGAAATGTGCTATAGCCTCCCACGAAAAGGTTGCTTTTATTCTAGAGTAAAAGTAGCTGTTGGAACTGCATCTGCAACAGGGCACGCGGGACATCGTAGAGCAACTTTTGCAAAAGACCTTCCAGCCCATCTCCCCCGCAGTCAAGCCCTGGTAACCTCCCTGTGCTCTACCTGCTGGGTTTTTGGTACCCTAACCCATGCCAGGAGATACCCCTGCGAGGGCGACCACGGGCACCCCTTCCCTCCCACCCCGGCCCATGGGTGCTGGCTTAAACCTTCACAACGAAGGCGAGACACCTCCTCTCCCCCCTTCCCTGCAAAATCTGCCAGGACCAAACACAATTGCAAACCTCAAACTTTACCAGCTACCAGGCTCCATGATTAATGAGTTCAGATGTCCACATCTTTAAAAAACAGTGGGGGGAAAGAATTAGAAGGAAAGCAGCTCAAATTACAGGCGGCTGAGGGACTCTGGCCCACTCCTGTGCTGTAAGAACATATATCCAGAAAGGTTATGTTAATTTTTAATGTACAAGACTGTAATTAATTTCTGGAGCTGGCTGGATTAGCAGAGAGTGTAAATTCCAGCCTCAGCTCGGGCTGCGGATAAACCACACTGCTGAGGGCTGGGGCCGCGGGGCTCCCCGGGGCCGGGAGCAGCACCGTGCCGAGGCCACTGCTCTCGGTGGCTCCTGGGGACACCGCATCCCCACGCACAGACCCGGCAAGAGCCCCTTCGCCAGCCCTGGGACATGGTGCTCGTGGCACCAGGGATGGGGTTGTCACAGAGGGTCCGGCCACCCCTGCACCGTGTCCGGCATTTGAGATGTTAAAGCATCCAAAGACACTTTGGAAAGGTAAAAATACAAAATAATCCCTCCAACGGCCTTTGGGGAGACTGCAAGGAAAGGGTCTGCACCCAGCAGGCAGGGATCATGTGGCCTGGAAATACAGTAAGTTTTTAAAGGAAAGAAAAGGCTCCATTATTCTCCCATTAAACTCTCCCCAGCTCTCCCCCTCTCTCCCTTCCCTCTGTCAGTCTTTCGTTCGCTCACTGACTTCCCCCAGCCTCTCCGAAGACAGATCGTTCCCTTAATCACTCTGGAAAAGAACCCCAAGCCGATATAATATTATAATTAATTAATTCACTAAAAAGGTATTAAATTTCTTTTCCCCCCTGTGGATATTATCTGAATTCATTGACCTTTAGAAAAATCACCCTCTAATTGTAACCAGGTTCAAGTGCATTTCCAGCCTGTCCCTTTTACATTAATAATATCTTCCAGGACTCCACTATGCTGCTTAAATATTGTATAAATTTCACTGCCCCCTCAAAAAAGAAGAGAGAGAAAGGCACGAAATGAAAACTAGGAGCTGATTAAACCATCTCTGGAGTGTGGGGGAAGAAGTAAAAGGACTCCACGGTGGCCTGGGAGGTGGACAAACCCACAGCGGGACCCTGAAGCGGTTCGGGACGAGGAATCCCACATCCCCAAGGTCCCCGTGGTCCCCAGCTCCCAGCTGGGAGGAAAATCCCAGGACCAGGATGCGGGGTGGCCCCCAGGCGGGGCATCCTTGGGAAAGCAAATTGCCAAGCATTTTGGGGTGCAGCTTGTTGGGAGAAGTGGTCCCAGCATGTCCACGGCGGTCGCTTTGGGGTGTCTGTGTGGCACTAGTGCAAGAGGACTGGATTTCCAGAGGGGTTTCTAAACACCAAGAAAAATGGGGCACTGCTCGTCTCAGCCTGGCCCTTCCTGGGGTCCCAGCACCTCCATGGGCCTGAGGACTGGTGCTCCCTGGGTTTCTGTTGCTGCAGCCGCTGCTCTTTTCATTCCAGGTGCCTGCTGTCCCCTTTTCTGGTTGCAGGGACCGGGCTCTGCTGCTCTGATCTCAGCAAGACCATGCTCGAATGACAAGCCAGCCAGCAATTGCTCCAGCATCCAGCACTGCAAATTCAGTGTCAGGCATGGAAAATCCAGCTGGGCGGCTGCTGTCAAGTCTATCGGGTATCCCGGGCCAAAGCTCCCCCTGGCAGAAGTCCCAGCCCTGCCAGGGCCAGCAGAGCGGGGCCATTTGGCTCTGGCAGAGACTTGGGGGGTGAAAATTCCTGCTGCTCTACCCACTGCTCGGGAGGCAGAGCTCAGCCTCTCCCAGCACCCCAGCTTGCCTCAGCCAAATCTGGCATGGCGTGCACAGCCAGCCGGGAGCTGGGGTTTTGCTCCACAGGGCTTGAGCCTGGAGAGTTTGCATCCCATGAGGAAGGGGCTGCTCCGGCATCACTGCTCTGCATGAGCTGCCACCTGCACCACAGGGGCTCAGCAGCAAGGGCCAGGTCACCTCCCCTGCGTCAGCCTTTGCATCCTCACCTGGGTGGTGGGGAAACTGAGGCATGGACCTTCTCCATGTCCTTCTCTGTGAGGGAGTGGCTTTCTACCTGCACCTCATTTTCCTCTTCCCAGGGCTTTTTTCCAGCACACTTTTACCCCTCTTCACAACCAGCAAGCCACCGTCCTTCAGCCCCAGCTCTCCTGACCCTTTGGTTTAACAGCACACGGCCACTCCTGCCGAGGCACCAGAAATCCTAACAGCCATTAAACTGTCTGCAAGAGCTCCATGCACGGTCCAAAGGGCTCCCCAACCCCATAGCTTTAAAAAGCTGCTGACGGAAAAACAACAGGCCAAATGCATCCAGGGAGTAACCCTTCCAAGCCAGGGACTCGCCCAGGGACCAACCTAGCCCCTTCTCTTTGGAAGCGATTTCTGGACAGGCATCAGAGGTTTTCCAGTCTCTCCCTCTTTATTACATGCAAAGATTTACTTGCAAAGAGCTGCTTCGGTTTCTCGAAGCCAAGGCAGCCGTGCTGCCTATTCCCCCACCTGAAAAAGCCATCCCCTTCCTCCTGACCTCATCCCAACTGTTGCCACAACAACCCCCGGCGACGTCACTGGCGGAGGATTAGGGCTTCAGGTGGGGAAGGAGCAGCAGGAGTAGCCGAGGCGACAGCCAGAAAGGAAATGAAGGGAGACGGGGGGAGAAGGAAAACTCAGCAACAGCCCAGCACCAAGACAGGGGATGGCTTCCAGATTGCAGGTCCGGTCGGTCCCACACCGGGGATGCTACAGAGCCATGTGGGGATGCCTTGGGCCCAGAGAGCCCAAGGCTCGAGGTGGAGCAGGGGAAGCCCCTTGAGCCATCACCCACTCCTCTTGCTGCCACTGCACTGCTCTTCGCTCCAGTCTCCGGGGAAGGGCTGCCTTGCTTGGGTGAGCATCTCGCTCCAGAGGTGCCGAGGGCTGGGTTGGCTAATACTCATTTCTTCTTGCTTCAGGATCAAGCCCGTCTTATGTTTTATTAAGGTTTTTTTTCCCCTCCCCAAGAAAACTTTTTGTAGAAAATTCTCTGGGACTCGAGAAACAACTTGCCAACAGCATTTGTGAGGTGGATCGGAGACATGTCTCTACAGCGATACCTAAAGGATGGTGCTGGGGAAGGCACAGCTCTCTTTACGTAGATCTCTGTTTTCAGACAAGTCCAGTCTGACAAAAAAAACCAACAGAACCAAACCCAGCCCTAACACCTTTCGCACGGAGCAACCCAAGGGGATGCGGCTGCATCCTCCTGGAGAGCACGGTACCCGTGGCTCAGCCTCCTGGCCCTGTGCCTCAGAGGGTTTCAATCCTGTCCCAGCTAGGCGTGGGTGCTTGCCCCATGTTTGCCACCCCTGCTCGCACAGCCCCTGCCTGCAGCCCCTCTGCTCTTCTCCAGCCCAGTTCACCATCCAGCCTCTGCCAGGGGCTCTCCCCTTCCCCAGCTTTTACTGGCACTTTATGCACAGGGAGATTAAAAACTCCGCAAGTTGGTTTGTCGGAGGTGCTGAGCGCAGGGCCTGCAGAGAGCAGCGGCTGCTCAGCACCTCTGCCTGCCAGCCGGTTTGTTTTTAACCCTCCTGGGTTTACCAAAGCCAACTCAAAGAGGGAGACGGGGCAGCGGCCCTGGTGAGGCGATGCTGGCGGCAGGCTGAGAGCACAAGCAGGAGATGGTCTTGCTCGCAGAGGGCATCAGCCCCAGTACAAACACTGAGTTAAAGGCTGGACTCAATGATCTTAAAGGTCTTTTCCAACCTAAATGATTCTATGATTCCGCGAGCTCTCGGGGACCGGCAAACCCCAGCATCAGCTACCGGCGAGAGCCGCGTTGTGTGCAGGGTGGTTCCTACATCCCGAAGCTGGAGCCCAAAACAGCAGCGGGGCTACGAGCGGCGCGGCTGGGTGCGCTC
>NW_008794598.1:4146851-4149171 GCF_000699145.1 Aptenodytes forsteri | reverse complement strand
GGTGCAGCACCCCAAATCCCCCCGCTGCGATGGCAAAGGGGCTGCGGTGACCCTGCCGCCCGGTGACCTCTGTCTGTCCATCCGTCTGTCCATCCATCCCCGCAGGCAGAGCCCGGCCGCAGCTCATCACACCCGCCACAGCCCCAGCCAGCGCTCCCTCCCTTTTATATCCCACTTGGAGCCTTGACACCGATTTTTTTTTCCCCGTGGGTGGCTCACAGACTGTAATTAAGAGCCCTTCTCTCCCGCCTGCCCCAGCTCCCGTGTCCAGCAGCTGCTGTTTAAGCGAAGGAAACCCCCTTTCGTCCTCTCTCTCCTTTATAATTTTTTTTTCCCCCCCCTCCCTTCTGAACATAAAGGGATGACAGCGCTCCAAGCCAGGGTCTTTTGCATTTCTGAGTTGGTTCTGTTAATTGGAAGGAGGGTTAAGAATCTGCAAGGTCGTTTCAATCTACATCTGACCTTCAGAGTAATCCTCTATGCCAACACCAGAGCATGTCATTAAAATGAGGCCCTCTACCATATCCCGGCATCCCTTTATTCTCTCCTTGTGCACATTAATTGCTCATAAGTTGATTTGATCTCCCTATTCTGCAAGAAGTAAATTGCCCTCTTATTTCGCCATTTTCATCCTGTTTTCTTAATTAGGCCCTTAAAAATCTCTAGGGCCTCAGCCGGGCCGCAGGCCTCATCCTGGGAATAAATTTTGATCTCAGCCTGATAAAGAGTGAGCAAACCCGGAGACTGAACAATGTCATTCTCCCCCCTCCCTCCCCTCCACACTATTCTCTTGACATGAAAAGGCTATCAGTTTTTCTCTGTGTTAATATAGGAAATAATTCACACTTCAGGCGTTGTTCTCTATTTAGTGTTCACACTCCCCAGATAAATCAAATCAGGGATTTTTTCTTTTTTTTTTTTTTTTAAGTGTCTGAAACTACTTACTCTTTCTCTCCCCCCCAGCCTCCTCGCTCCCTTTTTTCCCCTCCTTCTTCTTTTAATAAAGTTTCCAAGATTAGCCCCTGTGATTTTCCATCCTGGGAAGTCTATTTTAAGGTGGATTTTTTTTTTTTCCCTTCCTTGTGTGTCTGTGTTTAACACCACGACGGAGGGGAGCGGGGGGCAGCGGGAACCTGGCACGCGGCTCCGCACACCGAGCGGCACAGACAGGGTCTGCAAACGTGGCATGTGATGAGTTTTGCCAGGCACGGGCTCAGCCCCCTGCCCAGCCCGACAGGGCAGCAGGAGACTTTACAAGCATATTTTTCCCCCCTGCTTGTGCTGGGCAGGAGGGTCCCCAGCCTGCAGCAGGTTTGCAAACAGGAGGTGGGGGAACACCCCACCCCAAAGCCTGCTTGTACCAGGGGTCCAGACCCCCAGAGGGGTTCTGCAGCACCCAGGGCTGACGCTAAGCCAGCCCCAGCAGCGAGGAGGGGGCAACAAAGCCCCCACTCAGCCCCACGCCTGCTCCAGGGGCCACCTAACAGGTAGGAAACGCACCTGAGCTCCTGGGAACGGCTCCACCATCGCTCTCGCCAAGCACAAACCAGAGCAGCCACCACAAACCTGTCCCGCTCCCAGCACCACACTCAGCCCCAGGAACACAGCTCCTTCCAGCTCTGCTCTCTGGGGCCTTGTGACTATTATTAATTAAGGGGCCAAGCCTGGTTCCAATTAAGCAATCAGCAGATGGGTCAGCACCTCACAAGTCCCAGCTGTGCTCAGCACCGGGAGCTGTGGACCTCCCCGAAGCACCTGGCTGCAGGGCTGGCACCTGGAGGGACGGGCAGGGGGGACCCTGAAAACCCCAAACCACCCTGGGACCGGCTGAGTGAGAGGAACATCAGTGCATCCCCCCTCTAACCGAGCCAGGCTTTCCCGCAAAAAAAAAACCCAAAACCCAGCCCCCAAGCAGCCCCCCAAATCTAGGGCAGCTCCCCTGTGAGATGGGGATGCTGCTGCAGCCCAACCTTCGGGCACGGCCTTGGCATCACTGGGGGAAAGCGGCTCTGGGTGCTTTGAACGCCATGACCCTCCCTCCTCTGGGACGAGAAGAAACAGCCCACGCTGCAATGCTCCGGGATGTTGTAAATAAATATATTTTAATGATTCTTCTTCCATTCCAGTTCATTCTTTTATACATTTATTTATAAAACAGTAGTAAAATTTTTTAATCAGAGCACAGTGCATTACAAAAGAAAAATAAAACAAACAAAAAACCCCCAAAAGATTAAAAAAAAATAATAATAATCCACAACGGTTTACTCACGGCCGGGGGAAGACGACGTCTCGCGCGCTGAGCAGCGGACGGGCCTCCGCC
>NW_008794598.1:4136143-4146830 GCF_000699145.1 Aptenodytes forsteri | reverse complement strand
GCAGCGGACGGTCCTCTGCCCCCCGGTGCCAGGAGCAGGGCGCAGAGCGGGCACGCACCCCAGCCAGCCCTGCACGTGCCATGTACCACCAGCGAGGGCCCAGCAGAACCACCTTATAGCCACGATAATCCCAAGCGACCAGGGATTTCGTAAGCCCGCCCTGAAGCACCCACGCAGACCCTTTGGTGTCCGCAGATCCACAGATCACCCACACCTATAGGTACTCAGCACAGCATATGGGGCGCCGCCGCCTTGCCAGGGGGGATTATTCTCTTTACAGGCACTAACGGCAGCGCACGAAGGACGCCAAGGCCTCCCGTGAACATGTGGGGTGAAGCAGCCCCAAACCTGCCAGCGCGCATCCCCGTGCCCCTCATCCGGCGCCCCGACGTCCCCTCCGCTCCCTTCCCTGCACCCCTGCAGGGCAGCAGCCAGACCCTGCCCTGCCCCAGCGCTCTACACCTCCGACATGTCCTCCCTCTTCCTTTTCCCCTCTCTTCCCCGCCTTCTGCACTTCCTCACACCCTCATGTCCGACAGACACCTCTCCAGGGGGGCACCGGGGCTGTCCCCCCACCTCACGATCCCAAATCCAACCACGATGGAGCAAGCTTGTCCCTCCTTGGCTGGGCTTTCCTCTCGCGGTCCCAACCCCGTGACATCCCCCATCCTTGGTCCAGGACGGGCTGCACCCAGTGACCCCTATCCCCGCGTGGGCTCCCGTCCATCCAGCCACAGCTCCCATGGCCCGGGGGGGTGATGCTGTGCTATAGTGCAGGATCACAAAGGGGTCTCCTCTCCCCAGCCTTCCCTGTGCTCCCCTTTGGGCTTTACAACAAATTTGTGCAGTATTTTCCCTGTGAACAGCGTCCCCCTCCCCTGCCCAGCTCCCTCCCCACCGCCAGCCGGGCTGAGAAGGCAGAAGATGATGCAGAGCCCAAAGCAGCTCCCCATCACCGAGCCGTCCTGGCTGGGGAACGAGCTGGCGACGCTGGGAAGAGAAATAAACCCTGCGAGCCTAAGGCAGAGAGCGGCGGCTCAGGTTTGGCAATCAAAAAACAGTACAAACCGTTCCCTGGTCCCCCAGCCAGAGCCTGGACCTCCATGCCCAGATGTGGGGCAGGACACCCGCTTTCAGCAAGTATTCCCCCCCAAAAAAGTGTAAAACCCCTTTATCCTTCCACCTGAAGAGCCACAGCTTGGCGTTACGGGGCAGAGGCAGCTCTGTGGGGATGTCTCGAGGGAGGCTGAAGGTTGCCTGGCACCATGCAGCCCTTGTCCAGAAGCCAGCGAGGTTTTGAGGTGGTGGATGCTGCCAAACCCTGAAGGGGGGGTCCTCCTGAAAGGTGGGGGTCACAGCAGGGGGTTGGGCGAGCATCAAACACCCTGTCCCGGCCAGTTTGGAAGCCCTCAACGTCGACCCGAATTCGTAGCCTCAGACCCAGCTCACTCAGACAACACCCCCCACGCCCCATGAATTAACTTGCTCCAATTAAGCACCTCTTCTCCCTCCAGCCCTGCAACCCGGAGAGGCAGCGCGTGCTCCGAGGAAGGAGGAACCGTGAAGGATGTGGCACCGTGAAGCATCTGCCGGGCTCGGAGGCCACCGCTGGGGAAGACTCGTTGGGGATGTGGCAAGGAGGCAAGGAGGCAGCAAGCCAGACAAAAAGCTCTGAGCATCGTCCCTCTCCTCCCAGGGACTCGAAGGTTCCTGCCCGCTCCGGCTCTGGGCCAGCACCCTGGGGAAGGGGGACAGTCCGGGAGGGTTTCGCTGAAAGGCAAAGCAGCCGAGATCACGCTCCTGGGCTGGGGAATCTGCAGTCAGGCCAACGCCACGGCAAGCCAAGAAGGTCTGCTCCAGCTCCTGGCAAAAAAAAAAAGCTTGCGAAAGACACGGCGGTACCCGGCGAGCCTTGATCCGAGACCCCCGTTGCATAGAGAAAAGGTACTCCTACGTAGATTCAAGTGCGTGGCAGGATGGGCTCCCCCTGCGAGAAGAGTGCCCTGTAACTTCACTAACCAAACTTGAAGGTCCAGTCCTCGCCCCCAGTGTCGGAACAGCTCCTCGTCACAGCATGTCTGCGTCCTCCATGCTGAAGCTGCTCCGGCGACTGCTGGCCTTGGAGGCCTCCGGGGACATCGCCGAGAACAAGGGATCGGAGGCCAGGGGCAGCATGGTGTCCTGCATCAGCATCAAGTCCAGCTCCTTCTTGGATAGGGAAGGGAACGAAGCACTGTGGCCGGGCTCCAGGCTGTCCGGGAAGCCCCGGGAGCCGTCGTCGAAGCTCAGGCTGTGGGTAAAGTCCAGCTGGTGGTAGGGAGACTGGGGTGGTGGAGGCAGCGCCGGCTGCGGCTGTGACTCGGGGTCCGGGGGTGGCAGCAGTGGCTCCAGCGTCCCCTCGTCCCCGCCGGCTTCTTGCTTGACCACCTGCTGAGCCAGCTCGGCCACGTTGACGCCCGAGGGCGAGGAGGTGGGCAGCCCGTGGACACGTGCCTGCATCTCCAGCTCCTGCCAACAGAGCACAGGAGGTCTTTGGTGGGGACGTCACACACGGGGACACGGCATGCGGGCATCCAGGGAGATGGCAGGGACAGAGGGACCAAGAAGCTCACAGGGAAGGAGCCCGCGGAAGAGCTGAAGGGTTTAAAATGGCGACCCATGCAAAGCTCAACAACACTCGCTGTGGTGACCTGAGCCTCAGACGTCTGGTTTGTCTGAAGACTTTGCTCCTGGTGACTTGACAGCCATCAGAGGGAGGGAGCCCCTGCCCGCCCCCTCGGTGGGGCAGGAGTGAGCTGCTTGTGTGGCTGGAGCAGAGCGGAGGGAGGGAAGAGCACAGGGAAGCTCACCTGGATGCGGAGCAGCAGCTGCTTATTCGTCATCTCCAGACGCCGTGAGTGATTCTCCAGGTCTCGTGACCTCTGCAAGTCCTTCTGCATCCTCTTGATGTAGTCCACAGACGCCTTCAGGATTGTCCCTTTGTTCCAGCGCACGTCTCTGCCGTGCAGGATGGAAAAAGAGATTGCCACCTGCATGCCAGCAACATTTCCCTCAGCCCTGCTCCACCAAAAAGCCCCTCTGCAAGTATCACCTGCCATGGGGCCGAGTATCGAGCAAGCCCACGAGACCCGCAGTTATCCCAGCCCCACAGAAACCACTGATACGTACAGGTCGTTGGCCTTGGGGATCAGCATCCCCAACTCTTTAATGCGGTCGTTGATGTTAAACCTTCGCCGTCTCTCGACTGCAGGGCGAGAAGAGAGGGAAGGCGGTGAGGAAGCAGCAAGAGCAGGAGAGGTTCAATGTCCCGCCGACCCCACTCGCCACGCTGCTGCTCCCGGCTCGCGGGGCTGGGAGTCACCGTCGTGCCCCGGGCCAGACCCTCTGGAGTCGGGGGGGCTCAGGATGAGAAACCTCTGGGGCCAAGCCTTTGGCACCTTGCTTCTGTCCATCGCCCCGGCTGGCCTGACCGATACTATTACCAGAAAGACTGGCCTGTCTTTCTCAGTGCTGACGGGAGAGACAACAGGGTGTCTCCTGCACCGCAGACATTTTGCAGAGCCGGGAAAGAGGGAGCCATGGCAAGGGGCTGTGGGGGTATTTCCTGAGGGCGAGATGGGATGGGAAGGGGGACCCGGCTTGGAGAGAGGGGAACGAGGATGGAGAGCGATGGGGAAAGGGCTGCGGGGGTGGGAGAGGGAAAGCTGTGCCACCTGCGGGCAGCCAGTGCCAAACTCACTCAGGTTGTGATTGTCTTTCTTCTGGCGCTCTTTCGCCAGGGCTCGGCTCTCGGCATCTGCAACGGAGACCCACAACATCACCCGGAGGGGACAAGGCTGCATCTCTCCCCACGAGCATCCTGGGCTGGTGTCGGAGCACCCCGGCATCCCCCAGCACCCCCCTCCCCACCCGCGGGGACAGGGCACCCCCGGCCAGCTTTGCTGCTCACCATCACCGCTGGCTCCCCGCTGGCTCGGGGGGCCAGGGACGTACCTGTCAGCTCTCTCTTCTGGGTGAGGTCGGCGGGGCAGGAGCTGCTGGTGACACCTACAAGAGAGGCCGTCACCTGGGGGTCCCCGCTATAGACATTCATGTGACTGCTGGACATCGGCAGCTGAAAACCAGAGGTACAGGCGGGTTAGCTCCATCCAGGGCCATGGGACCGGGGTTCAAGCCCAGCTGCTTGGCCTCTGGGATGTGAGTGCGTAGCCCAGGCAGATGTAATTGTCTTTCTGGGCCCTTAAAACAGCTATAATCAGAGTAGCAAAGAAAACAGGACTTCAAAGGGCACAGCTGATCCCCTCCCACGGCCAGCATCTAAAATAGGGCAGATGAATCACATCCGAGAAGGGCCCGGCAGGATGAATCCCACTGGGAGGCACAAACTGGCATACGGATCCGACCCAGGAGACGGTGCCACTCCGAGCGAGCTTCTGGCTGGGAAACCTCTCCTGGTACCAACGTCCCCCCGCGCTGCAGCGGACACTTGGTCCCTCCCCACGCCCCTCTCCCGCCTCTCCGGCTTTTTATAAGGGTTCCCAATTGTCATTAAAGAGGAAAAGAAGCTGAAGAACTGGCTCTTGCAGTTGCAAAAGGGAGATCTTGCTGCCTCCCTTCCCCCAGCCCCAGGTCCCCAGGGACACCCACCCCAGGGACGAGGCTGGGTTGGGCTGGCACCCGGGCATCGCCGCAGGGACGTGACAGAAGGACAGGTCCCCTCTGCGCCACCTCCGTCCCTGCAAGCACAGGGCTGTGGGACCCTCAGGCCACCCTCCCTCGCGCAGCCCGGGGTCTGATCTCTTCCTAACGCGCATCAGAGACTCACTGTGTTGGGCATGTGGACTTCGGGGTTCATATAGCCCAAAACGTCATCCAGGCGCATGATGTCATCGATGACCTCATCGAACTGAAAGGGAAAGGCGTAAGGTCCCAGTGGGCTTCTTTGCCCTTTCCAGCACCTTTGCCGCCCCCAGCAGCCCGGTGACACTTCCTCACCTCCCGCTCGGGGTTGGAGCCGATGTTGAGCATGGCCATGGGGCTGTTGGGCGCACTGTTGCCCGCCGAGGAGGACATGACGTGGCTGGGTCGGACGCCGGGGGACGCGGCAGGGGGTGGCTTGGGAGAGTGGCTGACGGGGCTGACGTGGGCAGCAAACTTGTTCCCGTAGGTTTCGGAGAGATAAGCCTGAACCTTCTTGTCCCGTGACTTCTGCAGGTGGTACGTGGTGGGGTTCTCCAGGTAGGACTGGACCTGCAAGGAGACAAACCATCAGGGATCTCCCACACCCCCTCGGCCCCGGGGGCAGGGGACACACCCCCAGCACTGTACCTTGAGGACCTCTCCGGGCACGGGCGGTGGGGACTGGTAGTGGACGGGAGTGTTGATGGCCGGGGTAGAAGCCACCGGCATCCGCTGCTGCTGCATATAGTTCATCATCATCTGCTGCTGCATGCGCTCCCTCTCGGCCTCCTGCTGCGCTTGCTGCTTCATCAGCTCCATTCGCAGGCCGATGCGCGACGCCATGATGCACCGGGGGGGAGGGACGCGGGCGCCCGCCGGGCACGGAGGTGACCCTGAGAGGAGGACACGGCACATCAGGAACAGCCTATTTTGCAGCAGGGAAACTGAGGCACGGGGAGGGAGCAGACATCCTGCAGCATCCGTACCAGCCGCTGACTAAGCCAGGACAATCACCCTAACGCCAGACGGACGGGTCTGCCTTCCTGCCACGGCTCCCTGCCGTGCCACCGCTCTCCCTGGGGACAGCCGGGGTACCTCAGGGGGGACGGGGAGGGCAGGGAGCAGCTGGGACCCCGCGCCTGGCGAGTGTGGACTCACGTACCGCCGGGTTCAGCTGGAGCGTGCTTTGAGCCACCAACTTCCAAAACACCGGAGCAAAGCAAGAAGGGCCGGGAAAAGCCAGAGCCCGGGAGCAGAGCAAAAGGGAAAGAGAAAGCAAGGGAAGAGCAGGAAGAAAAGGCCGGCGGGTGTCAGGAGCCAGAGGCAGGGTTTAACCCTCATCCCGGCTGCCCCGAAACCTCAGCTCCGGCGTGGGATGAACAATGCGGCTTCTGTGCGGGGCCGGCACGCGAGCACGGAGGCGGGGGGGAGGCGTGCGAGGCCCCCGCACCGCACAGACCGGCCCTTGTTCCCCCGTACAAAGGGGACGGTGGCCCGTGGAGGAGGTGGAGAGGATGCCGGGGCGAGGGGAGCTGCCCTACCCGGACTCTCCGGGGCACGACGATGGCTTTCCACAGGGCTGGTTTCCCAGGCGGGGCTGGGATGGGGATGCGGGAGATGCCGTGTGGGATGGGGGTCTGGACCACAGCATCCGCAGGGTGGGAGGGAAAGCGGAGCACAGGACCCAAAGCAAATGCTGCCAGGGGAACAGGCAGGAGCCAAACACCCAGGGTTTGCTCTGCGGCAGCGTAACCAGACAAATCTGGAGGGTTTTGCTATTTAAATACAATGTGTAATTGCAGACAAAGGGGCCACGGCGGCTACAACACACCGGGGTTTCGGCGAGGCATCTGATACACAGTGCCATGCGATATCCTAAGGGGGAAATTAAATCAAGCCAGCATGGACAGAAATACGATTACATGGATCAAGAGCCAGCTATTGAACGGCAAGAGGAAGGTAATTAATTAGACATGGTGGCCCATCTAAAGGGGGATGGGAGAAGAGGAGCCTGGGACAGTTATCAATCGGAGCTTCGTTAAGACGGCTGTCACAAACTGCCTTAAAGGAGGGCACAAGGGGATGATGCTTGAGATGAGCAACAGCAGAGCCCTGGGAAAGGACCCAGTGACACCGGGGACAGCCCACAGCAGATAAAACAAGGCTGAAGGGGCATAAACCACAGCTGATGCACACGGAACGATGCAATAACCCCAAATATTAAGGGCAGGGTGAGAGGAAAAGCTTCCAAGAGCTGCGAGGAGATGGGATGAGCCATCGTGGCATGGAGGGACTGGCCGTGCTTTGCAAGCCCAGCTCACGCCGCACAGCCGGGGCACGGCCGGGGCAGGGAGGGGGAGAGACGCTGGGGCCCCACGAGCCAGACATTTTGGGGGGGCTCCCAGCACCAGGGGAGAGGAGGAAAGGGATTTCAAGCCGTGCACAGGAAACTTTGCGGTCAGCTCCCGTGTTTGCAAGCAAGCAGCTACCCATGGCCCTACAAAGCACCGTGAGCAGCAGCAGGGCTAAGCGTGCCCCGTGGGTGGCTGCACGGGGACCCTGGCTCGATGGTGCAGGGTGGGGGGACGGGACGGAGAGGGGGAGGAAGCTGGAGTGGCTGGCACCTCCGGCGGTGGGGAAACCCGGTTTCAAGGGCGAGGAGGGAGCTGCCTCGCTGCAGAGCCGGGGGGATCCGGGCTCTTCTCAGGAAGGGCAGCCAGTATGTGGGGGCAGGATGGTGTCATGTGAAGCGTGCCAAGGCGTAGCCACCCACAGCACAGCACCCGCTCACCCCCGTCGGCCCCGGTCCCATCACCCTGCCTGGCTGCGGGATCCCCCCAGCTGCCCCTTTATAAGAAACGGGGGCGGGGGGAGCCAAAAGCGCTACCCTCTCCCCTGGGAAATTGTCGAGAAGGGGAGCCGCCGAGGGCGAGGATGGGGAAGGGTGGCCAGAGCCCGATAAGGAGAGGGGGGAAATTAGGTCAGGTTTAAAATAACCTGCTTGGTTCTGCTTGGCTTCCCCCCCGCCCCCCAAAACACTGAGCAGCTTCTGCTTTCGCTCTGAGTCAGCCCCGGCGGGAGGGTGGCTGGCGTGAGGGAGGCAGCCGGCAGTGGGAAAGGATGGGGATCCGGCCGGCGCCGCAGTGCAGGCACCCCACCCCAGGGCATGCGCCCCACCCCAGGGATGCCTCCCGCCGTCCCGTGGTCCAGGGGGGGCAGAAATAAAGCACGTGGGACGGCAGCTCCATCCGGGATGTCCGTTATTCCTGGGAAGGCGAAAGATGTTAGCATCCCGGAAAAAGCACGCCCGGTGGCTCTCCCGCTGAGCTGGAGCCACCCCCATGCCAGGGGCAGCCCCAGCTTAGTCCCCGCCTGGAGGGGACCCTGGCGAGGGTCCATCCCGGTGCACGGGCAGCGGCTTGCCTGGCTCCGAGCGGGCAGCACAGCCGGCCAGGGCATGCCCAGGCATTGGGTTTCCCGGCGGGCGCTGCCAGGGCACCTGCTGGGGAGACATCCCCATCGGTCACAGAGAGGGAAGAGCAGAGGAGGGGAGGGAGGAAGGTAGTGGGAGGCCCAGGGTGGGCGATGGAACAACAGGAAGGGGATGGAGAAGAAGAGGGGCTGAAGGGCGGGAAGGTAGGAGGGAGCAGGGAAAGGGTGGACAGCCCTGGCAGCTCTCCGCTCCCTGACGCCACCTTTCCTGCCCGGAGAGCGGGGACGGGCGTCAGGGCGGACACAGGGTGGCTTTTCCATGCCTGGAGCAGCCGGTACCCAGGTGGGCCCTCGACCCCCTGCCCGTAGCACAGGGTGTGCTGCCCATCGCCGACCATCAGCAGGAGAAGCCGCGGAGCCGGGCTGATCCTGACCCCGGCTGCAGCCCCCCAGCTCCACGGGGGAGCCCAAAGCACCTGCCCGGGGTCAAGCCAGGAATGCAGGGAAAAGGGACCCATTTCCCAAAGGAAACTCTACCTGTGCTCCAAAAACCCTGCGACCCTGCCCCTGCCTCCTTGGAGTGGGGGAAAAAGCTAATCCCGCTTCGTTGCAGGATCGCATCCTAAAGCCAGAGCAGCTCTTCGAGTGAAAACCCCCCTGGGTGCTGGAGAGCGGTGGGCTCCATCAGCGCCTGCGGGCTGTCCAGGCACCAGCCGTGCTCCACCACCGCACACCAGACCCACCGCTGGGACAACGCGCAGGGCCGGAGCCAGGGAATTAATCTCCCTTCAAAATATCTCTGCTGCTGTTTAGCGACACGGTTATTTCTGGACCTTTCTTGCTTTTCTTCTGGGGGTGTTATTTCATCAAGAGCCCAACGTGCTCCCCCCACGCCGGGGCGGCACTCGGGGGTGGCTCCAGCCAGAGGATACCCAGCGGCACCCAGAGCTGCCCTGACCCTCGCTCGTCCCCCACAGGTCTTTGCACAGCCCCGAGCTGTTCCCCGTCCCTGCGGGAGCCCAGAGGCACAGCCACCCAGGCCGTGACAGAGCGAGGCATGGGGTGGGCTGCTCAGCAACTGCCGGTACTTTCTGGAGTGACATCGGGTGCCGCTCTGCAACGCGCGGGGCCGGGCTGCCGCTGGACCCACTGCGGAGAGCCGGCGTGGGGCACCCGGTGCCACCCCGAAGGGACAAAACACCCGGAGCCGCACCGCCATCCCCGTGCCCACGCGGCACCCCACCTCCACCTCCCCGAGCGCATCGCTGCGCCCAGGTGGGGGTTAGAAATAAAAGCCGCCGTGAGGCAGTTTCCAGATTTAGCCCCTGTGAAATACAGGGGGATCGCGTTACCCTCCCTGGGCGGCTCACGGGGAAGCAGCACCCGCGCTGTCTGTCCTGCCTGCAACGTACAGGCACACACACACACACACACGCTGCAAATGCAACACATCTCCTGCCCACCCCTTCAAAAGCTGGAGGGAGAAGAGGGGAGCGATGCCCTGCTCAGCCCTGGAGACAGAGCTGAGAACCCCCAAACTCATTGCACCGAGGAGCCGCCTGCCCAGCCCCGCTCCCTCACGTGTGTTTATTTCCCGGTCGATCGTGGCCGTTTATGAGCGGAAAAATCAATCAGCGGCTTCAGCCGGGAGCAGGGACCCCTGGGGAAGGAAGGGAGCCAGGGCGGGGGCCGTGCCACCCACCCACCCGCTGCTCTGGGCCGCTTCATTGATAACCAAGAGGGCAGCGAAAAGGAAAGGGAGAAGAAAGAAGTGAAAACAGCTCTGCTTCTTGCTACCAGCAGCAAGCACCCACCAAGCCTTCCTTCCTCGTTTTTGGTTTTCAATTCCCGGGCAGGGTGAAGCACCCGCCACCATTTCGGGGCAGGCAGCGACTGGTTGGGTCCAGGGCAGCCGGGAGCCTGACGGTGTTTGCTCTGCACCGAGATTTGCTCCGACAGCACCAAGCTGCCACCCCGCCGGGCACCCGCAAAGCCACCCCATGGGTGCTCGCAGCCTGGGGACGGGCTCTGCTGCCACCCCGCTGTGTGGGGAAGGGGGACGACGGGGCAGGGGTTACCTGGGCACGGGACAGTGGGGCCAGGGGGTTCTCCGGGCGCCGGGGCCAGCAGGTCGCAGCTCCTCCGTGCTCCTCGCCGGGGCCAGCCCGGCTCCTGCGCCGGCCCCGCGTTTCCTCATTTTCAGGACCCTGCTTTTAACGCAGCAGCAGCCACGCGGGGTGCAGGGGGGGGAAGTTGCAAAAAACCTCCAAACCTGCTTGTTTTTCTCACTGCAACACAGGAGTTAGCAATCAAGCTGAGAAAAAGTGTGGCAAAAATAGATGCAGCCAGTGCCGCCGGGCTCTCCGGGGTGCCGGAGCCCAGGCTGAGTCTGCCCCACCGTGTCCCCTCGGGAGCTGCCAGCAGAGCGGCTGCAGTGCTGCCTGCGGTGACATCCCTGCCTGAAAATACACAGGGACAAAAGCTGTCCCTTGTCCCTCCGTGTGCCTGGAGCAGGTGCAGAGCAAGCACCAGCACTACGCAGCCGGATCCGGCCCCGCACGCTGCCGGGCAGCAT
>NW_008794598.1:4131236-4135561 GCF_000699145.1 Aptenodytes forsteri | reverse complement strand
GGCAGCATGCTGGGTCCCTCCGGCACCCATAGCTGGTCCCCACCAGGTCAGCGATGCCAGTGCCGGCCGGCACCAGCCAGGATGGCGATGGCAAAGCCAGGGGATGACAAGGACGCCTGTGTGATGCCCCACGCAGCTGGCACGGTGCTGGGGACTCCCCCCACGCCCCCACTGAGCAAAGCTGCTTTGCACCATGTCCCCTTTGCACCTGTGCTGGGTGTGCCACCATCCCACAAGGGCACCACGGCACCTCCCTGAGCACCGCGAGCAGATCAAGCTCCCCTGCCGGGGAAGCCCCCCTGCGCCGGGCCGGCGAGCCACTGCCACGCCACCCTGCCAGTGACGCGGCTGGCACCCATCTGCTCCCACGCACCTGGGACCGGCCCCACGGCCTGTCCTTCGGGGCACTCGCCCTGACTTGGCAAGACCACCGCGGGGGCAATTCATGCCGTGCCAGCGTACCCGCTGTGTCAGGGGTCCGGTAATGCCAGCACCCAGTGGGAAGAAGGCCGGGGTCCTTCATCTTCATCGGCTCACGGAGGAGCGCAGCGCCGCGGTTGACAGCCCCAGAAAGGGGCAGCGGGACAGGGTCCAACCCGGGGTATTAGGAAGGGATTCCTCATCACAAGGGTGGCCAAACCCTGGCAGCGGAGCAACCTCCATCCTTGGAGACCCCGATCTAACGCCAACGTTGGCCATGCTTGGAGCTGGACCAGAAGGTCCAGAGGTCCCATCCAGCCTACATCCCTCTGGGATGAGGATGGTGGTGGAAAAGGAGGGGATTGGCCCCATTTCCAACCCCAGAGAGCAACAGTGCCCTCCCCATCACCCACCCAGCGGGCAGGATCGGGCTCGGGCAGGAGATGGGTCGGGCAGGTGGATGGCCAGAGCCACCCCAGCCCTGCCCGGAGGCGCCTTCCCCACACAGCGAGCACGCAGCCCTGAAAGGGAGAAGGAGAAGGCAGAGGGAGTTGGCAAATAAAAGCCGGGGTCAGTTGACAACACCAGCGAGAGACTGAGTCACTGGGACTGTTTTTAGCCCCGGCATCTCAGAAACGTGGACCATGGCGTTGTTAACAGGCGCTTGGGTCAGAGGCTAAATGTTTTCCCTTCCATGCGTTAAATACCGCTCCTGGAAGCGGCCCAGGTATCCAGCACAGTAAAAATATTAACACAAGTCTTGTATGACAGCAGGACCCCAGCTAAAGTGATCCCCAAACTGCCCAGGTAAGCTCGCCTCGCCGGGGAGGTGTCAGGGAGCCGGCGGAGAGAAAAGCGTCGGTGCCTGGGTACCACGAGCCAGGGCTGAGTGTCCCTTGTCATGGTGTCACCCCCAGGGCAGAATAAATGGGGTCCATAAAAAAGCCCCCTGGTTCTGGTGGTGCCAAGGTATATCCACGAGAGCCCACCTGTGCGTGGCAGCCGTTATGGGGTTAATAATACACAGCCTTGCTCCGATGCCTCTCCTTCACCCCAAAAAAGCCCCTCTGCCCGGCGCGGCACAGCTGGGGGACGGCATGCACTCCATCACCCCAGCCAAGCACAGCGGCTGGAGGCTGGCACCCGCAGGCCAGATCCGGGTGCAGCCCCCGAAGCAGGGCTGGGGGAGGCAGGGGGACCCCTGGGACCCCACCACGGTGGGGCCGGACCCTGGCTCTGCGGCTGCTCCAAATTGGAGCAAAAGCCCTTCCCTCAGGGTGGTTGGCACGGTGCAGGAGCCCTGATTGAAACATCACTGTCCGACTGACCGCCCGGGGAATTCACAGCCCGCCAGCGCAAACAGCCCGAGCCGACAAGTTCCTGCCCTCCCCTCCCGCCCCCCGCCCGACAGCAGCAATTAAAAATAAAAGTGTTAACAGGCAGAAGGACGTTCCTCGGGCGAGGACGAGCCAACGGCAGTGCAGGGGCCGGGGACGCGCCGCGGCCGCAGCCCAGCACCACCCCAGGCTGAGTGGTTAATCAGCCCCGTATCATGTCCGCCTTTCAGCGGGGAGGCGAGGAGAGCCCACCCACCCCAGGCTGAGTGGTTAATCAGCCCCGTATCATGTCCGCCTTTCAGGAGGAGAGGAGCGGGGTGACCTTGGCCTCGGCCGCAAGGACGCGCGGCCGCACCGCGTCCCACTCACCTCGGCAAAGGTCGCGCGCTTGGGAGCGCGCGGGAGAGAGCCGGGAGCGGGGCCCCACGCACAACCCGCGGCCAAAGAGCAAACCCCGTCCTGCTCCAACGCGGGCTGACTCTAAACAACTTGGGTGTTGGTGGGTTTTTTAAATAACTGCATAAATGAGCAATAAGGGGAACCGGCAGGACAGCACCATCCCTGGCCCCCAGCTTAGTTCCAGCAGGGCAGACGCAACACACCACGGCGCTGAGGTTTAGAGGCACCGCGTGCCCCAAAATCCTAGAAACCACCCCGGAAAGTGGGGATGCTCAGCAAAACCAGCCCTTGAGGTCCATGCGCCCCAAGTTCATGGTGCCACTTGCCGCGAGCAGAAGGCGCGAGGTGACAGCGGCCGCCGCCCCGTGCCCCCCCGGCCCCCAGTGTCGGAAGCGCTCCCAGCGCCGCCCCCATCCCTCCTCCCTCCCACCCGCTGCGGCCCCGTGCTGCTGGAAGGAGGTAATATTTATAAATACGCTGCGTCCAGCCCCCAGCGCCCGGCCAGGAGGCTTCTCAGAAGGCAGATTTCATGTAACCGTACCGCAGGCAGCAGCCCCAGCGCCGCGGCCGCCCCATCCATGGGAGCCGCAGCTGTTCCCCGACCCCAAGAATAAACAAGTTGGGGACAGCCTGTGACTTGTCCTCCCAAACAGTCCCGGGGCTCTCCCCGCCACCATCCCGGCCCCGGCAGCACCTCTCATGCCCCGGGGAGCACCCAGCCATCGCTGCTTACCCGCAAAGGAGGAGTTTCTCCTCTCCCCTCCTTTCCCCCAGGCTCAGCCCTCCACTGTCCTGCTCCGTGAAGGTCAAACTTGGCTCTCGGGAGCCCCCGCTGCCAATCCAGCCCCTGCCCTGGCACTGTGCTGGTGCAACCAGTCAGGTCCTCGCTACGAGTGCTGCCGCCTCCCCGGCACGAGTTACGCCGGTTTGACCATGAAGGAGCCCAGAGGTTTTTCCCACCAGGCTGGGCTTCCTCCAGGCAAGATCTTCACCTGCCCTGAGCCTGGAGCGGCCCCCCGAGGAGCGGCTGCGGCGCCGAGAGTGGCACCCACCCTGCTGCAGATAAGGCGGGAGCTACAGCCAGGGCTGAGCCCGCCGGCACCCATCCTCCCCTCCTCCAGTGGGGTTTGCAAGCCGGGAACGGGGAAACGCTCCCTGCATGCCGGGTGGCTGCAGACCCTGCTCCACCAGCCTGACCCGACTGCAGTCCCCTTCTCGTTTCCTCTTAAAAATTCCCCACCCCATGCAATTCCCCTGAAATTCTGGAGAAACGGCCTGGGCGAAAGCCGAAGCTGCTGCCCTCGCTTGTCCCTGAGGCTCCAAAAACTCCCCTGCCCGTCCCCAAGCTCATTGCCAGCCGCTGCCGCCAAGATGTCCCAGCCCGGACCCTGCGTCGGGGAGCACCCGCATTCTCTCCGCTTGCTCCCGATGCCGTGCAGGGGGATCCAAAGGTGCCCAGGTCAGGTGCCCCCTCGGCCCTGCTAGTTTTGGCACCTGGGCGCTACCGCAGCAGCTGCACAAACTGCACCGGAGGTTCGGCCGCATGCTGAAAGGAGAATTTACAACTGAAGCACAGTCCCTGAATAATGCTGTGCTGGGCCCGCGGAGGGGAAGGGGCTGAGCCAGGGCGGGGTGATGGGAAACCTTCGGCTTCGCAACTGTTTATGCAAGAAGTAAATCACTTTCATTAATAGTGTGCATGTATGGGAAGGAAAAAGAGGGATGTAACTGGCAGGGAAGGATGTTGCCTGGGTGTTTCAGGTTTATCCAGAAAGAAAGTTGCACCAATTTAACTAAAGGAGGGGATTTAAGCAGACAGCCTGCTGGGGAGTTTGTTCGGAGTTGAATGCACTTGTAGGAAGGGTGACAAAACCCCGACAGCAATTCTTAGAAGAGTCTTTAAAAATAAGGTGGCACAGCCTCCTTGCAAAGACTGTAGGGACCGTGGGGCCAGCGCGGGCCATGTCACTGAAAGACCTTGAACCCTCCCCAAGCGACCCCATCCAGGCAAACCCACCTGCCGCCCGCTACAAATCCCCTGGGCCGCACAGCGGTGCTCGTCCCCGTGCTCCCGCTCCCAGCCCCGTAGCACCTACCTCCCCGAAATGCCTCCCGAACTGCCCGCCATGCCTCCAGAGACGGAGCATCCCCCACTCCCCGAGGGGCTGC
>NW_008794598.1:4127001-4129657 GCF_000699145.1 Aptenodytes forsteri | reverse complement strand
GCGGAGCTCCCCCCACGCCCCGAGGGGCTGCAGAGCTCTGCCTCTGTCCTACGGACCTATGGCACAACACAAGCTCCCAGCGGCCAGGATCCGGCCCCACGCCATCCTCCCGGGCCGGATCCCCCCCCGCCGTGGCACACCAAGCTGCTTCGGGCGAGGTCCTTCCAGGCAGGCACCACGCAGCCCCACTCACCTCTGTTGCTCAGGGCTCGGCCCTGAGCCCGCAGGGAAATCGTGGGGTTTCTTTACTGTTTTCCTTTTTTTGCAATTTAATATTTATAGCTTTGCTCCGCTGCCTGTTTGTTCAACAGAAAGCGAGGGGGAAGACGTTTGGAGAAGGGACGGCTTCTTCGAAGGCTGCTGTCAGCATCAGCTGGACAGGACCAGGGCCGGCATCGGTGCCGGGATCGTACCCGTCATTCCTAGTTTTCTCAGCAATGTGCCACCTCCACCTCCAGCCAACGCATGGGTCTCCCTTGAAGGCGAGGAACAGGAACTGGAGCTCATCCTGGCGCGCGGGGCTCGGCCTCCTGCATCCCTGGGCTGACCGTGTCCTGGGACCCTACGTGCATGCAAATCCACAAGGAAAACCCGCTCTGACCAAAAGCCAAGTGCCAGGTGCCAACCCTGCGGTGGGGCACGACCTTGCAATGAAATCAGGGGGAACCATCGGGGCTCTTTCTGGACATACCAGTGGGGGGGGGGGGGGAGAAGATGAGCACGTATTTCCTGTCTGCGTGTGCACAAAGAGATCATCCTTTTCGTCCCTCCAAGCATTACACCACCAGCGCCTTCCCCTGCGTCAGCCACGAGGGCGACAACGACCGCGGCTCACCCCGGGAATCACCGGCTGCAGGGGGGATGCGCCCCGGCTGCCTCTGCACCGGGACTGCACCGTGGCTCGGCAAAGCCCGAGCTGCTGCCTCCCCCGGGCTTGCGGAGGTGATGCCACCGCAGAAAGGCCACCACGGGATGGCCATAGGGCTGAAGCCAGCATGGCACAGCGCGGTGGCAGGTACACGTCACACCTCTGGGCAGCCTCTGCTCTTTTACGGGGCTGTAAAATGCACCCAGCACTGGCTCCTGCAGCTGCAAAGCGCCCTGTAAATCTCCCACAGAAAAGGGGGGGGGGGGGAAGCTGCCACAAAACGGCTGCCACGGGTCAACACCGGTGCCGGCTGTGGCCACGGGATGCCATGATGCTTCCCCAGCGACATGCCAGTGATGCAGTGCCACTGCCAGGCTGCAGCGCCCACGCCAGGGACATCGCTGTGCTGAGTTGACCCTGACAAGTTGCTTCCCCCCCCAGCCCGGTTCCTCTTTGACCAGCGCACAGGATAACCCCACACAGGGCAGTTATGAAATGGCTCCCTTTCAGTGGGTGCAGCTCGAGGTGTGTCCCCCCCCCAAAACCCAAACCACAAACTCCAGCTGCCCCCAGAGATGGAGCCCAGAGGTGACGGGGATGTGCCATGCCCAGCACCGGGAGAGCTCCGTCCCTCCCCACCATCCACCTGCACCCCCCAGGAAAGGAGGGAGAAACAGCGATCCAGGGCTGAGATCCTCCCCGTGCCAACGCAACATCAGGACCCCAGCACACACACACACACCCCCCCAGCACCCCGCAGCACGGGGAGAGCTGCAGGGAGCCAGAAGAGCATTTCTACCCTCAGTACACGTGCTTTTGGGGGGGTGGGTGCCCCCAGCGTGTCCTCCCCAGCCCCATTTCCCTGCAGCAGCTGTTTCTTTCCCCGCAGGGCTGTGCTGCTCGGGCTCCACGGCCACCCCACCCTCAGCCCTGGAAATGTCCCCCCGCTCCGATGATTCATCACTTTGTCGCTCGCGCACACAGGGCTCTTCCCTTTCCCCACAGCACCGCCGAAAACCAGCAAACGGGGAAACCTCGTCACGGCAAAGGCGGTAGCAGGGCAGGGGGGGACCAGGAACACACGTGCCGTAAACTCGGCGCCGTGGAGCGTGGAAAAAGAAATAAAGACCTGGCTGGAATCACAACCTCCATCCCAAACACCCGGATGCTGGAGTCGCCCCGTTGCTGCCAGCCCCACCCCGGAGCGGTTTCCTACTGATAAGGGCGGGAGGGAAAGCCAGCATCCCTCGGGAGGCAAACCCAGCATCCCTCGGAAAACACGCCGGCTCCCCTCCACACACCGCAGGGTCAGCATGTGCTGCTCGCAGCCGCCCGCCACGGCCATCGGGCACCCACCCCTACAGCCTAAATCTGGTGGTTTCTCACCTCCGACAGCCCAATTCCCAAACACCCACCGACCCTGGCAGTTTTCCCCGCCGGATCCCCCGGCAGCAGGTAAGCGCAGGCTCAGCTGCCACCAGCACCCGCAGCAGGGAGAAACCAGCCCCGTTCCCTCCTCCAGCCGGAGGAGCAGCCGTGCATGAAGCCAAGCAAACATGGCAGGGGAAACTAAAGGGGAGGCGGGGGGGGGGAAAATCCCCCAAACTCCACACCTTCGCTGTCTGCTCGACTCTCTGCTGTTATATAAAAATAAAATCACAAACTCCCCCCATGCCCCAAGGGCCGGGAACGCGCAGAAGCACTGGGATTCCTGGAAACAGGCCCTGCTTGTCCCCGGACTTGCATGGGCTTATTTATTTATCTTAGAAGAGCACAACAATAAACACC
>NW_008794598.1:4119036-4125569 GCF_000699145.1 Aptenodytes forsteri | reverse complement strand
GGGTCGTGCAGCTCCTTGCACCGGGGTTGTGCAGCTCCTTGCATCAGGGTTTTACAGCTCCTTGCACTGGGTCGTGCAGCTCCTTGCACCGGGGTTGTGCAGCTCCTTGCATCAGGGTTTTACAGCTCCTTGCACTGGGTCACGCAGCTCCTTGCACCAGGGTCGTGCGGCTCCTTGCACCGGGGTCGTGCGGCTCCTTGCACTGGTGCCAGAGGCTTGCTGCAGCCATGGAAGGTTAGCAGTGACCTGGAGACATGCAGGGTGGTGGGGAGCCCCAGCAGCATGTGCCTGGCTCGAGGCACGGGGGTGTTTGGCCCCCTCCAGACGGGACCCTGGGGGTCTGGCAGCTGCCGGGGGAGCTGTGCGGGGAGTGCGGAGCTTTTAGTGCGAGATGAACTCTCCGGGGACTGGGGGCAGCAACAGGAGGGAGCAGTGGGGACCTTGCCCAGCCAGAGGCAGCAAGCCCCGCTGCGCCCCGAGTCCCCAGGGCACAGTGTGACCCTGCCACCGGGCTGCCCGTGGCAGCAGGACGGCGTTTCCCTCTCAGTGGCTGGGAGCTCCCTGCTCTGCAGGCCCCGCCGTGGCAGATTTGGCTGGAAACAGCAGATTTAACGGGCGGTCACATGCCCCAGTGGGGTGACTGTCATCTGACCAGGAGATGGGTGTCAGACAACAGCGATGGGCCCTTCAGCGCTGCATCACCCGTGCATCGCCCCATGCTGGACCTCGAGGACCAGCCTCTCGGGTCCGGTCCGGGCACCCGGCACTGGCCTGACCTGTCTGACACTGCATCCAGCAGCTCTTCCTGGGGGGGATCCAGACACCCCAAGCTTTGGTCACATCACCCATCCTTTGAGGCTGCAGCAATGAAGAGATTTAACCCTCGAGAACAAAACCAGGGCGTTTTCCTCAGCCTGAGTGTCCTTGCATGACGCTTTTTAATCCCTAATTTATTTGCAAATATGTGTGGGCAATTCCCCCAAACCTGATGAACCGAGAGCTGTTCACACGCAGCTCCCTATCTCTGCACATCCTGCTCCGAACCGGTTTCTGAAGCCTCCAGCGACCGCACCGGCTCAGCCCTGGCGTCCTCAAACCACAGCTGATCACACGGTGCAGCTTGAATTTCTCCCGGTCATCCCGGTTTCCCAGCCAGCCTGCCAGCTGCAGCGGGGATCCGGGTCCCAATCAAAAAGGCGACCCCAAATTTGTCATCGCTGCAAATTCAAAGGCTCCATGCACATCTGAAACTCCCAGCTCAGGCAGCGCCTGGAAACCTCGAGCATGAACTCGGACTTTGTTGTTTTATTAAGAAGAGCTGTGCCAGATCCTGCTCAGCCGCAGCCAGATGAGACACGAGGCAGATAGATTTGCAGCCCTTTATTCGCTACAGGAGATTTGGAGACTACTCATCACCGTACACGGGTCCAAGAGAGGATAAGGTGCTGCAGGGACAAATTATCCCCCGGGCGATGCTCAGCATGCCTAGGCTGACAGGGCAAAGCCGACTCTGTTGTTGGCCAGGTCGAAGATGGAATAATACTGCCGGAGGAAGAGGTTGCCGAGGATCCAGAGCGGCTGGCCGCTGGCAGAGGGCACGTACGTGCTCTCGACCCCAACGGTGCAGACGCCGTCGTTCTGTCGGGGGGAAAAGGAGCAAATTTCAGTGCCAGTGAGGAGTGCGGGGGATTTGTGCTGCCTGCGCCTTCGTGGCTGCTTTGGCTGGGAGCAGGATTAGACCCTCCTTACAGTCACATACAGGCATGCAAAAGCACCGTGAAATCGGGTGCTGGGAAATATGGCGCTCAGGCTGCTGGAAGCTTCTGTGTTTGAAAAGAAACTCTGACTTTCTCCTGGGCAAAACTGCCCTATGATGGCAAACGCGTGTTGGGAACGATGAAATCACACCTACGTTTAAGACGTAGACAGAGGGAGGCAGCGGTAACTGGGCTCTGCTGATGGCAAAGTAGAGGGTGGGCATGCTCGGGACGTTGCTGCAGTCGACGACGAACTGCAAAAGAAGCAGAGAGGGGCAGAGGGGTCAGGACCCCCGGGGCTGGGCACCGTCCTTCCTCCGGCTGTAACCCCGGCCATGCTCCCTAAGGGTCAGCACAGCTCCGACTGTGGCAGGGCTGTGCTGACCCCGGTTTATCATGTTTGGAAGAATTATTTTTGTTTTACAGCACTGCAAGGAGAGATACACCAT
This sequence comes from Aptenodytes forsteri, assembly GCF_000699145.1. Taxonomy (NCBI): domain Eukaryota; kingdom Metazoa; phylum Chordata; class Aves; order Sphenisciformes; family Spheniscidae; genus Aptenodytes; species Aptenodytes forsteri. The sequence goes on along the minus strand of NW_008794598.1, from coordinate 4,123,363 downwards.
TGCAGTGTTGTTTCAGGTGAGATGTTTTGCTCCAGAGATGCCGGGAGCCCCCCATAGCTCAGCATTACCACCCAGCTGTGTCCTCATCCCACGGCATCAGCCCCTCGTGTGTGCAGGGCATCCTTCCCACCTACCCCGTCGTCACTCTCCTCCACACCCAGTGCCTGCAGAAAGGCTGACATGAATTGTCCTGGGACAGTCAGAAGGAACGTCCCGGTGTCCACAATGCCGTGACAGCCTTGGCTGCACCAGCCGGTGGCTGACAGCCCGATGGTGAACCTGGAGAGAGCAGCAGAAAAGGCATCAGAAAAGGCTCCCCCCGCTCCAAGACCCACTCCGAGCCGCGGTGCAGCACTTACTCCTCGATACCAATTTTCCAGTACAATTCCTGGACCACAGGAGCCCATAAAACCTCCCCGGAGTACAGCTGGGGGTCAACCCCTCCGAGGATGACTTCCCCACCGTAACTATATGTCGCGTTGCTGGAAAGACACAAAATTAAACGCCAGATCAGGCAGGCTGCTCAGCAGAAAGCGATGTAGCATACAGGTGTGTGGGGAGAACATGTGGATGGAGGGTGAATGAAGGAAAGGGTGGATCCAGGCTGTGTCTGTGCAAGAGAGAGACCCGCTGTCAGAGGTCTCACCGTGAGTAATAGAAGCTGAAGATGGGTTCGTCGAGCTGGCTCTGCTGCAGCATGTTCTGCATCAGCGTGTTGTAACCGCCGATGCCAACGCCCGGGTAAGCCATGCCCAAAATCCCATCGAAGTCCAGGTAGTAAAAGGGTCTGCTGGGCTCATCCAGGCTCAGGCCGAACTCCTGGTTCCTGATGACGATGTTCTGGATCTAGAGGGAGAGGAAAGATGCTGGGAGACGTCGGCGTTTTGGAAATCCCCCTTGACAGCAACATCCCACCAGGGAGTTTCTGGGGAGAGGCGGGGTGGCCAGGAACGTCACGAAGGTAAATCTGCACTGAGGGGTGCTGAGCTCTTCCCCATCGCAGACGGGAGATGGAGTCGGGACCAGCCTGGCTCATAGTCTTTGTCCCATCACCCTTATTATTTCATAAAAATACCGACAAAACCCGTTTGCCTCAGTTAAATTAGTTTAAAATCACACTTTCACTGCGTGCAAGTCTCACAACAGAACATTTCTTATGTCCCGTAATGACAAAGCTCAGCCATCAGTGTAAAAAGCACTTGCGGCCAAAGATATCCCTTAGCCCAAAGCAGTGGCGAAAAGCCCAGAGGACTCGGACTGAGTTTGTTTGCAGATCCCAGTCTCCGAGTAAATTTATGCTGACAAGACATAAACTCTACATGGGAGATTCAGGCACTAATATCCAAAATACGAAGGTACTTTCAGCTACCCCCTAAATTTTTAACCGGATTGGACTGATCACAAGCGCGGTCACTTCTTACCCTGATCGCAGCAACGCGCCAACACATCAGAAGTCACTTACTGTCACAGTGTCATACCCTAAAGCCACCGACAGGTCACCGAACCCGTAGATCAGGGTGTAAGTCACTCCGATGCCCGAGAAGGTGGATGACAGGCTGTGGTTGAACGTGGCATGATTTACTGCACGGAGAGAAGGTCACAGCCCCCGGGTCACATCCTGCCCTGGGTTCAGCATCCCTGTCCCCACACGGGCAGAAATCCGCAGCAAGGGGCTTCCCAGGGAAGGGACCATCCAAAACCAGCCCCACCGGTGCCACCGAGCGGAGAGCAAACACCAAACCCCATCGGCTCTCACTGATTTCCCTCCCGTAGCGCCAGCCCGCAGCGTGCAAGGGATGTCCAAGAATACCGATGGGTGGGGAGCCCCGGCCCCCCCACACCGCTGTGTCCCCCGAGGGATGCTCACCGCAGGCTGGAGTCTGGCAGTAGGTGGAGGGCACCCACAGGTTGGCAGAGCCGGTGTCGAAGAGCACCAGGAAATTTTGTGGGGGGGTCCCGATGCTGATCTCCCCGAAGTAGAAGGACTGTGAACAAGAGCGTGGGCGGATTTCTGTTTCTGCCTGTTTTTTTGAATGAGGCTTTTCAGCTCTCTGCCCTCTGCTAGCTGAGAAACCCAAACCATTACGGCGTTGTAGGAAGGGCTCGTAGTCCCTGAGTGCACCCAGGGCAGCTAAAGCACAGAAAGGGGGAATGATTTGCCTACGACATAACAAAGTCAGCATCAAGGCCAGGAGTAGGAGATCTGCCGTATAACCATCAAACTCTCCTTTTTCTGAGAAGGGAAATCAATTCAGGATAAGACGTGCTGCCTCCTGCCTTCGTCTCCCAACATCACCCAGCCCTCGGAGCCGGGCTACAAAGACAGCAAAACTCCTGCCGGCGCCCAGCACAGCCCCTCGACTCACGAGCAGGGAGGGAGCCGAGCCACCCACTGCAGAGCTTCCTGCAGGTAGCCAGGAGAGGAGGAGGAGGGCATCCCCAAAAACCGGAGCCGGGTGGCTCAGGGGAGGAAGGAAAAGCTTTAAATACTTACATCCAGGTAGTTCGTTAGCGGTTCATAAGCCACAGTGTTACTGAGCTGGTATTTCCTACCGGGGTCCCCTTTGAGTTGCTTCAGGAAATCCTCCAGCACCCCCTTCTCTCTCATCACCTCCCGCATGGACCTGCCTTTCTTCAGGGGGATCCTGCGCAGGACGGAGACGGCAGCGAGATGCTGAGCGGCCGGGCGGCCCCATCCACGTGTGTACCCCCATGTGCCGAGGGCGAGCCCCGCTCCGCAGCCGGATCCTGCACCCTCGCACCCATCCCGCCCCGGGGCTCACCTCACCATCCCCTCCCCAAGCCGGAGGCAGAGCAGGGCCAGCACCAGCCACCGCGTGGCCCCGGGTGCTGGTGGCTCCATGGCAGCTCCTGCACCACCTCGGCCAGGACAGGGAATATATAGCCAGGAGCTGTGCTAGCCCCCGCCTCCAGACACCCCTTTCTTCTATCACGGCACCCACCCAACGCCAACGCTTGCGGTGTATTTATCACCGCAGCCACCCTTATTATGCCTCCTTACCTGGCCGTTCGGGCGCCAACAGATTGGCCAGTACCTCTGATACCGAGACCAAATATGTGACGTTTGATAAAAAGCAAAATTCTGTTGTTATCAAGAAGTTAAAGTATTTTCCTTTGCCTTCAGCACCAGCTTGATCTTTCCAAAAAACAAAGGCAAAACACACCCTTTGCAGCAAACAGAAACTTATGATGCTGGTATTCCTCTTTTGACTCATCCAGGCAGCCAAGGAAGTGCCACGGGCCGGCGGTATTTCTTCCATCCAAGTCTACAGACTGTTACATCCAATTCCCTCAACACAGCTAGCAGGAAAGAGCAGGGGTGGTTTTTCAGCCCAGCTCCAAGACTCCTGGGAACCAGCACGTACCCCCAAAGATGTCTCTCTTGCCAGGTATTTGTCCTTTTGTCATCCTGCCCCTTCTGCCCTCCAGCTCTGCTAATACACCCCAAAGAAGCTGAGGTGGGGGCTAGAAACTGCTCGGTGTAGGAGCCCTGAAAGACGTAACAGGCCTTTACTTGCCCAGTTACAACCACTCAACCATCTCCAAAAGACGCTTTGATTTGCTGCAGTTTATTATTAGTGCCAGAGTTACACCGAGGATGCTCAGGTCACACGTCTGGTGCATCAGAGGTGATGTCTCCCATATGCTTTGAGCGATGCTGGTCATACCCAGGCTGGAGAGATGCAGGGGAGCGTGTACTTAGGCACTCAGTCACAGGGGAGTTTTAGTCCCGGGAGACCCTTTCCTCCCCTGGGAAGATGCTACCAGCCAGCCAGCCCTGCCAGTCCCCACCAGGTCACTGAGGACCCATCCTGGCATCTGCTACCCCGAGGATGCTGCTCAGCCTCGTGCTCTGAAGCCTGGGCACTTACCACCTGCAGAATCTCTGCCATGTGCTGCCGGGGAACAGTGATTGTCCCCACGTCCCCATCACCCTGGCAGCTTCATCTGCGCTGGGCCGGTGGCCTCATCTCCCACGGAAAAACTGAGGAGGCAAACATGGGAGGTTTTCTGTGCAAAGCTCTCAGCAAAGGAGCCCCAGCTGGACCGAAAGCCCGAGGCTGCTCGGACCCCTCTGCTTGGGGAACGTGACGCTGGGTCAGCTCCACCTTAACCACATGCTTTAACGTGTATTGCTTCGAGCACCCGCCACACGCTGCGGTTCTGCTTCCATTTCGCTGGGACCAAACCCTTTGTCCAGATCTAAGGCCGCACCTTGAATACTGTGTTCAGTTTTGGGCCCCTCACTACAAGAAGGACGTCGAGGTGCTGGAGCGTGTCCAGAGAAGGGCAACGGGCTGGTGAG
>NW_008794598.1:4094104-4118687 GCF_000699145.1 Aptenodytes forsteri | reverse complement strand
TTACTGAAAGAGTAGTTAAACATTGGAACAGGCTGCCCAGGGAAGGGGTTGAGTCCCCATCCCTGGAGGTATTTAAAAGACGAGTAGATGAGGCGCTTGGGGACATGGTTTAGTGGACATGGTGGTGTTGGGTCGACGGTTGGACTCGATGATCTTAGAGGTCTTTTCCAACCTCAACGATTCTATGATTCTGTGATCTGAATTTGTCCCACGGGGGTCACCAACATGCCGCACCTCAGGGATCAGGCAGAAGGGGGGCCAGTGCAGCTCTCCCCGGGGTTGAGCGGGAACAGCCCTGCTGGTTTTTGCTGTAGGGCACTTGCAGACTCCCCAGTCCCCGCTAACAGTGGGGACAGACCCCAGCAGAGCCTTGCTGCTCCCATCTGAGCTGTTGGCGTTGGACCGGTGCTTTGAGCCTGCGGTGGCTCAGAAAACCCCTGGCACCCCCTCCTCCTCCTCCTCCTCCTCCTGATGGACCTGCCTTTGCTCCGATGGATCCTGCAGGGAGCAAAGGGAAGAGCAAAGACCAGCAGGGACATGGTCAGCCGTCGCCTGTCCCTTCCTGCCACGGCTGCTGCCAGAGCAGCTTCAGCTCTCAGAAACCTCCCCATTTTATAGGGGAGGAGAAATGCCCTTCCCTGCTATCCGCACCTATCTAATCTCCGTCTCGCTGTGCTCAGCCTGTGTCAATATTTTGACACAAAGCACAGAGGAGTTTTTGTCCTTTCTCTGGTGAAATGACAGAGCTATTAATATATCTGATAATGAGCTCCAATGATAAAGAGCTTCTAAGAAACAAGTTTGGATCCCGGGAAAGAGCGGTGTTACCCAAGCCTCTCCCAGCCAAGGCATTCCCCATCCCCTTCGGCCACAGACCATGATCCCTGATACACCAGCTGTTGTTTTACCTGACTGAATAGCCCCGCTTCAGGATTTAGGGGTCATTTGGATGTCATGGCTAACCTAGTCTGGCCTCATATTCCCACTCTGACTTAGTCACAGGACTTTGTTAAACCTTATCCAGCTGCAAGGAAGATTAGTGGCTTTCCACATGCATCTCTGACGAGGTTTTCCAACGCCCAGCAAGAGGGACAGAGGTGGGGACCGACCGGCCCCGCAGCTTTACCCGCGGCTGGACGGAGCCATCGGTTCAGCCCTGCAAGTACCAGCAGCAGCAAAAGACAGGACAGCGTGTCCCCGCGGTCCTTCCAAGGTCACCACAAACTGCAAGCAAAGCAACGTCCATCGCCACCGGCTAACTCTGTATCTGCCGAGTAGGTGCTGGTGAGCATCCCCCTGAAGTGACATAGTGCAGCACGGCAGCAAGCAGCAGCTGGAGGAGGATGAAGCCGTACCGCCCCGTTAGGGACACGCACGGCATTTCCAGACACGCACCGGTGCCTGATGGCACAGAGCAGAACTGGCTTTTTGGGGAATCCCTCGGGGAACTCCTGTCCCCGGCGCTGTGGTTGGTGTTTAAGACCAACCCCAGTGACCTTTTGCTGTCCCAATCCCCTGCACCGCAGCCTGGTGCGCGGTGCTTCTCACCTGCAAAGCAAAGCCCTTACAGGAATCAGGTCCAGGATCCTTGTTCTGGGCTTGTCCCTCATTGAGGACAAGGAGGACAGGAGGTGGGTGCAGCCAGGCCCAAAGGCAGCAGCTGGGATTCGGGGGACGGCAGCTGCCTGCTTTCCAACGCCCAAAGTCTGCAGCCCCCAGCTGAGTCGCACAAGCCTTGCAGAGGGGACGGGGCTGGGCTGTGGGACACCTTCGTCCCCAAGGGCTCGGGAGAGATGGGCTGCACCGTCTGCAGGAGCTACCCCGGGCACCACTGTGTGGAAGGACTGCTCGCTCCCATCCCTGCGCCCATCACGCTGCGAGCTGAGCTGCAGCTCGGAGCCTGCTGCGTTCATCAGAGCCACCCCCAAGCTTAATAATTCACTATAAAGGCTGAGACTCAGTCCCACAGTCATTAGGAGTCGATAGCATGTCATACCCCTTTGCAAGAAACATAAATACATCGACTTTAGATTTGAAGCAGCCCAGGGACAGCTTCCCCACCGCTTTCCCCGTGCTGACTCTGAGGAAATCTGCCTAGGAGTTTATCACGGCGTTTACCTCGCTAGAGAAAGAGCGGCTGAGACACGCAACCCGTCAGTCTGCGCTCAGTCATCACTCAACAAACTCGGAAGGTCAGAGACGATTTGGGATATTGGGGTTTATTTGCAAGTGAGAACACACTTACACAGAAATCCCGGAGGGACAGGGAGCCATGCAGGCACGTAGAGGAACATAAAGGTCCACAGGAACCCCATGGAACCCCACCTCCAGCAATGCTGGCTGAGGTGTGTTCGGCCAGGAGAGGGGCTGGATTTCACTGCTCCACTCCTCTACGCTGACGGGGCGAAGCCAACACGGTTGTTGGCCATGTCAAAGACAGTGTAATACTCCTTGAGGAAGACGTCACCCAAGATCCAGAGCGGCTGCCCGTTCTGGGAAGGCAGGTAGGTGGCCTCAATCCCAAGAGTGCAGTAGCCGTTTTTCTGTAAGGGGGGAATAACGGGGGTTCAGAGCCTCCAACAAGCAGCAGGACCCTGCCAGCTGGGCTGCAGGGAGGGAGAGCATCGCTACTTGTCAGGAAGCACCAGCTCCTTTCCCAGCCCTCAAGGACTCAGCAGGATGAAGCTGCTCAGCTAATACATACGTTCAAGACGTAGGCAGAAGGGTAGAGTGGGAGCTGAGCTCTGTTGATGACGAAGGTGATGGTGGGCATGTTCTGGATCTCATTGCAGTCAACTGCATACTGCTGAGAGAGGGTGAAGAGGAGGTTATGGCTGGAACAGCACCGACTGTGAGAGGAGAGATACCCCGCTATGTGGGGGTAACACACACTTTATCCCCTGGAAGTGCCACATCACCTCCCTGACATGCCTGCAGCACCATGTTCCCTAGATGCCACGTGAGTTTTGCAGGATCTGGTCAAGCCCATGGCTTCTGGCTCACTTGCAAGCCTCACCGCTGCTCTGTGCGCACCTCCAAACCATCCCCTGCACTTACACCATAGCTGGTCAGCTGGGCACCCAGGGCCTGAAGGAAGCTGCCCACGTATTCCTGGGGCACCGTCAGCAGGAACGTCCCCGTGTCCACGATGGCCTGGCAGCCCTGGCTGCACCAGCCGGTCGCTGACTGTCCGATAGCAAACCTGGGAGGAGAACAGGGAGAAGGACATCATTTTAAGCACCCACTGGCAACTAAACGTGTCTTGACTGGATCTCTAAGTCTGGGATGCTCTGAAACGCAGTGCCTAACCCCTGCCTCGAGCCCACACCTGCCGCAATAGCTGCAGCTTCATCTGGAGGACAGCTGTACCACCCTCGTTGCATGAGCTTCCCCGGGTGGATCACGCCCATCAGGTACAAACACAACTCACTCATTAAGCGCAACCTGCCAGTAAAGCTTCTGGGTCACCGGTGCCCACATAATGTCCCCATGGAAGAGCTGAGTGTCAACTCCGCCGAGAATGAGCTCTCCCCCGTAGCTGTAGGTGGGTTGGCTGCAAAAACACAGAGTTACAGCAGCAGAGATTAGCAAATTGGTGCGATATGCGTGGGCTAGCGAGGGACAAATTCACAAGGAACCTGCACGAGGACAGGCAGAGGGACACCAGTGCACATCGGACGTGCAGAGGGCTCCAGCAGATTTTTACCGAGAGAAGTAGAAGCTGAAGATGGGCTGGGAGAGCTGGTTCTGCTGCAGCATGCCCTGCAGCGCGGTGGGCACCCCTCCCACCACCAGCGAGGGGTAGGCCATTCCCAGGATCCCATCAAAATCGGCGTAGTAGAAAGGCTGGGTTGGCTCGTTCCTGCTGAGCCCGAACTCCTGATTTGTGACCGTGATGCCCTGGATCTGGAGGGGAAGGGGACGCCAGGTCAGCCGGCGTGCTTAGGCAAACCTGAGCAGCTATCAGGTGGGATGACTGATGGTCTGAAAGCCCAAAGAGCACACTGCAAGGCCATAGCTGGTGAAAACATCACCAGGCAGCTGGGAAAATTAGCAGGAATTGGGTTAAAACAAGGTAAAAACCCAGCTGGGTAACTGACGGTGGCAATAACCACTTTATATTAGTTCTACCCATCTCAGGCCCTGGTTTGCCCAAGTCTTGGCTACACAAGACATGAGATCTGCCCTTAGGCTGTCCCCCAGGCTCCTTCCATCGGAGGAGCCGATGCTGGGAGCTGGTGCTGGGGACACAGTGCCCAGGAAGACAAGGAGGGCGCGGGGTGCACTCACCCTCAGCGTGTCGTAGCCCAGTACCACCGTGAGCGCGCCGCTGCCGTAGGAGATGGCGTAGGACTGGCCGTTGTAGGTGAAGGTGGAGGACTCACTGGGCTTGAACTTTGCGTGGTTGACTGCTTGAGAGAGGAGAGGACAAAGCTCCTGGGCACACGCTCGCCTGGCCCCGGTGGGATTTCACCACCGGTCGCTCTGCCGGGATAATGCCTGGGAAAGCGGCTTCCCTGGCAAAGAGCAAGTCGTGAAGAGCAGAACGGGCTGTTCCTCCGCCTCGCGGTCATCTCTAAGGCAGGGTTTGCATCCCGGTTTTGCCTGCATCCCTCTCAAGGGAACAGCTGTTGTGATCACAACCAGATCAGCTACCCAGCGTGAGCAAAGCCATCAGCAGTTAAATCCCCACCGCTCTCCCACCGGCAGCGAGTTACATTGGCTGAGCTCTGCCGGGGAGCAGGACATCAGCTCCACGATTCGTAGCTTTGCTCTTCCCTCCGCCCAGCCACGAAAGGTCATAGAATCATAGAATCATTGAGGTTGGAAAAGACCTCTAAGATCATCGAGTCCAACCGTCGACCCAACACCACCACCCACTAAACCATGTCCCTAAGCATGTCCCTAAGGTCAGGCACAACCACTGTGATTTCTGCGCTCCGGGGACACCCACGATAGCCACAGTGATTTGGCCGTCTTTATTAGCCAGGCACATAAGGGCAGAGGGCTCCGTATTTCCCAAGGAAGGCACCAGCTGGTACCAGGGAGCAGCTATCCCAGAGCAGCGTGCCGGCATCATTTTCGGTCCGGCATCGCGATTTCCCCCATGTGATCGGACTATGCTGTGCTGCTGGGGGAGCTCTGTGCCACGCGGCTGCGGTACTCACAGCACGCCGGCGTCTGGCAGTAGGCGGAGGGCACCCACAGGTTGGAGGAGCCGGTGTCGAAGAGCACCAAGAAGTTTTGCGGGGGGGTCCCGATGCTGATCTCCCCGAAGTAGGAGGACTGCAGACGAGAGACGGGGTATCTCCGTTGGCCACAGGGTCAGGGACAGACCAGGCTTTCACCGCCTCCCAGCCCTGCACCGGCATCCCAGCGCTTTGCAGGGTGCCGGGGAATGCCAGGCTCACTCTTGCAAATAACAAAGTAGGCAGGAATGGACTGAACTCTCACCCTGCGGCTCACTCTTGCAAATAACAAAGTAGGCAAGTAGGCAGGAACGGACTGAACTCTCACCCTGTTTTTTCTCCCAAAAGATGTAATATTAAATATTTATTTTGTTACGCCTTTTGTTACACGTAGAAAAGCATCGCTTTTCATTGCTGGGGGAAAACTTTTCTAAAGTCTAAAATAAAAGCTTAAAAAAGAGTGGGGAAAAAAAGCACTCTCTCACTCCTGGAGGCTCAGGGGTGAACAGATCACTCTGGCAGCGGGGAAGGCAGAGGGAAAGGGGAGCGTGGTGCACGGACAGGCAGCGAGAGGGGAACCTGGGGTACTCACATCCAGATGGTTGGTTGTCGGCTCATACATGACGTAGTCCTCACTGAAACGGTATTTCTTAACTGGATCATATTTAATTTTCTTCAGGAAGTCCTCCAGCACTCCGGCCTCCCTCATTTTCTCCCGTATAGACTTGGCTTTCTTCAGTTTGATTCTGCACAGAGAAAAAAAAACAAACCACAAAATACAGCAGGAAATCAGGAGAAGATTTGGGCATTTTCCAATGATCAGTTCTCTGGGCTCCTTTGAACCCTGCCACGATGGGAGCCCTCCGCTCGGCTGCCTTGTACCTCCCCAGGGGCTGCCCTCCCGGTGAGGGACGCAGCCTGGACCAGGACCATGATGGTCTGTGGAGATGCAGGAGGCCAGAGTCACGCCCGGTTAGACTCGGTTGGCATCCTTGGGGACGCAGCGCAGACCGTGCAGGTCTCTGTTACCTACCCTCCTCCTGCTGCAGCAGCTGCTGCAGGACACCCACCTCACCAGCCCCTCTGAGAGCTGGAGACCCACCAGGGCCAGGATGAGCCACTTCATGGTGCAGGAGTTGCCCACCGGTCCCCACACACCTCAGAGACCGCAGCAGATGGGTTGAGCTGCCCGGACTCCCTGGTTTTATACCGGGAAGCAATAACCCCCCCTTATCTGCTGACCTCCATTTTCCATTACCACCACGCGCACCCCCAGCTTCAAGGGTTTCATTGTATTTTGGGCCACGAGGATTTTGAGGAGTTTGTGTCCTTAGCGAGGCGCTCAGGTGAGAACAGAGCAACACACATCTTCCACAGCAAAATCAAAGCGTTACCATCCGATAAGAGGCCAGCTCTTATCGCAGCAAAGAGGGGAGCGACCCAAACGTCACCGTGGTGAGGCGTTATCTGTGTTTGCCAAAACCTGTTCAAACCTTTTCCCAAATCAAAGGCGCTCGCGGCTCTTGGTGCAGGATGGAAACACGTCAGACTTTTGTCTGCCGTTCTTCCGCCCGGCCAGCCCAGCCGCCCGCCCACGGGGACCTTCTGGCGTGGAGGAGGGATGGCTGCTGGCATGGAGGTTTTTCCAGGGCACGGCGCAAAGAGCTGGAGCCGGCTGCTCTGCTCCCCCCTGTCCCAGGGCCTCACTGAGCCCACAAGGTTTCTTCTCCTGCATCCTCGTAGGTGGTTCCCAGCGCCTTCTGGTCCGTCCTTCTCCCCTTCTTCGTCCGGTCTGTTCTTCTCCACCACTTCATCAGCCTCCCAGTCCTTCGCCATCCTCTCCTCCAGGTACGGCTGGTTTCCCTATCTTGTACACCTCAACGCTGCTTCTGCTCTCATACTATTTTGGACAGAAATCACATATTTTTCCTTTTTTTTTAATTTTTTTAATTTTAATTTTGTGGAACAACTGATTCCCTTTCCATCCTGTGTTAAAAGGCAGGTGCTGTGCCTCCCTGCATGGGGAGGTTTAACGTGGAGGAAGGCCTCGGGGCTGGCCGAGCCGCAGCTTCACCCACTGAGTCCTCGCACCAGCCCAGAAAGTCAGGAAATTCCTTGTTTGCTTTTTTTTCTCTGGAAAAAAAAAAAAACAAAAAACAAACCACAAACACAGACCTCCCAAACTGCCAACAAACACCCAAACAGACCAAAATGTTTTCAGTTATGACCTAAATATTTTCTAGCGAACGGACCAAAATGGTTTTGGTCATAACCTAAATATTTTCTAGCAAACAGACCAAAACATTTTTCCTTGTAACCTAAACATTTTCTAGCAAATGTACCAAAATGTTTTCAGTTATAACCTAAATATTTTCTAGACCTCCTCTGGCCCGGCTTGCATCCCCGCTCCGAGCAGCCTGGCTCTTCACAGTGGGGAAATCGCGCTCTCCATCATCCGCCGATAGCCCGGCGTCACTATCGCTGCGCTCATCCCGTGTCAACGCTCTGCACAGATTTTATTCCCTCAGGAGCACCGGGGAGTGTGTGTCCTTTGCTGGATATTGAGACTATAATAAAGCAATTATCTTGTTTGCTAGCAGGATTGATAGAAAGATCAACTTATTAAGATTGGATAAAAAGCAAATTCTGGCTGAAAGCAAAGAGCTGTTATCAAAACGTTAATATACCGAGTGTTATCTGCAGGTCCCCAGGGGGACTCAGCCTTGCCAAAAGACAAAGGCGTAAGGTGCCCTCTACAGCACACACAAACACATTCTACTTTTGGCACTTCTTGACCCAAAGTTAAGACAGCATTTGTTTGCCGAGGCATTTAGCCTAACGGGAATCAAGGGTTTACAGTTTCTAACATCAGAGGTCCCGTGTCCCTGCGCGCAGCAGGACTCGGCCAACAGCATGTACCCACGCCGCTCCAAGGCAGGACTTCTCCTTGGGGCCAAGCCCTGGGCATTTCTCCTCCTCTGCTTTCAGTTTCTTTTCTGTGTTGGTGCAATGGCCCAGCCCACGCGCAAACAGCTCCAGCCCAGGGAACCCCGTCTCTCCCAGATGAGTACGGATCCCCTTTGCACCCCATGGCCAACTCCGCCACCTCTCCCGGGACACTGCGGCGGGGCAAAACCAGCAAACGAGATGAGCCGTGAGCAGCAGCTGTCCCGGCCATCCGGAGGGCTTAAGCACTTTCAACATGAGCCAACAAATCTTATTAAACCAACAGCCACTGCAGAGGTGGGCACCGGCTCCCGAAAGCCGGTAGCTCTCGACAGAGCGTTTTGCAGGATTAGAAATGGGCTTTAAAGTGGGATCCAGCCTCCCCCATGACCCAAAGACCTCTTCTGCCTGCAGACACTACTCCCAGAGCCATCAGGGGACAGACACCTTTTCAAAAACATTGCCGTCACCCTGAATTTCCTAGTCTGCTCTAGGCTCTGCTCTACCTGTGGCAAAACCAGAGAAGTGACTGGTCCCAACTCCGGGATAATTTACCACCCCGGTTCCTCCGCCTCTGCCCCAGACACAAGCTTTTGCTATTTACCTCAACAAACGGTAGCTTAGAACTTAATAAACATGAATATGGGACTGCCAGGAGCTTCCCCTGGTCATTAAAGCCTCTCGCTGTCGCAAGCACCATGTCAGCTAAAACCCTTCCTGAAGGTGCTGAATCCCACCCGAGTTAATGCTCTCCCCCTTGATAATTTAAACAGTCTTGCTCGATGTGATTAATTTAAAATAGCTATATTCACTTTGCCTGGAGCACAATTGCTCCCTGGCTTGGGTTCTCCAACCAAGACAAGCTGTTGGTGGGAGCTGCAATGGCATGGGTACGACCGAAGCAGCTGTGTTTATGAACTGCGGACAAGCACACGTATCCTTTACTCAGTGCTGCACGAGCTGGTTTTAGTGTTTTATTTCCAAAACACAGATGAACAGCTTCCATCCACATTAAAATTAATATTCCTCCTTTCCTACGCAACCATGAGAACGGCTCCTGAAATAAACAGCTAGGCTCTAGGTCTAACATTTAAATTCCCAAACCAGGGCAAGGATCAGCCACTTCATGATGATCTCCTCTTGTGGGCAGTTTCCAAAGGGTGACCTCCAGTCACCCTGCTCAGTCCCAGACCCCAAGCTGACGCTGGAGCTCTACATCACCTCCTTATACACCCCAAAACGGTCCCCCCCTCCCTGCATCAGCGTCCGCTCACGTACCTGAAGTTTAGAAACGCACCCGTCACAAGAGATTTTCCCACAGTGCTAAGGACTATCCTGAAAACTCCAAGTCAAATACCAGTGGCAAATGCCATGCTATTTTCAAGCTATTTTCAACTTCTTTTTGATAGGGCTATCGAGGTCTTCCTAGAAAGAGAAATGAAAAATGTTTCATTGTGTTTTCCTGGGATGGAAAGAATAACACGGGTTTATCGTCAGTTGTGTTATTTCCTCCGTTCCCCTTCCAGTTCTTACCTCCAGCATTGCAGAAAGTCATGGAACGACCCTGAAGGAAACACACACATGGGTTTGGGTTGGAAAGACTCCGCGCATGAAGGCACGCTCACTTAGGAAGGCACAGATGGCCCTATTAGCTGTTCTTAAATCGATTCCTGCTGGGGGAGAGTTTTCAGGGGGAATTCTATAAGCCAAGGAATTAAACCGCGCATGTTACCGCACAATTAGCTCTCATTTGCTGCAGAGCTTGGAAAAACAAGCAAATCAACTCTTTGCACAGAGCAATGGCAGAGAACCCATGGAAAGGCCCCCGTGCCTAGAACAGAACAGCACAGCCAGGAAGAGTGAAGCCACATCTTGTTCAACGTTGGCAAAAGCACCTCACTCCCACCAGCCCCCAAATTCCACCACTCCAAACTATTAGCTTAAATTACCCATGGTGGAAACAGCACGTCTTAAAGGGTAGGCACTCCAGAGACCACGAATATTCTTGCTGTGTTCAACCTACACTCATAGCACATCAATTCCCAAGGCAACTTCACGATTTCCTCCTGATGCTCAGCTCAATGGAAATCTGGTCTACACCCTCCTGACCGACTGTCAGCGATGGCTCTGCCCCAAAGAGAGTCACCGTGAAAGAGTCGGTGGTTTCAGAGCCTCAGCTCCTGTATCACACGGGCCAGAGAGCCTCATCCAAACATTTCTGCGAGTTCAGCTTCCAGCTCGAACAAGCAGCACGTGGAATTGTCCTGCAAAGATACCCCCAGGGGTCACCAGCCAACAGAGAGGGAAAGGTGACCGTCCCTGCATACAGGTTTCTCTTCATTTATTTTTTAAGCCTATCGCAGTGAGACTAGCCAGGTGGGAGACAGCAACCATTGCTCCAGGTAGAATACATAAGGACACAGACATTATTCCTTCAGGGGACGGAGACCTGGAAAACAAAGGTTGCGAGAAGTCCAGCTTGAATTGCGTGAGGGCAACTGGTTATTGTTGGCCTGGCTTTCCATTTTAAATAAAAAGTAAAGTTCACTTTGAAACGTGACGGTTGTCTCTTTGCACCACACACAAAAGACAGGACCACCGGATAATCATCATATTCCATTTATTCTGTATACATTCGTAGTGCACGTTAATGTAAGACATGAGCACTCCTCAGGTCACATAGCACTGCTGCTGTTCTTCACCTGTAAGGTTACACCCGGATGAGATATAAAGAGGGACGGGATGGATATCCATAGAAATAACCTGAAGAAGCAATTACACAGCAAGATCAACCCCTCTGGTCAGAGCAACTGAATCCCCGGTGGCCAGAGCCCCGAAGCACCTTTGTTTTTCTGCCGCATCAGAAATGTTCAGTATCAAAGACACCAGTACGAGTAACAACAAGGAGAATCGCACGGGGGGAGAGCTTGAGATAACACAGATGCACCTGGGCCTTTCAACTGTAAAATCACATTCACTTATGGAAGAAAAACAAATTAGATCCCTTCTTTACAATTAGCCTTTTCCATACCCTGGCTTGTAATTGCCAACTTCAAAGCTCTCAGGATTTCCACTAATGTATTCACCTTTGGTCCTGTTCGGTAACAGGAATCTAAACCTGTTCTGCTACCTGTGCGCGGCATTTCAAGACGAGCCAAGTTTGGGGGAAAGACAAACTTCCCAGACAGGCCGGTGGCAGCCCTCCCAGAAGCTGAATTTAAGCAATGTGTTCATTAACGATCATTTGTTAATGATACTTCACAGTCAAGATACCACCCGAGAGGGCTGAGCAGCATCACACGGAGGGACAGAGGAAAGACTTCGGGAGAAAGTGGCCGAGAGAACGGACAGCTGGTTTGGTTTTTCTCCCAGTGAACAGCATGGCTTAGGTAATAAAAATAACAATACTTCAGTAATAACTAACACATTCGAGTCTCTTTGCAGAAATACTGATCCTTTAACCCTCACAATCCAGCCTCTCCTTTGTCATCCTCTCCCTGTAAGGCAGGTACAGCTCACAGATATTCCAACCTCCTTCCCTGGGCGAAAAGCAGGCACATAAAATGGGTCAAAAGGAAAAACAAATCAAAAACCAGAACCCTCCCATGATAAAAGACAACTGAGCACCAGGAGAAGCTATATTCCTACCAACGGGTTCTTAGGAAAGGGAAGGGTAAAAGATCTATTTATGCATTCACTGGGGAAGAAGCATCAGGGGAAGAAGTCTGATTGATTAACTCAAAACTCAAACAAGAACCACTTAAAAAGGTTAAGACAGTCAAATTCTCTCTGCACAGCACACGGCTTCTTACCAAGTCATCCCTTGAACTTCAATCTCACAAGCAGAGGAAGGAGACCAGCGAAGATGCAATACAGTCCCCAGCGGGGGCTACACAAACCTGCTCCGCAGCGAAGTACAGAAACCAACAGCTAAGCTCATGCTGCCAGGCCTTCGCCGTTACCCAGGATAGCTTCATTTTGCTGCCTTTTCTTCAGAACCAAAGAAAGTCTCAGCAAACGCAACAGCCGACTGAACACAGCTCCTTTTGCCAAGTTACCAATTCACAGACAAAAACATCGAGACGAACCATCTGCCTTGCAGAAGCAAGCTTGGGAGAGTAAGAGATCTCACAGCTTCAGCTCAGCTTCAGGTCCAGAGCAGGTTTCAGATGTACACGTGCTCATTCGTTTCCTCCTGGTCAGCTACGCGGCATCAGCTGGATGCACAGAGCCCTGGATGAATCCCTCAAACTCAAAATGAGATTTATGGATGCAGCCACCAAGGGTGAGGTATTCCGCTCTACGGAGGCGATCTTCGCTGCGGAGGATATTCCATGGTTGAAGGGACAGGAGGAGTCATTGGGTATCCCTAGTTTAGTTCCCCATCCGAGTAAGCATGCACGTGCATATTAGTACGTATCCATTGGGAAAGTCCAGCAAACTTGCATGTAAGGCTCAAAGCAAAATCTCTAAGATCCATCTTTACAAAGTGCCATAGAGATACAACATATTGCATAAACATAATTTTCAACCAAAAGAAAACGGTAACAA
This sequence comes from Aptenodytes forsteri, assembly GCF_000699145.1. NCBI lineage: Eukaryota > Metazoa > Chordata > Aves > Sphenisciformes > Spheniscidae > Aptenodytes > Aptenodytes forsteri. The sequence continues at coordinate 4,106,001 of NW_008794598.1, read as the reverse complement.
GGAAAGACTCCAGAGGGTTATCAGAAGGGATCCCTCCTGCCCATCACCTAAATCAAAGAACTGAAGGAATGAGAAAATGCCAGCTCAGATGTCCTCATCTTTCAACCCGATACTGGTTTCTCCTCCGAAACCATTTCAAGCGTGGCCACTAGAGGAAGCTGCGACACTGGCGAGCGCCGCTCGGGCTCTAACACAGGGAGAAATCCAAAATAGTGACATTTCTGCTCCCGGTGCCCCAAGAACTACCGCCTCAGCGTTCAAACACGACTCCGGTCTTTCCTTGCACTTTCACACCACCTGCAAAATTGAATATTAAGAAGTTCTCAAAGGGTCCTGGATACTTAATGCGGACATTGCTCTTGTGAAGTTTCCCAGAAAAGCAAAAAAAAGCAAGAAAATCACTGGGACACGGACCCAATGTGCACCCTGAAAGCCATAAATGACAACTGGTTCCTGGCTGCCTGCACGGTGTTCCCCATTTAATTGCTTAAACATTAAACAAACCCACTGCAAACAGCGAGCTGTGACCGGCTTTTCATTCCCGAAGCTTTCTGGGGAGCTTACAATACCACGCGAGCGAAGCCTGCTGAGCCAGCAGTGCTGCTCCCCGACCCACGGCCACCAGGCAGGACACAACGGGACGTAAAGCAGAGGACGGTGCAGCAAGGCACCCGCCAAATCCCTGTGCACTGAGAAAGCAGCAGATGCAGCCAGCATCAGCTCTACGTTTTCTCATCTTTAAGGTCAAGGAAATTCTTCTTCTCCCTCTTTGAATAGGTGCAGCATCCTCCACTATAAACGGGACAAGGGATGCCCTCAGGGAACAGCGATAACGTATCTGCTGCGTGCGCACACAGCTATTGCACAGCGGTCTCCTCGTCACTACTGCTTTCAGTGTCCTTGGGAGGTAGGGGAGCATCAGATTCGCCAGCGAGGAAAGGGAGGCACAAGTCGGACAACCCAGTTCGTCTGGAAGACACGAAAGTCAGCAGTTCAAAAGATCAAAGCCAGCTTTCCCAAAACAAAGCTAATTTAGAGCCACCTAAACGGGATTGCAGCCGGGGCTGGCTGGGAGCCCAGCCTTTCTGAGGAACCACCAGCACCGGCGTGGCTTTCCCTGACCCCTGGAGCTCACACTATCTACAGACCCTCACACCAGCCTCATCCCACCCGTCGGAGACACGGAGCCAGGCCGGTGGCCGCAGGGAGCACCCACGCAGCCCTCCCCAGGCCTCACCTGCTTTCTCCCAAGACACAAGCTGCCACCCAACAGCATCTTCCCTTGCATTTAACCAACCTGCAAACCTCCCGTGCGGGTGGGAAAGGGCCCTCACCTCTTCCCCCATCTAAGTGTAAAACATTTCAGCCTTTTCTCCCTTTCTGAGGGGAAGAGGGGAATAAGTATTTTGCATTTCTCAGCTCAGGCGGCGGAAAGGCAGGTTCATAGAGAGGCTCCCAGAGCACTGCCCTGTGCTGCCATGTGGGACTTGCTAGTGCTGTCCCAGAGGGTGACACTTACAGCTTATAAACTCTTTATTTAAATAGTTTATTTAAAGCTTAACGCAGTTAACTTTTTTTAATATATATATAAATAAAAAACCAATTTCTTCTCTCACTTCCCTAAAATGAAAGCTAGATTTAGGGGGATACATTACTTATCTTTTTTTTTTTCTTCCTTCAAATAAAGTCATTTGGTATACATACAAAAATATATTACTTGGGTTTCCTTTCAGTTATAGATCACACAAGGGTTGGGGTGGAGAAAAGAATGGAAGACAAGCACAAGGACTTCCAAAAAAAAGGCAAAAACAGTGATTTTAAGCATGTGGTGCACTTTGAATTTATAGTGCAACAGCAAGCCAAGAAATCCATGTTCTGCCGACACAAGCATGGCATTACTCACACTTTTATCACTTTTTCTGGACTGCATGGCACGTGTCCCCGCTCCCAAAAGGGTCACATTTCAATATGACATTGCAGCACCAAAACCAAAAAGGCTGAACTTCAAAAATCTGGAAATCAAGTTTCTGGACCTCAGAAGCAGGTTGCAGCTGGACGATCGGGTTCTCTTCTTTCACACCGGAGGCTCACTGACTTCGACATCGGAAAACGTTAGGGACAAGGAGAACACAGCAAGGTTTGGCAACGGGACACCTCGCAGAACACTGGATCTCTCAACTCCTATCCCAGGGAGGAAGATGAAGAATACAGACAGCAGAAAGGTGGGACCCCGGAGTAACCCAGAGCACTTCTGTCTGATTGAAACAGCTTATAATGGCAAAGAGTAATCCGGGGAGAGATTAAGCTGCAGCGTGTCACCATGCGGAGCCGGGTGGTGGAACATCCTGCGACAGGAGAGGAGCAGAGACCCTACACAGGACCTCACACAGAGGCCTGACAGCTCAGCTTAGACTCAGCCCTGGTGTCAAGAGAAAAATCCACATCAAAGGCCACAAATTTACCCGAGCGCTGAAATTTAGCCCTTCCAACTCCATAGTTGTAGGAAACAAACTGCACATTCACTCAAAACACCGATCAAATATTCCTCATGGACCCAGTCAGGCACGTGGGTGTAGGCAACGACTTCGACACAACTCCAAGCTCGGCTGCCCGGCAGCTCTGCTGGCACTCCCACGTCTCCCGTACCATTTCCCACCCACCCTGTGACAGTCAGTCCCAGTTAAAAAAATTTTTGATTCACAGCTGCTCTTTTCCCCAGCTGCAGCTCAGCAAAGCCACCAACCTCTTCCGAGATCTGTCCCCCAGACAGGAGTGAGCCACAGCGAGTATGTGTTTCGTATCGGCACCGGTTTTGGCAACTACCACTGGGATGCAAAAATGAACATTTAATAAATAAATAAGTAAACAAATAAATAAATCAACAACACTTCTGAACAGCCACCAAAAAGAACCCTTAAAAATCAAAACAGGGTACGGTACAATTGAAGTTTTCTACACCAAACCTCAAATCTCACAGTTGCGGTCTTCCCCTCCTCTTTTAAAGCAGGGTCTCTTCAGGAAATCAGGTTTATGTGATCACAGTGTCTGCGCCCATGGCTGTCTGTCCTCCTCCGTTAATTTCTAGAGTTGCCCAATTTAAATCGAATCTGAGAAAGGGACAGAAGTACAAAAAGCTTCTACGAGCTTCAAGAAAATAGGAGAAAGGAGCGAGTTGAGGGGGAAAAGACCGCAGCATGAGTTCCCAAGTCATCAGGGATCAGCGAAACCCCAAGGCAAAACCTGACTTTGGAGCAGCCCGGCTGCAGAGCTCGCCTGGAGTCGCAAGGCATGAAATCCACGGGAAACGGGCTTGATTTGCAGTGGAGCTCCTAAAGCAACTCGCTTTTGGAAACAGGCCTCCACCACGCTCCTGCCCTGCCTCTGCAGCCAGGCTGTTGGCACCGCTCACGGAGCTGCCAGGCAATCAGGAGAGCTAACCCGATTCGAGGCTGTATCCACACAGTGACGGTACTATGGCTGACACCTTCTGCCCCTCTCACCAGAAACTTAACCTTCAAACAGCGTCGTCAAATATCCCACAAGGCTTTAAAAACGAACTACACAGAGAGGGGAAGACGGACAGACAGACTAGCCTTAACATCAGCTGCAGGAGCCATCCCGTAACACCAGGTAATGGGGTAAACAGGGAAGCAGAAGGCAATGGCGAATGGAAGTCACACCGGGCAATACACTGAAGGGCAGGTACCGAAGCCACGACACAGTGCTTGCACTTGGCGTTCCCCCTTACAGAGGCAGGTCAGTGCTGTTATGTCGAGTTTTCCGCGAAGTCCCATCATCTCTCGGCAGGGCCCTTTGCAAACTGGACATGGCCGCTGTCTTTTTTAGGTCAATGACCGCGTAGGAGTCCGTCCGGCGGGCTTCGTGGGTGGCAGGAGGTGGGACACGGGGGACCGGTGGGTTCTGATGTCCCTTGCGCGGCTCAGCCTCCAGCTCCACCTGGATGTAGTTGAGTTGCCGCGGCTGCTCTGGACAGGGCCGGGGGAAGTCGAAGCTGAAGACGCTGGGCACGCAGCCGCGACGAGGCTTTGGCAGGAAGCCGCTGCGCCGCTGGCCGCTGCCCCCGTGCAGCGCCGTGTTCTCCGAGTTCATGTAGTTCTGCAGGGGATCTTCTTCACCAGCCTCGGAGTAGCCGCTGGGGGAAGGCGTCAGCACGTCCCTGGCGCCCGCGTCCTCCTCGCCCCGCCGGAGCGGCTGGCACTCCCACACCGGGGGCAGCGACGGCAAGTTCTCATAGTGCAGGAACGCCGTTCTGCGATGGGAGCAGCCGGGTAATCCCGCGTCCTCCCGGGTGAGTTTCAAGCGCCCGCCTCGACAGAGAGAGGAGGTGCTGGAGGGCAGCAAGCCGTTGACGTTCTCGTAGACGCACTGGGGTGAAGGGCACTCCTCCTCACACTCGTTGTTGTTGTTGGGGGGGCAGAAGTGCGTCCTGCACTCCCGGTGGTGCCGACAGACGCGTCTGTAGTTGGATGTGGGACCTAACACGAACTTAACCTCCCCTGGCTGCAGAAAGACCTGGGGATTGCGGTCTTCGAGGGAGCAGCTGTGGTTCCTATGGGGGAAAGGAGGGTGGACTTCAGGCAAGGAGTGCATACAATGTCGGCCCCTCAGGTCCTGATCACCATTGGCCGTGTTGACGTAGGTGTGGGACTGCAAGGAGAGAAGCAGAGGGACAGTGAAAGGAGAAGAGAAGAGACAAGAGCAAAGCAGCTGTCAGCAGCTGAGAAACCAACAGGAATGGAAAATTCTTCGGTGGCTGATGAAGCAGGAGGAAATGAAAGAATTTCAGAAGTTGAAAATACTTTGGGAAGCCAAACGCAAAAGCCATTTCTGGATTTGTGGGCTTGAAGGAGAGACAAAAAGAGTCCAACTGCAGAAGATACACATCATCTATTTCACGCTCAATGCATATGGCACAGAACAAAAAGCAAAGCCACCTGCAAAATAGTTCCTTGAGTGGCTTACACTGGCGATATTGCAGCACTCAACACCTACCTAGGCTTCTCTGATAATGGTTGAGACAAGCTGGATTTTGTAGGGAAGAATCTTGAATTCTAAAACTGAGAACAAAGAGCTGAACATCAAAAATAAAAATAAAAATAGCCTGGACTTGGGTATGCATCTGCACATCAGTTTAGGGGTTGCAGTAATAGCTGACAGATAGGGCAGTATGACTTGGACTCACAAGCTAAGTGCTGCTGTTAAATAATTGCCACGGAAACACTAGTGGATCAAGGAAGCCAACTCAGTCGGCCTTGACAGAGTGCCTGCTCTAGTGAAGTGTCAGAGAGCAGCAGTCTCCAAGAGCAAAATGAAGCAAAAGAGGAAAAAAAGGATGACAAGGTAGGAAGATCCCCCGAGCTTTGCTGGAGTAAGAGAAACTCAGAATTGCACAGGACTGCTAGCAAAACAAGCTGCTTGTTCATTGCTTGCAAACAGCAGAATTTAGGACATCCAGGTTTACCTGCTCATCAGGCCCAATAAGGGCATGAGTAGAGTCTTCACCCACAGAGGAATGCCTCAGGCTGCTCACGGAGGGGTGGCGGGCTGCGGAGTATGATAGGGTTTCTCCAGGGAAGCTGTGAAATCCATTGGGAAATCCTGGGACAGTGTACCCCAGACCTGGGAGAGAATCGAGACAGAGAAGCATTAGAGCATTGGTTTGGTATAAAATAGAGTTGACTTCATTTTCACAGTCAGCTGGCCTCTTAACTGCACCCTGTAAGTCAGAATCAGCCTCTCTGGGGAAGATCTCTACCGTGAAGTACCTAGTATAAATACAAGGGCTAGGCCCTCCTGTTTAAATCTATTTAAGTCACTCCTAATGGAGACAGGACTCGAGCAAATCCAAATTCTTCCAGGTGTGGTTTCCTCTAGGAACCACCTGATCCTTGTAGGTGCTACTTAAAAAAAGGCCACGTGGCAGCGGTCCAGATGAAAACCAACTGGAGGGCGACAACTCGGTTGACTATTTGAAGGGCTTTTTGTTGCTGTTTCCTTGGAAACACAATACCACATCGCAGACAAGCGGGGCCTTTAAATAAACACGCTGCGTGGGGCACACGTGGACATAGATACGGGTCAATGGCGAGGCAGCGCACGGGAGAGATCCGTGGGCTGCAGAGGGCAGTTTCACATGAGCAATTGCAGACATCACCCACGTCTCTGTGTTCCCCCCCTCTTCTCCCCGGACACTGAAGGAGCCTTACTGTTGGGTGCCTGGGGGGTCCGGGAGAGCTCCCGCTCCGTGGGGTGACTGTTCCTCGTGATGACAACAGGCTCTTCCACTACGTTGATACTGTTACACTGCATCAGGTCCTGAAGCAGATTAAAGATCTCCTCTGCTCTGGAACACTTGAAGGCAAAAATCCCTGCACAGTAACGAAGAGAAGGGTCAGAAAAGCAAGAAAGCGATCCTGCTTTAACAAGAGTTTATGTAATTCCCGGCTCTAAATGAACAGGCAATTCTGATTTCTTTCGCTGTGTTTAACACAATCAACCCCTGCAACCCACAGCCAGAGGAAAACAACCAACAACTCGGTGGGTTATTGCATCAACAGAAATACAATGCCATGACTGCCGTCTGATCAAACGGTGCATTATTACAAGAAAAATAGCGAGCACCCCAGTTATCTTAAGGCGATCAATCCCACGCAAGCAGAGGTGTGAAAGGGACAGGCTAACCGGTCTCGTTTCATCTCTAATCTTCTATTTTAACTCACTTGGTACCCAGTCCAGTTCTCATTACCAGGGGAAAGTCTATCCAGTGACTACTTGAAGCTGAACTGGGCCCTGTGGAGCGTGCACGTGAGGGAAGGACAAGAACGTCGTATTTCAAAAACGTATGGAATTAAACAGTGTCTCCCCAAACGAGCAGCCCAAACCAGAGCTGGTGTGTGCAGAGCTAACCAATCCCAAGCTGGCACGCACACACACGCACAAAAGCCATAGCAACGAGAACGGCATGGCAACAACGGCTGCTACCCCAAAGAATACGGTTTTAAAAATTCTGGCCAAAAAAATAGCTATATCTGCCTTATATAAGGCAGGGAGCAGCATCGGGAAGGAGTCCTCCAAATAAAACTAACTAAGCAAAAAAAAAAAATCCTACAAGGAAGGGAGAAAACTCGTCAAAACACAAAGCCATCCCTCTCATTTCTGTCTGCTTTAAGACTGACGAGTAACTATGTGTCTGCTAAAAATTTTGTAATATGCGAAGAGCAAATGGCCCTGCTTTATCCCCACTACCTGGACCTAAATAAAAAACAAAACACACGCAGGGCAGAATTCTAATCGCTGCATCCCGCAAAAGGCGAAAAAAATTTTGTAATATGCGAAGAGCAAATGGCCCTGCTTTATCCCCACTACCTGGACCTAAATAAAAAACAAAACACACACAGGGTAGAATTCTAATCGCTGCATCCCGCAAAAAACAGGAACCGAAGATAAGCAATTCCCATCGCTGGCAACCGATAAGCACACGACTCCCAGAGAGGAAAACCCCACTTACATAAATATTAAAAAAGAGCATACGGCACTACAGATTTGCGCAGTGCTTTACACAGACACTGAACAGTCACGTGGAGTCCTTTTGGAGAAGAAGGAGTTTACAAACACATTAATAGAATGAGGAAACAAACTTCTTTTTCCCCCCCCCGGGGATGCAGATGCCAAGAAAATGTTCAGCTCTTTAGAAGCAAGAGAGACAGACTGGTAAAGGAACTAACAGACACCATTGTAAAACTGGAGTCTATCCCCAGCATTGCTGATGACTTGGCATGTACTCCCGGGTGACTCACTTCCCTTCCCTATGCACAGCATCCCCATGCATAAAGCCAGTAAAATGTAAAACTCCTTTCCCTCTACGTTACAGAGTGCTGCCAGACACAAAATGCAAAGCATTAAGTAGAACGAGCGCTAACCAAGGCAGACCGAAGGCACCGAGAAACGTGAAATGTGCTCAAACAACTATTGCTACTGACGTGCGTTTGGCAGCTCTGTGGAATAAGCAAACCCTGAGAGGGACCTGCAAAAAGGTGCAGGTGATGCCCTTAAGCTGTATCCCCGGAGTTAAAAAGCGCTTAACAAAGCTTCAGTCTTGCAAAAAGCACTTTCTAGCTCCTAAGGAAAGAAGTCCAGCAACCCCTCCTACCACAGCTGTGCATCGTTCCGTACCGAAGCTCAGAGCTGACAGCATAACTAACATCCTTCTCTGACGTTAAATACGCCCCGTCCAAGGCTCAAGCCTGCTTCACCAATTACCTCACGAGCGTCGGTGCACTAGCAAAATGAGACCATTAGATTTATGCCCAGGTCCTGAGCCATGATGTTGTTCTCATTAGTGTTTCAATCAGGACTATTAACTGTATGTGCTTGCACACTCTGGTATTCCGGGGGAACAGAGGCTGCAAAAGAACCTGTTGATTCATTAGATGCAGGAATTTGGGAAGACACAAGCATCGGCTCGCTCTGGCTGCCTGGGAACAGAAACCTCAGCAGTTCCTTCCTCCAGGAACCTCCCCACTCACCCTGCCCCGTCTGGCAGCGACGACCGCTCTCGAAGGAGAAGAGGTTGGAGTCATAGCCATAGCGGCGCAAGCAGAGGTAGGGCCACCTGACAGCATCTCGCTTGTGAGTGTGCAAGATGAGCTCCGTCTGTGTCAGCTCCATAATCCCAGATCCCAGCTCGTTACCTTCATCGTCCACGTTTGTTACCTGCAGAGGCCACAGAGCTCACATCAGGAAACTCAGTGCATCGGTGTCAAAAAAAGCCCACCCGCGAAGACACTGTAATTCCCATGGATTCCCCCTTCATTTACTGAGATGCCTTTTTCTCAGCTGAGAGCATCAATTCACTGCTGGCAGAAGGCGCCAAGCCGGCAGCCCTGGAGACTGTGCGCTTGGCAGTTCGGCTGATGTGTCTCAGCACAGGCACTGGAACACAGCCCTGAGCAATAAAAGGTTTCTCTCCAGTTCCCCATTTCCTTGCTCAGGCTGAATCTCAGTGCAGAGGCAATTTCTTCTGCAAATACAAACGTATTTGCAGCAGAGGTTGCTTAAGGAAAGGAAAAAGAAAAAAAAACCCACAACCCAACAAACCAAAACAGTAACATATTTGCAAATCTTACCAAGCGGAAGACTTCTCTGCAAGAGCAGAGGTTTTCCTTCCTTTCAAGCCTGGAGTCCAACCCATGCTGGGCTTTGCCAGTAGCCGGTGCTGTCACAGACTCTCTGGTGGGGATGAAGGTGCAATACTTACCTTAAATTTGGTGGGATGGTTGTCTGGGATGCTGTCTCTGCACAGACAACTGCAGCAGCTCCCCATGACGTCAGCATAAGAGGTAATCCCTGGGGAGAGGGCGCAAAACAGAGGACAATCATGTTTTCGAACCAACTCCTCCCACCCTCTCCAAACACTCAGCGTTTACAGCCTCTCTCCTTCTCGATCCCCCTGCACGTGGCCCAGTGGGTTTGGATCTCAAACTCTTCAATGTGTTCCTCGATTAATGGACGCCATACAATATAAGGCTAATTAAAAATAACAGCTTTCTTACCATTAGGCAATTGTTGGATTTTTTTGGAGGAGTGAGAAGAAATTCCCACCACTGTCCCTCTATCTCCTTCGGGACTTCATGGTAACCAGGTGTCAGAGTCACCTAAAACACAAGGGAAACTGTCCCATCTTCCACCTGACAAGGAGAATACAATTAAACGAATTAAAAACCCCCGAGAAGATTAAAAAGCAGGGGGTGGGGTGGGGGGTTGTGACTGAAGTTCCCTTCAAATATCACAAGGAAGGCAGGTGCTTTTTTTTTTTTTAACTAACTTTCTGCATTTATAAGAATATAGAAAATAATTTTGCACAGACCACTCCTGTAATTTCTGAAAAAATATACAGTCTACAGCTAAAAAAAAAAAACCCTAAAAATAGGAGATATTTTACTTCTTGGCCTTGGGATCCTACACAGGAGTGGGGTTTATCAGAGCTACTGTAGTGCAAATAAAACACAACAGTAACACTGAATGGTTGAGAGCGGTGAGGGTACGAGGAATCACACGCATCTGCTGCTTAGGAATGTGAAGACACCCTCACTCGGTGGAAGGTCCTTAAGGGTCAGAGAACCAGAAGCCCTAAAAGCACATGAACACAACAGGTGCTCTACTGTGGACTATGAAAAGTAACAAATGCCGGAAAACATAAAAGCTCCGCTATTTGACATCAGTCAGCAAGCGCAAGTATCAAGCAGGCAGGAGGTGCATGCACTAGCAGTGAGAAATACTGCTATCTTTGATGCCAACTTAAAGGACTCCACATCCACTCTAGGGCAGGGGATTCAGCAGCAGATAACACGAGAAGGTGCCATGTTTTATTTGGCGAGAACAGCTAACGATCTCTCCATCTGAGGCGTGAGAGAATAAAGCCATATGGATAACCAGCCTGGCACGAGAGCAGTAAATAAAATGAAAAGGCTATTGGAAACCTCGCGCTCTACCATGCCAGAATCTGCCTCACCAGTCGCTCCAAATTAAACAATGAATCACAGAGTTGCACCTCCGTGCAAAACCACGTTGCACAGCTGCCCTCAGGCTCCCCCGCAGCGCAGAGCGGTGCGGAGGGAGGGGGAAGAGCCGGCAGTGAGCTGACCAAGGGGTGCCATTTCATTTTTTACATCAAAACAGAACCTAAATTACCTTCCACTGCAAGCCCACGCCTTAGCTTTGGCCCCTGAAGAACTCCCCACCACGTCCTAACCCTGCAAAGTCCCCCAGAAGAGGAACGCTTCCTTTTGAGCAAGCTGGAGGAGCTCGGGCACAAATCAAGCCGGCTGCCACCTGCCCTCTTGCACATACCTGTCACCCCTAACAGTAATAACACCACACGCTCCCTGTTCAACACCGCATCCTGCTCAAGCCATCCTATTTGTTTTTCTAGACTCAGTATGGATTTACTCCCCGCTGACCTTACAGGCTTTGATCAATAATTTAGCAACAGATCCCTCTCTGCTTCATCTAATCTGGTCACTAGGGGCCTTGTCCTCTACTGTCTCTGCTCTCCCACTCCCATCTCATCAATTCCCTCAGTAAAAAAAAAAAACCTTGTAGAACACGTTACCTTTGCCCCCTCTTTCTTCTTTATTCCTCTCTCCCCCTGGTGCTCCCTCCACCCGCGTCCGTCTAACCTGCGAGGAGGTTAGGCTGGAGTGCTGTCGCCTATCCTGAACAGTTATTATGGTCAGAACTGAACAAACGAGAGAAAAAACATTGCGAGATCCCTGAACACTGCCTCGGCGCTTCCCGCTACTCCTCGCCCTTCAATATTTTAGCAGCATCCCTTTCACGCAGACACTGAGACTCTCAAGACTCCCGTCTCTTGCTCGGCGCTTTCGACACCACCTTTCCGACGGCTGTTTGCGAGTTCATAGCCTTAACTAGTTGAACCAAACACTCTAACAGTACGATACGCTGCCCTGCGAGCAAGAGCACGTGCCTCCTAAGACCAGCAGCCCCAGCCTCCCCTCCAGCCTCCCCACCTCCCAGGACCCAAACCTAAATCCTCCTCAAAGCCTTCGCAGCCCTCCTTGGCCCAGCCTCCAGACCACAGCTCACCTCTCCCGCTCTCGCAGCCGGGTCGTTCGCTCTCCTCCCAAACCCTCTGCTCCCACAGAGGCTCTGTCCGTACCCTTCATGCCTCCGCGCGCTCTCGCAGCCGGGTCGTTCGCTCTCCTCCCAAACCCTCTGCTCCCACAGAGGCTCTGTCCGTACCCTTCATGCCTCCGCGCTCCTCCAAGTGATTCTCCTAAACCTGGCGCTGCAGAAGAGGGTCCACCGAATCCCAAAGGACCAGGGCACCCCGGCACCCACCGGGTGCACGGCCCTGC
>NW_008794598.1:4091033-4091858 GCF_000699145.1 Aptenodytes forsteri | reverse complement strand
CACCCCCAGACCACCTCGATGGGTGCTCGACCGCTCGCGGTCGGGCTGCACGGGGTCCCGACTCAGCCCCGGCACTCCTGATGTGATGTGCTAAATAATAATGCCCGCGGCCAGCATTTGGCCTCGGAGGAGGCACGGCTTCCCGGCCGGGAACGTGCGGGGTCTCCGGGAGGGTTCAGGGCACGCGCGAGGGGGCTGCCCTGCACGCAGGACAACAGGGGGGCCACGAGGAGAGTTAGGCTGGGCTGCAGATTTTACAATTGTCATGTTTACACTCGCAATTTTTACAATTGCAATCGCTCTGCAATTACAATCCCACCTGCGCTGTTACGGCGCGGAGCTGTCGGACATCAGCCACGGCTTCGGAGGGGCGGTGGGGGCTGCCGGCTCCTCGGCCATGACACGTGAGCGCTCCCGCTCTGCTCCGGCGCCGAGGCGTGTGGCTGCAGCCCTGCCCTTTCCACGAGGACGCTGCTGGCCACGCACCGGTTGCTCCGAGGTGTTTTGGCAGCAGGGAAGCCCGACGGGCCAGCGTCCTGCCTGTCACACGCGCACGCTCGCCCGGCACCCGTGGGGGACCTCGTGGCATTTCCAGGGCGGTGCCTTCGGTGGAGCAGCGGCCGGTCCCACCTAGGAAAGCCCCAAGTGACCCATCTGTCGAGTCTGAGTCCCTGTACCCGGCTGGTCTCCTAACGAGGACTTTGCCCATTAATCTCTCCGCCGTGCAGAGGGACGGTGAAGCGTGGGGAGTGCAGGCAGCAGCCGCTTCGCAGCTCAGGCTGGGAGCTGGCAGCGGGGAGGAGGGGGGGGCCCACTACCACCCGG
>NW_008794598.1:4087695-4089074 GCF_000699145.1 Aptenodytes forsteri | reverse complement strand
CGAGTCTCGAGTCTGAGTCCCTGTACCTCTCCTAACAAGGACTTTGCCCATTAATCTCTCCGCCGTGCAGAGGGACGGTGAAGCGAGGGGAGTGCAGGCAGCAGCCGCTTCGCAGCTCAGGCTGGGAGCTGGCAGCGGGGAGGAGGGGGGGGCCCACCACCACCCGGCGGTACAAAGTCCATAGCAGCAAACGGGTCAAGATACAGCTGCGGAGACCAACCTCCCACCAAAGCCAAACAGCGGATTAACTTCCCCGGCGCAGATCTGGGACCTTAAAGGGTCCCTGGGGAATTGCAGCACTGGTTCGACAGCCCCGATGGGACCCCTCTGCGGGGAAGCGGAGAGCGGCAGCCTGCAGAGGTGCTCGCCTGCCCCTTCTCCTTTTCCTCCTGCTTCTTTCCCTGCCCAGGTGATTTTGCAGAGCTATAAACCACCAGTGAGCAGTGCAATAACCCGGGCACCAACACCGCCCTGCATGGCCTCTCTCAGCAGTGCCAGCGGCTTGCCGTGGAGCCTGGCCGCTCTGACAAATTACCGTCACTTTACAGATTTAGGCTGCAGTCCTGACCCTGGTCCCAGGGACCTACGAGCCGCCTGCACCCCTCGGAGCCCCGAAACAAGACGCAGCTCCTGGGCAGCGAGGTGCTCGGACCACGCGGGTGGCAGAGGTCTGGTCCGGTCCCTGCAGACGTGGGTTTTTGGGGGATGCTGTGCCTGTGCCCATCCCCAAAGTCACATCAGCAGGCAGGAAAATCTTATGGCATGTGAGAAATACACAGAACTACAACAAAGACGCTCTGCCTTGCGTCAGAGACTGATAAATCTTACCCTGACTCTTGCCCGAGTGCAATTGCTGCAGCCGAAGCCGGTCTAAATGGCTTTTGGGAGACTCGTCAGGTGTTCAGGGCTTGCGAAAACTAGGACATCCTGACTTGCCTCTGGCTAACTCCTTTGTGAGAGCCCAGCCAAAGTTTCTCCACCTCTAAATTGGGGTGTAATGACAGTTCCCCTCTTTCATGAAGCTTCAACTCTTTCTGATCTAGGTAGGAAAATAAATCACCGCGCGGATCATAAAAGTCATCAAAACGGCAACCCGGGGTGAACTGAGCCGCAGATGGAGGGAAGGGCGCGGACGCTCGGAAAATGAGAGGTAGCGAGAAAAACAGATGTCATCTAGAGCTCTTTCCCCTGTAGGGTTAATGTACACCCTCCCCTCCGCCATCCTTTGCTCTTCCCCTCCCTGCCTGCCGCTGTGATTCCCTGCCATTGGCTGTCTCTGTAGGTTTAGGCTAAAAAGCCTGTAATTAGGACCCCGGCTGACACAGATCCAGTTTCCTGGGCAGGCAGATTTAAAAAAAAAAAGAGAGAGAGAGAGAGAG
>NW_008794598.1:4082618-4086644 GCF_000699145.1 Aptenodytes forsteri | reverse complement strand
AAAAAAAAAAAAAAAAAAAAAAAAGAGAGAGAGAGAGAGAGAGGAAAAAAAAAAAAATTGTTTCCCTGACTGAGCTTGGATGTTTTCCTTTCGCTTTGCAAAGTTTTCCCTGCTCAACCTCCATTCCCTCGCCTCCTCCGGAGCAGGGCGGGACGGCGGCGGCCGGAGCAGGGCTGGAGCAGCCGGCGGAGCCCGGAGCGGCGGAGCCCGGGTACCGGAGCGCGGGGAAAGGGCAGGTAGGTGAGGCTGGAAAGGTTTCCCGGGGTCGGTTCTCCGAGCTACGTGCTGAGCTGGAGGAGGAGCAGCTTGGGAGCCGGGGGGACACCGGAGAGTCCCCGTCCGGGAATTGTTGCAAGGGGAAGGGGAGGTGAACGAGGGCAGAGGGTGGGTTGTTTGGGTGTTCTTCTCTGGGAGAAATAAATGGGGGGAGCAGAATGGTATCGCTGCCCCCGCAGTCTTTGTTTTCGGGAAAATGTCCTCGGAGAGCAGGAGGCGACGTCTGCTCCATCGTGCCAGACTCTGCCATCCCGGGCTGTGCGGCCGTCTCCGGAGCGGGCAGGTGCACGGGGCTGGCAGGGCTGCCCGGCTCCCTCGGCCGAGGAGGGTCTCTAGGAAGGGGTGTTGGCTCCGCCATCCCCCCTCCGCCCAGGCTTTAGGCGGGAATGGGGTGTTTCAGGGTTGGTGATGGAGCTTTCCACTGGAGGCGGCTGGGCCCCGTCACACACCGACGTGCCAGGATGAAACCCGATGGCCGCGGGGGAGAGGTGGGGTGGCAGGTCTCGGTTCGTACCCGCAGATGTACGAATGGCTGAGTTACGGCAGGTTAATGGGTTACTGCTCCCCGCCGAGCCGGGGCAGCCTGCTGCGCCTGCGCTCTCAGCGTGGGGGAAAGCACACTAAGAAAAGCCCTTTGCTCGCGGGGGGATGTGTGAGTGCTGCAAACAGGCCACGGCGTCGGCCACGGTCCTCTCCGGTGACGTGGAGGACATGGTGCCATATGGCAGAGCAGGATGCTGAGACGTAAGGAGGCGGCGCCGCGCCCCCCCCCCCCCCCCCGCAAAATCATTTGGGGGGCTGCACTGACCCTGTCCCTCCACGCTGCTGGCCCACAGGACAGCCGTACCCAGCCAGCAGCACCCAAGTGTTGCTCCACCTCGTGCCATCCCAGGTCCAAAAGCCACCGTGGGCTCCTTCGCGACACAGGCTCCAGCTCGGCCAGCCTGGCTTGGGCTGCATTGCAGGACTAACTGCTCCGGCTCGCCTTGCCAGACCTCAGCTTATCTCACCCCAGAAGAGATGCATCTTTATTGCTCTGCATCTTTATTTCCACGTACCTTCATTGCAGCTGTGTTGACAGGAGCTCAAGCAAAAACAGGTTATCTTGTGGGTGAGGCGGTGAACGCAGAGCTATGCCTCTGAAAGCTGCCAGTGCTTTTGGGCGCTTGAAAGGGGATCTGGTCTTTTTGGTGACGGTGAGCTGTTGCGTTTCCTTAGGGTCGTGGAGCTGGGGGGTGTTTGATGCTTCTGAAAAATAGGCTAGAGGGGTTTGAAAGTGGGTCTTCGAAGATGGAGAGGTGACTAGAAAACCAAAGGCCGCGGCAGAGATGCAGATCAGCCCCTGGCCGTGCTGGGAACCCGGGAACAGGAAGGCTGTGCTGAATGCGAATGGGCCAGGGTGGCTGCACTGCAAGTTAATGTGTGACCTTGGCAGGAGAGGGCTGGGAGCCCGCACGCTCTCCCACAGCCGGCTGGAGATGGGGGCTGCTCCTGGGGAGCCAAATAAGATTAATATTCCCATGAATTTTAGCCTCTTTACCCAGAGACCTGTGACTGCTTCGCAAAGGGCTGTAGCTACTGTGGGAAACATGCTCGGAGCAGGAAGGGGAGCCCTGCAGGGCCACCGAGCCCAGCGGTGCCAGCACCGGCACTGGAGCCTGGATGGCCATTTGCAGCCGTGCTAACACCGAAAGGCTGCAAGCGGGCAGGGGAGCACGGCAGGGATGTTGCCCATCCTTCGGAGAGCACAAGGGAGCTGAGCAATCCCAGTCTGGAGGAGCTCCCACGGGCAGGACGAGAGGCTTTTAAAGCAAAGGCAAATGACAGCCAGTGGCACTCAGCCTGCCCGACTGGTCCCGCACACGTCCCTCCTGGGGGGACACACCTCCAGTGCTTAGGTCTGCACTAGCAGGGGGGAGCAGCTCCCCAAAGCGCCCTCCTACCATCTCCCCCTGACGCCTGGTCCAGGCTCTCCTGTCCCTGTTTTTGAGGGCAGGCAGGGAGCATCCCTGTATCCCTTCTGCAGGCCAGCAGGGAAGAGCAATAGCAGGACTGCCTGGAGGCGGTGAGGGAGGGCAGGAAGGAAGAGGGGACAGACCTGTTGGGGCTGCCTGGCTCCTTAGCATGGGAGGCGCATACCACTGTCACCATCTAGGGCTAATTACAGGGACTTGTCTACAGCCCAGACGGCTGCCAGCCGGCGTAATCACATCAAACCGGGCACAGCCCCATGGATTCACAGCAGCCAGGAGCCCTGCCCTCTCCGCTCTCCCCCAGCATCACCCCACTGGGCTCCCTGCTGATGGCCCTGGGACGAGGTGCCCTGTGCACCCTGCTATGGGGCTGGGGCCACGCGGGCACCAGCGGCTCTGCTGAGTCCGCGGAGCATCCGGAGGGGGTCTAATTGCAGCAAAGCCCCAACAGATCAGACAAATGCAGATTGGAGGCTTAATAAGCCAAGCACAGCCCGGGACTGCCATCCGCCTCCTGTGGGGAAGGAAAAGCAGAGACATGTGTTACCCAAACAAGGCAGCAGCGGAGCTGGGTCCGGTCGCTGAGCCCACGGAGGTCACCATTCAGGGATACATGCAATCCTCCTGCCCATTCAGCATCTCCAGGGATACGTGCAATCCTCCTGCCCATTCAGCATCCCCAGGGATACATGCAATCCTCCTGCACAGCTGTAGAGCCAAGGCTGGTTACTGGCCCAACACCAGTGACGGTACAGTGGTCCTTCACTAAGCAGCAAGGCCAGGGCTCTCTTTGGGCTGCAGATACACAGAGTTGGGTCAGATGATTTCATCCCTGTGGAGGTCCTAGAGCCGAGCACAGCTTTAAAAGCACCATGCAACCAACCCTGCAGTCTGTCTGGACTAACCCCAGGGCTGGCAGAACCCAAATCCTAAGAAGGAGCAAGCAGCCCTTTTGTTTTCTTCCGCTGATTAGCCAATCTGCAGCGTTAATCATTGACCCATGAGGTGCATGGCAGGGAAACCTGAGCTGCCTGGGCTGATCCCACCCGCTCCCAGCTCCAAAGCTGGCCACGTTTGGGTGCAACATCCCGGCACCCCGAGATGTTGCATAGGAAGGGGCAGCTGTGGTGGAGGGAGCACAGTGAGAGCAGGGGCTGAGCCAGGGGTGTCGAAGCTGTTTAGTGGGAGCAGTAGGGATGCGGCCGCTGGTGCTGGCCAGGACGGCCCTGAGAGCACAGGCAGGGGGGGGGATAAACCAGACCTGCAGAAGTACCACCCCAGTGCGGAGGAGTGAACCGGTCCTCATGGTGGCGGTGGTGCAGGCAGACCTAGGTGCGTGGCCTGGGGGTTACCACCCCTCAACCTGAGCCCGTGCCAAGCTGCTCGCTGTATAAAACACTTTCCAGAGCACTTGATCAGTCCATGGTGGGCACTGCATGGGGTGAATCCAGGGGTGTCCTGGGGCCGTTTGGTTGCAGCACCGGGTCTTGCCCCCAGAGCAGCGGCTCAGCTCCATCCCACCTGCATCCCACCCTCGCTCCCCATGCCGGGGCAGGAAGCGTGGGCAGAGGGCGTCGGGCTCCGGGCCGGCGTCCAGGGAGCCCCAGGAGCCACCGCATCGCCATCTCGCCTTTGTTTTGGAAAGCCAAGGCAGGAAGGAAGCGAGCGGTGAAAAGCGCCGCGTGGGGAGGAGGGGACGGGGCCGGATGGGTTTCCACTGCGTAACCATTAGCCGGGCGAGGTGGTGGCGGCTGGGTGGGCCGGCCGCACCGGGCCA
>NW_008794598.1:4075041-4082164 GCF_000699145.1 Aptenodytes forsteri | reverse complement strand
CGCCCCGGAAAGCCCCAGCCGCTCAGGGCAGAACAATAGCAGCCTGAGGGGAATAAATTATTTTCCACTGAATTGGACTAGACCTCAGTCTCCTCCCACTGCCCTGCTCAGGGACAGGCCACTAGACCAGGGATTAGCCGTGCCAGCAAAGGGCTGGCGGCAGCCGGGGAAAATCTCCCGCTGTGGGTGAGCGAATGGCCGGTGCCGTTTCCCAAAACCTGTTCCAGCTTGAGCATGGACACCCAGGGTCTTCCCTGCCCGGTTTCACCCCATCACCATCCCTTCAGCTCCTCCTGCTTGGCAGACGAAGCCCCTGCCCTGCCGAGCACCCATGTCCTCGGTGTGGGTTTGCTTATAACCCCTGCAGAGAAAGGAGCAGCCTCTAAAAGCCCTTGGACTTCTACAGGCGTTCAGCCGAGGATCTCAAGGTCGTGGTGGCATTGAGCATCATCCCGGCTGGACCTGCCCCGAGGTCCCTCCCCGGGACAAGGGGCTGCTCGTCCTGCCGCCACGTGGAGACAGGTCGGCGCTAGGCAGGTGGGATGATACGTGTCCTGGGGATGGACCCCTGCTCCCCGCCTCGCCGAGAGTCTCACCAGCTCTGATGCTCTCTCCCCAGCTCATGTCCCTGCCGAGCCCCGCATGGCCCCAGCGAGACGAGCCTCCCCCCTGCAGCACTGCCACCGGCCTCCCGCCGGCCTCATCCGACAGTGACTCCGGCTGTGCCCTGGAAGAGTACCTGGAGCCCCCTGTGGACCCCGCTCCCTCTGAGGTGGGCAGCACCCCGGGTCTGGCGGGGCTCCCTCTGCTCCCCGCTCTCCCTCAGCCCTGCAGGTGCCATCCACGGGTGGTACCCGCAGCCCAGCACCCCCAGCCCCGAGATGAAACACACATTTTAGCAACCTGAAGCAAGGCAGCTTAATTCCCCAAGCAGATTTTAAAATCTGCTTGTGTTTCTCTCTCCCATGCGACATCCCAAGGTCCCGGTGTGCTTCGGCACCCGCTCGCCGCAGCCTGCTTCTCCCGCCGACAGGATCCGGCTCCGCGCCAGAGCCCTCCTGCAGCAGCTGCCTCCTCAGGACTGCGATGTAAGACATGTATTTGCTGGGTGCTGCCCACCCTGGGCTTCACCCACCGTGCATCCTCTCACCTCCGCCTCCCCATGCAGGAGCGGTACTGCCCCGACCTCGCAGAGGAGGAGAGGAGGCAGCTACAGGCGTTCAGCGCCCGACGGAGACGGGAGGCCCTGGGGCAGGGGCTGGCATGTCCCGTGCCGGGTCCCTGCCATGGCTGTCCCTGCAAGAAGGTGAGGCATCCCCCGCCCAGAACCGGGCAGCACCCATTCCCCAGTGGGAACCTGTCCCCAAAAGCCAGCCTGATCCCAAACCCCGCGTCCCTCTGCCTTGCAGTGCGGCAGGAAGCTGAACAAAGGGGACCCGGGGATTTCGGCATCCCGGCTGGGGGACCAGTTCTGGCACCCATCCTGCTTCTCCTGCCACTTCTGCCACCAGCCCCTGGTGGACCTCATCTACTTCCAGCAGGACGGGAGGATCTACTGCGGCCGGCACCACGCCGAGCTCTTCCGACCCCGCTGTGCCTCCTGCGACCAGGTGGGTGCCGGGCAGGGGAGAGGCTTTTACCTCCCTTTTGCTGTTGTTAAAAGCTCCTGTGCTTGGCTGGGGGCTGCAAATGCAGCAAGAGCCGCTGATGGGCAGGAGGAAAGGTTCCTTCCTGAGCCTTACAGAGAGCCCCATGCCCGTGCCAAGGCACGGGGGCTTCTCCTCTCTCCTCGGCACAGCAAAGCATCCTCCGGGCTACGGGTTTTCTAGCTGGGTGCTTAGAGGATGGGTTGTTTCCCCCCCTCCAGCTGATCTTCATGGAGGAGTGCATCGAAGCGGAGGGCCGGCGCTGGCACCTGGAGCACTTCTGCTGCCTGGAGTGCGACGTGCCCCTGCGCGGGCAGCGCTACGTGATGAAGAGCGGCCGGCCCTGCTGCCGCGGCTGCTTCGAGAGCCTCTTCGCCGAGCCGTGCCAGGCCTGCGGGGACCCCATCGGTACGGCCCCTGTCCCTCCCTCTCCGGGGCAGGGTGCAGCGGGGCTTCCCTGCCCGGGCAGGCGGGATGTGGGCTGGAAGGGCTGCGGAGCCAGAGCCCCGTGGCTCAGTGCGGAGGATGGGTTTTGGCACACGGCGATGGGAAGAGCCTCCCCCTCACCCGCGGTTGCCCCTCAGGTGTCGACAGCGAGGAGGCCACCCACCAAGGGCTGCACTGGCATGCCCGAGCCGCCTGCTTCTGCTGCAGCCTCTGCCGAAAGCCGCTGCATGGGCAGCCCCTCACCTCCCGCCGCGGCCGGCTCTTCTGCTCCGAGACCTGTAGCCTGGGACAGGATGCATCCTCCACCGCCTCCGACTCCTCCGACTCAGCTATCGCCTCAGCCCCGTCCCCCGACTCGACGCCCCTCTCCCGAGCCGGCCCCGCCAGCAGGACCGTGCCGGGGACAGGCAGCACCTCGGCGGCCGGGGGCTGCAGGCAGCGGGTGGAAGGGGCTGGTAGGGATCCTACTGCTCCGCTTGCTACATGGCGGGAGGGGAGTGGGAGTAAAACCAGGCTCTGCTCAGCCCCTGGGTACTTTATGGGGTACGTTGCATGGGTACAGCCCAACCCAGGGCTGGAGCAGCAGCGACGAGCCCCCAGCCCAGCTCCCACAGGAGGGTGAGCGCTGGCAGCTGGGGTTTGGTTGGTACAACCCTGCGTTGCATCCCGGGGCAGCCTCCCCTGCACGAGGGGCTGTAGCAGGGCAGGCTCGGCCTTCCCCTTCCTCACCCATCCTTGCTTTCCTTCTTCCAGAGGCGTTTCTGGATCAGGCCTCCATGCATCCAGCGTTCAGGAGCCTGGAGGACCGCGGAGCAGCCGCTAAGGAGTGGCGCAGGGATGCTGGGAACGCAGGGATGCTGGGACCACCGGCCGGACACCCCTCCGGCCCCCAGCCCAGCACAGAGGGTCCAAATGGGCCTGGAGCCCCCAACCATCCAGTTTTGGGGGGCCCTGACCCACGAACACCCACAGGCCATGGAAACCCACATTTCCGAGCGGGCATGTCCCCTGCCCGATACAGCCCACGGCCGGAGGACATCGACCTACAGGACATCACGGAGGAGGATGACTCCTGGTGTCCCACCTGCTCTTCATCTTCAGACTCGGACTCGGAGGAAGAGGGTTTCTTCTTCGGGAAGCCCATCCCCAAGCCTGGGATGAGCTCCCTGGGCAGGGAGCCCCTGGGGAGGGCCGGGAGCAGGACGGCGAAGCCACGGGGCAGCAGCAAGCACTGCAGCGTGTCCTAGCAGCGGGGACGGGGGGGGACCTCGACCGGCACCAGCACTGCAGCGTGTCCTAGCAGCGGGGACAGGGGGGGACCTCGACCGGCACTGCTGTCCTGCCAGCCCCTGCCACAGTCTCAACGCGTTCCAAGTGCGTTTTGGACGCAGCCCAAGGCTGGTGGGGAGAAGCTGCTGGGATCCTTCCCCCCGGCAGCTGCTGGCAAAGCACAGCCTGCAATTCCTGCCGGCCTCTCCCGCAATTAGGAACAGGTAAAGCAGGTAGGGAGCAGAGAGCCGGCAGCCCGCACCAGGGCTCCCATCTCCGACAAGGCGGCAGCCCCGGAGAGCAGCCGCGCACAGGGGAGGGTGGCCGGGTGCTTAAGACAAGGGCAGCTGCCTGCATCACCCCGCTGTGGGGCTGCTGCTGGGGACCGATGGGGACAGGAGGGGTGCTGGCCGCCAGGGTCGGATCCTTCCCTTGGACACCTCTTCGAAGGATGAGCACCACTGCCAGCTGCTCTCCATCCCTGGTGGCACTCTGTCTCCTGCCGCCACGGGGAGGGGATGGGAGGGGACCGGGGGGCAGCTCTGCTGCTGCCGCAGACGATGCTCCAATAAAGCTCAGCTGAGACCTGAACGCAGGAGAGCCAACACATCTGCCCTGTTCCTCCCCACCCCAGGGTCACTGCGGTGTTGACCATGCCACCGGAGGGGTGTGATCCCTGGGGACAGCCGCTGCCCTCCGCTGTAGCTGGGGGTCCCCCGTAGTGGGTCCAGGATGAGGGTCCACAGTGGGACCCCTCCCTGTGCATGCCGGCCCCAGGAGAGTGAGACCAGAGCGATGGCAGAGCAGGGGCTGCAAAGATCGCGGCTCGTTTATTTTTAGATTTAAAACCAAGAACAATCCCCGGGGTTTCGGGGCACATCCCCGTGAACCAGGAACGGAGCGAGGAGCCGGGGCGGAGGGGAGTTCCCCGCAGCCGCTCATCCCTCCCACCACCCTCCAGTAAAACCAGCTCCCCCTTTTGCTGCACATACAGGTCTGGGCAGGGATAAAACTAAGCACACACCCCCTCCCTCCATCTCCAAGGGAGGGTGGGACCGCGCCAACACGTCCGTACCACCTTGACCTGAGGGCTCAGCACCAGCACCCTGATGCACCGACACGGTCCCCCATCATCCCCCCCAACCCGGGTTGGCAAGGGGGGGTGTCCGGCTGCTCACCCTGGCCCCCCCTCAGCGGCTGAGGGTGGCCGAGTCGTAGCTGTTGATGAAGTCCTCCAGCTCCTGGAGGTGATGGATCCGGCCCTGGCGGAGGTTGGCCCTCAGTGCCAGCCCCAGCGCCGCCTCCATGGAGGGCTCCTTCTGCAGCAGCATCGTGGCCACCACCGCAATGGTCAGGCTGAACTGCTGGTACGACTGCAGGGGAGCGGCACGGGTCAGCATGCGGCACCCCAAAACCTCCCCACCAGCAGTGTGCAGCCCTCCAGGAATATTTTTTCCCCCAGGGCTGGTCCACAAACCCCCCAACAGCGTATGTGCCCCTGCAGAGCCCTTCTCGCCCACAAGCACCTTCCCCTGCAACCACCAGCACCAGGAGAGC
This sequence comes from Aptenodytes forsteri, assembly GCF_000699145.1. Classification (NCBI taxonomy): domain Eukaryota; kingdom Metazoa; phylum Chordata; class Aves; order Sphenisciformes; family Spheniscidae; genus Aptenodytes; species Aptenodytes forsteri. Next base: position 4,077,245 of record NW_008794598.1, on the reverse strand, counting down.
ACGGTGCAGAGCTGGCACCGGCCGCCCGCAGCCTGGGCGGTGGAAAAGGTGAGGAAGGGTCAGATGCTTCGAACGGGAGAGAGACCGGGCAAGGCTGGGGCCAAACTGGGGCTGCTGGCACCAACTGCCAGCCAGGAACTGGTCACCCTGTGGGGAGGACCTGCTGGGACCTTGGCTCCCCAGGGTGCTTGTTTGCCACCCTTCCGTCGGGTGTGGGAGCTGCCCCTTGCCCCCCCTACCCCCAGCCCTGGCAGCATCACCGCTGCGAGCCCCGCTAGCAGATTTCTCTTCCCATTAGGCAGTAATTAAGCCACTCTGCAATGCTCTCGTTTGCTTCGTTAAAGCTCGAGTCCCAAGGTTGTTCACGCTCCAGCACGCTCTCAAGCCTCTAGTTATTTTTTTGGCCTTTCTCCCAGCTGTCTCACGTTTATCAGCATCTCTGGCGCAGCCGGCACCGGGGCTGACACGGGCTCTGCCTCCAGACAAAGCAGCGCTTTAACCCCAGCCCGTAATCCTGCAAATGGGGAAGCCAGAGGGATCCCACTCCGCTGCTCCTGGGCTATGGCAGTATCCCCGAGCCCAGGGCACCTGCCCCCCATGGGGACCCGGGGACGCCTCGGGGTGAGCGCGGGGGAGTGGAGGCACCCCAACCCCGTACCGGCTCCGTCTCACCAGACCCAGGAGGATGCCGGGTCCCCGGTGAGATCGCTGGTGCTGCGCAGACGTCAGAGCCGGCCTGGCTGGGCTGTGCGTCGGGCTTCGCGGTAGCTCCTGGCGGGACCTGCGAGTTTTCGGATGGCTGAAGGCCACCGAGAAGCTGTGAGAGAGAAAGTGGCAGAAAGGCAGCAGCCGCAGAGGAGCCAGCACTGCTAGCACACCCCTGCCCGCAGCAGCGGCCTTGGTGGGCTCTCCCCTGGGGGGTGGACATGCCATGGAGCTGCCCACCACGTGCCGACACCCGCCCCATCATGGGCAGCTGGTCTACAAACCCCCCAACAGCGTATGTGCCCCTGCAGAGCCCTTCTCGCCCTGCAACCACCAGCACCCAGGAGGGGTTTCTCCCCAGTGTCCCCAGAAATGCCAAATTCACGTCCCCAGAAATGAGAAATGCCAAATTCACGTCACCTGGCATCAGGGTCCTTGGGCGAGCCCCCCCACCCCATGGCCGGTCCCAGACCCCTGCGCGCCTCGGCTGGGGGCCACTGGCTCGGCTTCTCCAGCTCCGCTCGGCAGACGCTGCCGTCCCCGGGAACGCGGGCAGAGCTCAGCACCCACCTCTCCAGCGGAGCCAGCCGCCGCGTGGACCCTCTCGGCAGGCTCCGGAGGGGCTGTCGGACTGTGGGGATGTGACCCACCACCTGCGCCAGCCTTAGGGACACTTTGGCTGCACGGCTCTACCTGTGCAAAGCATTACAGATGCACTGCAGAGCCCACGGCGAGGGCTGGCAACGCCGCCCAGGCAAGGGGAAAAAAGAGGTTTGCAAAGGGGACTGCAAACTCCCACCTCCCCGTGGGCGCTGCTTTTAGGTGGGAAGAGGACACGCATTAGCTCATACCTCAAGGTGCTCCCCTGTCTCGGCAGAGCTCTCCTCCGGCGGCGCTGGCTCCGTTTCCGAAGCAGAGGGGCCCTGGCCGTGGCTGCCCGCAGGTTCCTGCCTGGCTCCCGGCTCGACCTGGGGACATGCAATGGCATGAGGCCGGGACACATCTGGCCTGGTGAGAAGAGCTGGGGGACGGGGCGGACGGGGTGCTAAAACCCAAAGGAAACCACGGGGCTTTGCAGCCCCAGAGAAGAGTCAGGAAAATGTCCGTGCCTGGCAAAGAGACAGCGAGGCGAAGAGCGAAAGGGCTGGATGAGAGAGAGAAGGAAGACGTTACACCAGCCGAAGAGACCCCCGAGCCGGGCACCTCCAGGGGTGCGAGCATCCCTGCCTGCCCCCAGGAGAGGGGTGCTCTCCTACCGGTGTCGCTCCTGCTGCCTGCTCCGGCTCCGCAGCCTCTGTTGGGGCCTGGGGATCAGCGGCTGGGCTCTTCTGAGGGGCGCCAGCCCGTCTGGGGGACTCTGGGACCTTCCCGCTCACCGCCGGCGGACCCTGGGGGAAACCACGCTGGTTAGGGGCACGGCGGCACCACGCGGGGCTCAGACCGTGCAAACTCGTGTCACTGCTGGGTGCTGGGATGGAGGGGGGGGGGGGAAAAAACCA
>NW_008794598.1:4073513-4074800 GCF_000699145.1 Aptenodytes forsteri | reverse complement strand
GGGGCACGGCGGCACCACGCGGGGCTCAGACCGTGCAAACTCGTGTCACTGCTGGGTGCTGGGATGGGGGGGGGGGGGTAAAAACCCACAACCTGAGCCATCCGCTCCCTGCTCTGCGCACCACTTTTGAAGGAACTAGGTGGCTGGGGAGGATCAGGGTGCTGCGGCTCTTCTTTGACCCCCCGATGGCTCATCCCAGAGTGGGAAGGAGAGGACCTGGAGGATGGCTGATTCCCTGCGGAGCGAGAAACACAACGGGAGCAATCCGCTCGCTCTGCCCAAGGTGATGCTGGCGAGCACAGCGTGGGGCCCCTCGCAGCCGGTACAGGGTCGGCACAAACCTCTGGAGGGCCAGGGACACGGGAGGCGCTTGACCAAGGTTAACTCTCGGTGGCCACGGTGAAGGCGTCGGCAGTGTTTCCCACCCAGGCCACGGTAGCCCCAGGACGGGCAGCCATCCTGGAAGCGGCCTCGCTCCCTGCAGGAGCAAAGGCAGCCCCAGGGAGGGGGATTTAGGCTGGATCCGGCCCCCCCCCCCCCCCCCACCACCCTGAGTCGGGCCAGCTTCAACGCTGCATCACCCCTTGGCTGTGCACCGGAGCAGAGCCCGGCCCCCGTGCCCCTGCTCGCCACCCCACAGCTGCGCGGTCCCCCCACGCCCCTCACCCTCGGCACAGGCACCCACCCTCTGGCGGGCGGGCGGGGGGGCTGGGGGGTTGCTGCTCCTCACCGGGGAATTCAGGCCAGGCAAAGCAGCCGGGGCCGGACGGCGGCAGCTCCTGCGGGGAAGGGGGTGGGTTTAGACACGGAGCAGGACAGGGGATGCTGTGACTGCAGAGCGGAGAAGCTGGGCTGCTGCTGCTCCCAGCGCCGTGCAGGGAAACCTGTCCCGTGCGCTGTCCTTGTCACCAGGGCAGTGAATGGCCCCTGCCCCAGGACAGGGGATGCTGTGACTGCAGAGCGGAGAAGCTGGGCTGCTGCTGCTCCCAGCGCCGTGCAGGGAAACCTGTCCCGTGCGCTGTCCTTGTCACCAGGGCAGTGAATGGCCCCTGCCCCATTTCACCTGCACCCTGCCCTCGGTCCTGCGGCCGCTGCCACCCCCCCAGCCCACCCTCCCCTCACCGGGTGCCAGCCCTCTCTGAAGCAGTCCTCAGGTCCTCGGTTGTCTTCTCTGTCATCCCAAGGGGGCAGCGGGGGACAGTCGCGGGGTGCCCATCTCCTGTCCTCATTCCCACGGAAGTCGGCAGGGCCAGGGAAGGGTCTGGGGTCCCAGAGACCAGGCTGCAA
>NW_008794598.1:4070752-4071148 GCF_000699145.1 Aptenodytes forsteri | reverse complement strand
CCCTGCGGCCGCTGCCACCCCCCCAGCCCACCCTCCCCTCACCGGGTGCCAGCCCTCTCTGAAGCAGTCCTCAGGTCCTCGGTTGTCTTCTCTGTCATCCCAGGGGGGCAGCGGGGGACAGTCGCGGGGTGCCCATCTCCTGTCCTTCTCATTCCCACGGAAGTCGGCAGGGCCAGGGAAGGGTCTGGAGTCCCAGGGACAGGGCTACAATAGCAAATCGGTGCCGGTGAGGATGGTGGCACGCTGGGGATAGCCACACAGCTGCCACCCCCCCAGCCCACCCCCCCCTCACCGAGTGCCAGCCCTCTCTGAAGCAGTCCTCAGGTCCTCGGTCATCTCCTCCATTGTCCCAGGGGGGCAGCGGGGGACAGTCATGGGGTGCCCATCTCCCGCTCT
>NW_008794598.1:4069016-4070492 GCF_000699145.1 Aptenodytes forsteri | reverse complement strand
CCTCATTCCCATGGAAGTCGGCAGGGCCAGGGAAGGGTCTGGGGTCCCAGGGACTGGGCTGCAATAGCAAATCACCGCCGGTGAGGATGGCAGCTCGCTGGGGTGTTTCGGTTTTGCTGCGTTTCCCCCTCCCTGCCACAGCCCTCAGCTCTTTCTGCTCCTCCTGCTCCTAGGGGAGCCCCCAGTTTTGGCCACCCTGGATTTGTAGGTGAACCCTGACAGCGCCGCCTCCCCTCGCTGCACGGCTGCTCGCCCCAGCCCCTGCCCCCTTACCGGGCGCCATCCGCCCCTGCCTCTCCCGTGCTGGTGCTCCCAGGGCGGCTCATCCCAGACGTCCTGGGGGCCGTGAGCGCAGGGCGGCGGGGGGGCGGTGAGCACAGGGCGGCGGTGGTCCAGCCTGCCACGGACCGGGCTGCAGAGAGGGCACAGGGAGATGAAAGCAGGATGAGACCCTCACCTTCGCCCTTGCACCGGCTGGATGCTGAGCCAGCACAGGGAGCCAGGAGCCCGTCCGCCCTCCTCTCCCGGCCAAGGTCCCAGACGATTCCCAATTCCTCCCCATACTGCGGAGATGCTCTCCTGGCTCCTTGGCATCCCGAGCGATGGAGCAGCGGGCACCCATCCTTGCCCCGCAAAGCTCCTCCACTCCCAACCACACTGGCAGCTCCAGCTGCGTGGCAGCACGAGGGTCGCAAAACCACTTACCTCCCTGGGGAAGCTCCTCCTGCAGCCCAGCGGTGAGAACATCTCGCCAAAAGCTTGTCCTGGCCCCGGTCCCAGTGAGGAGAAGGCCCCCGGGAGGTCAGCACCCAGCTGCAAAGGGAGAGGCGAGGGTGAGCACGTCCCACAGGACGTCACTGCCGGCTCGGGGACGGCTGCCGGCCAGGTGCCACCTGCAGCGCTCCCGGCTCCGCTGAGTTGGGTCACCTCCAGAGCCACATGGCATCACTGCCAGTGAGGACCCGCAGGAGATGGGGTGAGCTGGGGGCCACACGGACCCACTCCCCGTCCCAGGAGGGGACATGGGTGCTGGCAGTGCCGGGGCTGCTCCCTCGGCACCAGGTACCCCCACACCCTGCCCAAAGCAGCTCCCCTTGCCTACCCGAGCCTCCGCTTGCTCGCAGCCACGTTTCAATCTCCCTGTGCAAACCGCACAGGTCACAGCACCCAGCGGCACCACCCTGCTATTGTCCCACGGGATCCCAGCCGAGCTGCTCTCCCTCCCTGGCGCCGGAGCAGGGACAAGCCGCCCGCCGGGTGCCCCCGGCCAGCCGGGCACTGCAGCGGGGTGCAAGCCCCACTCCAGGCTGCGTCCCGGCCCCTTGCTGCTCCCACGGGCAGCCTGACACGGGCACGGGTTGGGCTCTCTGTAGGGGCGAGGGGGCTCAAACCCTGCAGATGCAAAGGGGCATTTCCCAGGCTCCCTGGGGGACAACCTTTGTGGCTTCCCCACCGCCCGGCCCCCCCGGCTGCGTC
>NW_008794598.1:4067854-4068551 GCF_000699145.1 Aptenodytes forsteri | reverse complement strand
GGGATAACCTTTGGCGCTCCCCCACCGCCGGGCCGCAGCGGCTGCGTGGGTCAGACAGAGATCAGGGCTTATCGCAAGGGGTGCAGTCCCAGCGAGCAGGGCGTGCTCTGACCCGAAACTGGGCTCCCAGAGCCATCAGTTAACACTCGCAGCCCGGACCCAGGCTGGCAGGAGTTAATGACAGCACAAGGCACCACTCTTTGTCTCACAGGTCAGCAGGGACCAGCTAGGGCAGCCGGGAGAGTAAAAGAAAGGAAATAACACTTTTGTCCCCAAATTGAGGTTTTACCTGGCCGATCGGGTCCCAGGTGGCCCTGGAAAGCAGCTCGCCCGCCCAGAGAGATGAAGCACCGAGGAATGTCGGAGAGAGACCCCCGCACCCCTGGCCAGCTCCCCGCAGCCCCTGGGGCTGGCGGATCTCCCCCACCCCCCGCATTTGCTGAACGCAAACCAATAGCAAGCGATTGCTGGCGGCAGCCAGGTGCTAATTCCCCCCCAGGGAGCTCCCCTGGAGCCCTCCTGAGCACTTGATTTCCCTTCCTTGAAAGCCAAGCTGCAACACCCTCCAGGAGCTTTTACTCCTGTTTGCAGAGCGTCTCCTTGCACTGAGTTCAGCTGCTGAAAATAAACACTCGCTAACAGGGGAAGCACAGACGGGCCGACAGACACCCCACCCCACCCCCCCCCCATTTCCCGA
>NW_008794598.1:4059540-4062119 GCF_000699145.1 Aptenodytes forsteri | reverse complement strand
TGCACAGACCCCAGGCAGCACCTCTTCTCAAACCGGCCTCTGATAACCAGGGACAGCCAAATTCCTCCGGTTATCTAAGATCTCTCAGCAAACCTGGTTTAAAAGTTCGATGCAAGACCTGCAAACTCTGCACCGCATCAGCCTCTGGCTGCAGCCCCCGTTCCTGCTCCGTCCCACCTCTGCCGCTCCACCGTGCAAGGGGGGACCCTGCACCCCCAGGGCACAGAGCCACCCTGCAAGCCCACACCCCCAGCGCCTGCCTCCATCCAGCTCCAGCATCACCTGGATTAGCCACACGGTCCCCAGGATGCTCCCAGCGTTGTGCCGGGGGATTTGGGGGAGCAGGGACCCCCGGGGCCGCGGCACAGCCTGCAGGGACGAGGAGGGGAAGGGAAAGAGGAAGGGGGAGACGAGGATCCAGAGAATGCGGTGGCCCTGGCAGGACCCGGCCCAGCAGGAAGGGACGCTGCCATCACACCCACCTTTGCCGACGCCGGGAGGCCGAGGAGCGGCGTGCCCAGCGCCCCGCTCCCCAGGCACGGCTGGCTCCGACGCCGGGGCAGCCGGGAGGCTGAGGCTCAGTGCCGCCGGGTTCGCCGAGAGCTGCTCGGGGCCGATGTGCCGCTGAAGCTGCCTGTGTCCATTCACCTTCTAGCACCACAGCCAGGTTTGAGCCCTGCTCGCAGCATCGCCGCCCCCCAGCAGCCCCGGGGACAGAGCCCGCTGCGGCTCAGAGGGTTTCCCAAGCCTGCTGCCGGTCCAACACATCGCCTCCTGGGGCAGCCAGGCACTGGGCACCTCTGCCGGGCACCTACAGCGTCTCCTCCTCCCTATTTCCCTGCATTCCCATGGGGAATGGCGCTCCCAGGAGTTCGTTAGCACCGGCCAGATGTGTTAGTACAAGGTACCGACATCTCGCCCGGCCCCGCGATGAGACGCATCACCTTCCCGATGCTTAATGAACATCTGCATCGTGTCAGGGTCTGACAGCAGGCGGGAGGTTTTGCTGGGGGCTGGGAACGCTTTGATAACAAGCTGGTCCGAACTGGTCTGCCCAGCAATGCAAACTCCTGCATCAACACGGAGCGTGGAGACGCGTTTGCGACCTTGCAGGAACGCGGGAGGAGATAAGGGAGAACAGGGAGGCTCGGGGTGAGCTCGCTGATGCCAAATGTTAGCAAAGGAGGAGATAAAAGGGAAAGCCCGAAGTCTGAGGTGGAGTAAAATCCTTCAAAGACGGCAAACGAGCGGTGCTGTTCGCGAGGACAGGGCAGCCCGTGGCCCATCGGAGCTGGCTGCTTCTCAACGCTGCTCCCACCGGGCAGATAACACACAGCTTTCCAGCTGGTCGGTTAATTATAGTCCCTAATAGCTATAAATCAATTAACTAACTGGGTGGATCAATTAGCTCTTTGGGATTTGGGAAAGGAATACAGCAGCAGGGACAAACGTGGCCGCAGCCTGGACGGCCAGTGTGGCAGTACGTCCCCCTCGAGAGCCGAGTGGCTCCGTAACCCCACGGCCCCTCGGCTGGTGCACGTCTTCTTACCAGAGCCTGGCTTGGTGACCTGGGTGTCCTCAAAGAGGAGGACAACTAGCTCTCAGGGAGCAGGGACATAGGAGTAATAGGAAAGCTATGCTAATTCCTAGAAATTCTGTGTAAGGATAACCTACTCTGATTGCTAAAAGCTTTATACAATAATAAAGCTCTCATTGTAACTACAACCCTGCGGCCAGTTCTCGTTCCACAAAGGATCCTTAAAAGAACCTGCCTGTCCCCGTAGCATGGGGTGACACACAGCGCACCCTAAAAGGTGCAAACCGCGTCGGGTTTGGGGCTCCGCAGTGAACGCCTCTGCTCGGGCCAGGTTACTTTAGCAGGTCTCAGTCCCACAAGCTGCTTTTTCCAGGCACAAGGGCTCGGGCGCAGGAGAACACAAGAGCTGGTGCAGGGTCAAGGCCCCATCTCAGTGCACCCATCTGGTCCCAGCTCGCCCAGCAAACACCCTGTCCTGCCGGTAACCGGGTGGCACGGTGACCCCGGCTGCTCCGTCCTGGATTGTTTGATGTGGAACCACGTGGGCACGGTAATATATATTCTGCCGTCCAAGAGCGTGGAAATCGAGGCAGGGACAACGGCAATTACGGTGAGATTAGCACCAGGGCACCGAGAAAAGGTGATGGATGCTCAGGTAAGCGCCAGCGCAGGGTGCCCCGGCAGCAGGTACGCGTGCAAGGCTTAACGGCACGAACGAAGCGAGTTTTGCTGTCGGGAAGCCCCCTCCTGATGGGAACAGGCACCTCCCGGGGAAGGTGGCGATGCCTGGGGTGGCAGAGAGATTTTTTTTTCCCCCCAAAAGCCACAAAGGCTGAGAGAGGGGTTGCCGGGAACGGGCTAGGGAAAGGCCAGGCCCCGCCGGGGGCTGAGGGCAGCGGGCTCACGGGGGAGGAGAGCGGTTCGAGATCCGCAAACCGGAGCGAAAGAGCAGGAAGGAGTCGAAGGGAAAGGGAGGATTTGGGAACAAGGAACAGAGCGAAGGTTGAGGCACAGGCAGGGAGGGGACAGAGGAAACGGGAGA
>NW_008794598.1:4059229-4059519 GCF_000699145.1 Aptenodytes forsteri | reverse complement strand
CGCCCCCCCCCCCCCCCCCACGCCGCCCCCGCCAGTGCTTACTGCTGAGCGCTGTCCTTTGGGGTGCAACGGCGCGGGTTACAACCGTCCCGGCTCCGGGATCCAGCACCTGCACCCGGAAAATTCACAGTCAAGACGGGAGGAGGGGTACCTTCCCGCGGGCCGGCCAGGGTCACGGCCCACGCAGCGCTTCAGGCATTCCCTCACTTTCCACACATTTTTTCCCCTCATCTTATCTCCCCCCTTTAGCAGCAGCAGCAGCAGCAGCAGCAGCAGCAGCAATCCCCGAC
>NW_008794598.1:4054158-4058327 GCF_000699145.1 Aptenodytes forsteri | reverse complement strand
CCGGCCGACCGGCAGCTGCTGCGCTCGTCCGTAAAACTTGTCCCCAGATACCGGTGAGCCAAGCGGGGTGACCACGGGAGCGTGTGTCCTCCTTGCTGGCAGGACACCCCCCCCACCCCAAAGCCTGTCAGGTCCCCCGCCCCGGGAAGGGGATGTCACCGTGCGAGGTGATCACGTAAAAGATAACGAGGTGATCACGTAAAAGATAACGAGGTAGAAGAGGGAACTAAACCCTGAGCGCACCCTGGCACCAGGAAGGCTAAAGCCTAAAGCCATCCAATTTGTACACGGAGTTGCAAAGCTGTGTTAAATTGCCGTGTGCCGGTAGACCGGACTAGAAACAACCTTGTCTGACTCCGCTTAATTGCTGACCTAGGAAAGAAACAGAGCTGCAAGGGAGAAGAGCTCGCCCCTCCTGCACACAGGGACCAGAAGAGACGTGTTTAGCCGTTACAAGTTCCGATACGCTCACGGGAGTACGTTCTGCTCTTCTCTGCGGAGCTGCTACTCGCACCTGAAAGCGGTCACGCTCGAAGCAGTGACGGGGCGGGAAAAGCTTTTAGGTGCGAGAGGGAGAAGTTCTTTTCGATTCATTCTGCAAGGCACAATGAGAATAGTTTTCTCAAGGATGTGAAGCCATTGTGCGTGGAATTGTCTCCTGTACCCCCATCTAGATGTTTATTAAAGTGTGTAGAATAATGACACAACCCGCTGGAATTTCCTTTTTTTTTTAATAAGAAACTTCAGCTTACAAAAACAAGGTGTAAAAAGAGTAAAGATTTACAAAAAAATCATAAAAACATGATTTATATTTCACACCCGAAAGACAAAGGAACGAGTCCAGTCCTGGGTTGTAAGCAGGACCCATCAGCTACTTATTCAAAGGAAAACCAAAACTGCGACAAGCCCTAGGTAAACTCTAACCACCAGAAGGTTTCCTGGGTAACGTCCGGACGAGAGAAAGCTGGGACACGGACTGTAAAGGAACGATGACTCTGTGTGTGGGGAGAAGAAGCCATTTGGTGTTGCATAGCATTTTAGTGCCCCGGACTGAGACCACAGCTTGCCGTTCCCAACTTTAAAAGTCCAGCTGTGGGTGGTGAAGCTGTTCGGGGGACGGTGGAAGCGCCACGTGAGGCTGACGTGGGAGCTGCGGCTGGGATTTACTCGTGATACGTTACGCGACAGCTCCTCCCAAGATGCTGTTTGTGGAGCAGAATAACTTCCCAGCCCTGAGCGTTACGGGAGCAGGACTGCAACATGGCTTCAGATTCTTTGGACGGTTACGCGCGGGTTTTTAGTTTTAAGACATTCTTCTGAAGTAGCGCTGCCTCCACGTTTTGTGACCGAGAACTGCCCCCTTACCTGCCCCAGAGAGAAACTCATTCCGCTACCGATACAGATTCTTAAAAATGCTGTGTTCAAAGCGGGTATTTTAACGTCCTGTAAAGAAATGAAGGTCTTTAGAAGTATGGATAATCCAAGTTATGCAGAAGCAGTTTCTGCAGGAAAAGGGGATTAATTAGAACATTTAAGTCATTTTATAGTTAATCTTGGTTTTGATTTAGAACACACTAATCCCCTCCCGAGGCCTGGGTTCAGGCAAGGGGCAGTTCATGCAGTTAAGTACATAAGGCTGCCGTAGGTGACTTACTGGATGGCGTCTTAACAAACCTTGACTAAAATAAAAGCTGCTGAGCCCGCGATTAGGAGCGGTGCTTCTAGTGCGCTTGCACCGAGCCGCGAGACAGCTGGACAGATTGCCAGAAACGTTCGGTAATTAATTGGATTCTCTTGTCACTTGCTGCTGCCTGGGAGTGTCCTTGAAGCAAAGGCAGCCTCATTCATGAGCACAGCATGGCGTACATCAGCTTAAGTCATTAGTGACGTTAAGTACCAGAAACTTGAAGCAGAAACTAGAGACTGTTCTGACTTAAAGCCCCCCCCCCCCCCCACACAAAAAAACAAAAAATAACGTCTCTATCGTAAGTGTATGCCACAGTCCAGGGTTAGGCAGACTTAAACCCCCCCCCCCCCCCGAAATCACTGAAAAATCAGGAAACCCACCCAAGCTCCAGCCTGGCTCCTCACCCAAGCAAGCGGCGCAGCATTTCACTCCTGTTTTCACAAGGGCTGCCAGGGGATTTCATACGGAGGGAAAACTGCTCGTCTTCTATCCGGCCTCTGCCAACAGCACCCTTCCAGCAACCTTAACTTAGAGCAGGATTAACTTTTTTAAAGTGCTGAAGATTAGCTTTAATTCTGCCCTTACTCAAGTCAACAGTGAAGCTTCCAGGGCGTTAGCAGAAGCAGGGTCTCCCTGGCAGCATCCTGCCCAAGCCCATCACACCTTAAGGGAGCTCGCCCGGGCAGCACTCCTCTTGGAGAAGCTGGTTGAAGTTTCTAAGCTGTGTTTAAGTCTCTTTTATGGAAAGGCAGTCCTGTAAAAAAAAGCTTTACTGGAAACAAACTTACCCACTTGTTCCCCTCCTGTAAACTGCTCATTAGATGTATAGAAGGCTGTGGCTTAAAGAGTTTGCGACTGCTTAACCAAAGCTGAAGTTAAGCAGGGAAAAAGTAGGACCTAATTCTCTTTTACATGGGCTCTAGGTTGCCAGTGGTTAAGTTACTGTAGTTTACACATATGATAAACTAGGCGAAGACTTGGTTTTCACATGGAAATACGTGGTTCATCTTGTAGCAGTAGGAAATAGCCTGAAGGGCCAGGCCTAGTAACGTCATTTAATAAATGTAAGGAGAGTGAAGATGACACTTGCTATGAAAATGCCATTCCTAAATCAGAGGTGTGGAGTTACGCAGCCCAAACACTACGCTAACTGTGCAAAAGAGAAGGAGCCTCGCAGGTGGTTATCCTAATTTATCAGCTGCCGATTCCGTTCAGCGGTGCACCGCGAGCCTGTGGTGACGTTATTCACGTGCACAGCTCCAGCCTGCCCGTGCTATCATACATTCTTTAACCTCGTCTAGCCACAAACCCGGCACGGATTCGTACTAACGCAGCTGTAGCAGTACAAATTGCCCCATGGTACGGATATGGTTATCTAAGGAAATAAGGCTAGCCTAAGTACTTTACACTTAACCCTGCCCACGCTGAAGGGATGTGGTTGTTCCTCTTCAGCAGGAGCAACGTTCAGAAGCCCCACGCTCCCATAAAGACGTGCTCACACAGAAAGCGGCTGTAAAGCAGGAACAGAAACAAGAGGAGGCCTTTACTCCAGATTCCACCAAGTCCTAGTTTGACAAGTCGGGGCGCAGCACTTCAGCCTGGAAAAAAATCAAATTCACCACCTGCCACCTCTATTGGAAGTACGTTATCAAGACTAAAAATTACAAATCAAATGAGGTAAAGTCATCAACTGTCATCTCCTTTCTCGCTTCCGGTTATGCAAAGCATTTACAGTGACGTCGTGGGCTTTAAGTAGGTAGCTCCTTTGTAAAACTTGAGAATTTAGGGTACTGTTCCTTAGGAACTGTAATATCTAATGGAAAAGCACCATTCGTTTTGCCAGTATGAGGCTACTGACCAGAGGAAGTTTTTGCCGCAAAAACAGCAGGCGCTTGCTGCTAACGAGACTGTGCGTGGATTTTCTTAATGTCTCTGCCTGCAAAACACGCAATCCTCTAACACACAAGGTCCCCTTATCGGACGCTTCCTGCCTCTTCTAAACTTAGATCACAGCTTATTGCTGTGGTTGGCTTGGCTTTCTTTTTACTGGTCGTTTTCATTCATCCCAACTCCTTCCCTACCCCCAGCCTGCACAAAATCAGTAGTACGGCAGTTCAAGAAGAACCCTAAGGGTACGGCGCTTTGCTGTAACTGCGATGCATTCTGTATCGTGCACAAGCTTCAGAACAATAAATAGTTAACAGTGGTTAAAGTCAGTCTTGGGCCCATTGGTGGCTTTCTTTTTACTGGTCGTTTTCATTCATCCCAACTCCTTCCCTACCCCCAGCCTGCACAAAATCAGTAGTACGGCAGTTCAAGAAGAACCCTAAGGGTACGGCGCTTTGCTGTAACTGCGATGCATTCTGTATCGTGCACAAGCTTCAGAACAATAAATAGTTAACAGTGGTTAAAGTCAGTCTTGGGCCCATTGGGCTGGTCTTCCCCCCCTCCCCCCCCCCCCCCACCCCTGATCTCCGCCATT
>NW_008794598.1:4027762-4054031 GCF_000699145.1 Aptenodytes forsteri | reverse complement strand
AAAAAAAAAAAAAAAAAATTTTTTAAAAGAGGTAAAGCCCGGCCTTCCCCCCCCCCCCCCCCCCCCTTTGGAAATGTACATTGCAAAGCTCATTTTTAAGACTTAAAAACTCTTTTGAAAGTATTTTGGCCCACCATCCTTTAAACAAGTGGAACCCGCACACACACAAAATAAAAATCAGTACAACAGAAGGAGCGGCCTAAAGGCATGCCCCTAAAATCAACAAAGACAAGTAATCACTCGTTGGTACAGGCAGTGTTCAGAGCTGGTGCTTGGATTTTACTATTTGCTTTGAAGAAGGGACACTTGGCCACCTTACACAACTGCATCTATTGCATATTAAATTCACGCAGGCATTACCACGGCATGCTTTTGCTCACGTGTGGAAGTATTTGCTAGGCTGCTAAGAGGAAACCTGTGCAAACGCTGCCATGACAATGGGAACTGGATTTTTTTCTTTTCTAAACCAGCAGTTATCATTAGGTTTGTAACAGAAGGTGCTTCCCAAAGCTACGGCTACTCGACCAAAACCCCACCGGAGTTTTTAATCCTTGCTCTACGCTACATGCTCTGACAGACGTCAACTTACTGACCTGGCTGGAGGGGCCCGGATGACATAAGAAAATCTAAGAAGTCAAATCTAATCCGCCTTTGAACAAGCTGTTGTTTGAATTATTACAAACACAGAGATTTCAAACATGTAACACGAAAATACTAGCTTAGCTTGCTGGTAAACTTCATTCACATACAGATAGGAAATGTAAAAATGTCAGTGACACTGAGTACTTGTGAAAACACACAAATCTGTCTGCTGCTTCAGTCAGGAGGGGGGAATTCACGACTTATTTCCCAACATTTCGGTCCCATGCAAAGTATTATTGGATACAAGGCACCAGATCTAAGGAATCGTACAAAATTAGTTCACCAAACTGTATTGGCAGGTAAAACTAATCTCCCTGTCTCTTGCTTACGTAGTTCTCATTCTGCACCACCACTGACTTCCAGCGGAGCTCATCCCGGGGTAATCTGGCAACAGCTAGAAGTTTCATTAGTCTCTCATTGGGATGCAATTAAGCATATTCAGGCTTGGGGACGTTACAATCAATAAAAGAGTTTCTAAATTACCACCAAGACAGTATTTATGCTAGAAGCCTTGCCTTCTAAAAGCAAAAAAACCCTCCTGATGGCGAGTCCATAGGACACACTTAATGCTTTTACCATTTCCAATTTTATTTTTACACTCAAAAAAACATCTGGAAGTCCCTAAGTAAGTGGGGGTGGTACTGCCACCCAGAAAAGTTTGACGTCAGGCATTTAATATTCCATTTGCTGCCTCACATTAACAACTTCAAAGCCAGACCAGAGAATTGTTCTGGTCAGAACTAATGGGGAAAAAAGTCGGTTTTTTCAGTGCTTTGCAGAGAAACTGTTTTTGCAGTATGCATAGTTTAACTTGGGAACACAGTAAAGGGATAACATAGAGGCAAATTTATGTAACTAACTTGCTAGTGGAATAAAGTTAGCTAAAATAAGGTGTTTTCCCACAACTGCAGCAGATGCTGTATCATACCTGGCCATGAATACATTAAGATCCTTCATTCTTAAAAACATAAAATTACGGAATGCCAATTTACTTACAAGTTGAATGGAATAAGGATATGCTGGGAACAGTTCTGTCCCAAAGGCTGCATACTCACGAGGCTGACAGTCTGCCAGCGTACAGTGGCTTCCTACACCTTCAGACAATAACCTGCAAGGTGCCGAGAGCCTCACACTTGCTCCGAGCATCTCTCGAGGCAACTGACTCCTTGCTACAAGACGGAGAACCCCAGTACAGGAATCCCAGCACAGAGAGAAACCAGTTCTGCTCCCAGTTGTGCCAAAATAAAGGTGTTTACGTTGCAGACGCTTAGCTTGCAACTCGCAGCTGTGGCCAGTGAACTTCACGCATAAGTTAAGTTACATCATCTGCCTATATGTTTGCAGAAGCAGAGCCTTAAACCTGGAATTATTCTAAATACGCATCAGTGTATTAGCAGGATCTGAAGCCACACCATTAAAGGAGGGACAAAGTTTGCTTTACAGGCTACCCTTTGTCAGGCATTCACTTAAGTGGGCTTCACTGCAATGGCAAGTAGTATTTTCATCTTACTGATGTAGAGAGGTAACTTCCAGTCAGAGTTTCTGGCAAACAGGACACTATAAAACAGTGTCCACCATGGAGGGAGCCTTGGGCTATGCTTATATAAAGAAGCCTGCAGTAGACAAATATAAACCAAACAGCATAAAAAATGCTATACGCTATCGCTTCCAAATAAAAGCTAAATATTACAGAAACCTCACAGTGCTGGAAAAAGCAAGTTCATTTACTTTGAAGTATAATTCATTCCTTCCCTATCAGGGCAATCATTTTTCTGACTGCAGTATCTCCACATCTCAGCACAACTAGGCTAACGTCACATGGAGAGGCCACTGATGTCAAAAGATGTCACCAGCAAATGCTACAAAATCTGCTTGGGCAATCAGATGCAGCAATGGCTACAGGTAAGCTCCCAGCTCCCCACTCCCCTCTGCAACCTACTCGATTCACGTGACAACTGTATTACTACCTGAATTCAAATATTAATGCAAAACACTCAGTCAAAAGATGAGCATTCATAGCGAAGAGTCTCGGCTCGCTGCAGTACCAACAAATGCTGCATTACAGTTTGCCTTTCTATCGAATTTTTATATAAACAGGGCCAGCACGGCTAAGGATTCAGAAAGTGAACGCACCATCGTAAACCATGACTGTCACTTAGAAGAATATAATCCTCTTAAAGGGTGGACAGGCCTGGAAGGCCAGGTGCGTGGGAAAAATACCACTTTTCCCTTCCACCTCTTAGATTAAAAAGGCAATGTTAAGCACTATTTTTCCTTTAATTTTCCTTTTGGAGACACAGAGTCTTCCCAGAGCGTAAGTTTTGCCCTAGAAAAGAATCCATCGTGTATCTTATAATCACAAGCACTCGATTTTGATTCCTTCAGGAATGTCAACTTCTACCTGTGCTGAACCCAACTCAGCCTCCCCTGCAATCAGCAGAGGCACATTTACTTTTATTGGATCTCAGTTTGGCCTATTGCATTTTTATTAATTTTATTTACTGGTAGCACAAAAAATCCCCTACCTGGGAAACACAAAGATATACAGACATTCGTAAGAAATCCTTCCAGACCCTGCTGCATTTAGAGAACCAAAACTAAAACTTTTTAATCAGTTCCCATAGGACTGTTTCAAACTGTCTTGTCTCCAAAAAAATAAGAGCATATGATCTCAAAATTATACTTAATTGTCAAAAAGACAGTTTTTGTAGGCTCAAAAAGCAGCGTGTTGCTCAGACATACAAGAAATGGGAAACTTTAAGGACAGAGGGGACCTAACGCGACACTGTGCTCTGACAAAATAAAAGTTTCTTGTTTGCTGTGCTCATCTCTGCGTGGCTGAAGGGATTTAACAGCAGCCAAAGTAAGAGAGACCAATTTGCCCACAGGACAGGAGATTAAAAGTCACAGTAGTGGCAGTGGAAAGAGAGGAATGGTATTTGGGAAACTTACCTCTTCACCCCCTCCAACAACAACGTAGGGTTGTCAGTGTGTGTCTGATGGGCAAATGCTGACAAGAATAAAAGGAGAAGAGGGAGGAAGAGAAACACACTTTCAGAACTTCTCTGCCTGAAAACGGAACCAATTTTTTTGAAGAACCTCATATTTTAGATTACTTCACCTTTAACCACTTTAAAAAAACCCCCAAAGGATCAAGATTGAAAGACGTCACGTCTCTTTGCAGTTACATATTCAGATTTGATTAAAACATGAAATGTGAACAGCCAAACCCCAAATTATAAAAACACCTGAGGTGCAACTGTAGGCTGAGAAGTGACTATAAACAGTCAACTAAGGCCCTGTGTTTCTCATAGAATTCTAAAATCAAGAGGATTACAGATACAGACATTTTTACAGCCTTTCAAACTCAACATGGCATTTGAGATTTAACTACATTCCTTCCCTTCATGTCCCAGCAGAAATAAAGGCTTCACAGGCTGAATTCTGCGCGCTGCACCTGTGCAACCTCACTGCCTTCGCTTAGTCCGGGCCTCGTGTGACAACCGCAATTAATGAGTATCTCCATCACAGAAGCAGTAATGGAAGCTAGCTCTGTCTCCCACCGTTGTGGTATTACCACCACCCCGTTCCCCTGAGGAAAACAAGCCACACTTGTAAAAAAGTGCTAGTTTGCCAGTGTAAGATGCCTCCGTGCTCCACGCTTCTGCTGTCACAGCTGTGCAAGCCAGGGCTCAGACTTCTTTATAAACCCGGTCAGCAAAGTTATGCCAGCAGAAGCCTGTAGCGCAGGCTTTGTTTTCGCTGCCACTGTAAACAGATATGACAAACAGGTACATTCCTGTTTTATTACAGGGGTTTGTTTTTGTTTTTAAATGCACTTTCTCCAGAGCAGAACTGTTTTAAAATCACATTCCTGGTGAATTTAGCTGCCAACTCAGTTCAGCCCAGAGAATAAACCATCAAGTGTGCGCACAGCCCCAGTAACACTGAGAAAGAGAGCTGTTGACAAAGCTTGCCAGCCACGGGTTTGCCCTCAACTGATGGCAAAGCAATTGATGTCACAGAGATAGCTGAGGCCTGGGGGAATATTTTCTCTGGTAGAAGAACGTTAAACGTTTCTCCAGCAAGAATGGCTCTCAGGGCAGTCAACTCCATCTACCCAACAACCGTTCAAATAAATGCCTGGGTGACTGTGTGATTCAAACCCTGGAAATCTGAATGGCAATTAAAGGGGAGGGTACTATACCTGTTCCTTCTGGAGTTTTATCAGCATTACTAGGTACTGACGGTTTTTGAAGCCAGTTGAATGCTTCTATTTCCTGGTTGTGCTCATTTGTTACACGCCTTACGCAATTCCTTTTTGATATGAGATGAATGATATACAGCATCAAACTTTCTCATTGCATTTTGTGAGCATAATTTAACAACAAGATGCTTTGAAAACAAGATTCTGACTACAATCTTACGTGTCAGAATTGCACAGCTCGATATGCTTTTCCAGACCCTGGGCGGCAAACATCATGATCTGATCCCCTTCCTGCAGCGAGCCTTTTTTCCTACAAAGAGGAAAGATGTGAACTCCAATGGTTTTAAAAAAAACTGAGACTGTTGATTGAGTTACAGAGCTCCCCATCATGGGAATGTCAGTCTTCTGTCCTTATCACTATTTTTGGACGGCACCTGAGCTTGGAGTTGTTTTTCTGAGATTCTTGCTTTGTCCTGCACTGTTCTTTGAGTGTAAAAAAGAATGTAGGCCTGGGTTTTGCACACCTCCTCCACGCTACATACATTCAGTTTGGAGTCATTGCAGTGGACCCAAAAACCTAGGAATTGAAGTGAGAAAGAGGACATTAGTAAGGGAGGCATAATTCCTTCTGAATGCATTTTGGAACTGTTCATAGGAAACATCCACAGAGAAAAAGGGCAATGTAGGAGAAAAGGCATCTCTATCTTTTCCTCTACAGATGCTTTGGAAAGGAGTTTCTAATCTGGAAAACATTTTGATCATTTCTGTGCTGTTAACAGAGTTTAGAAATACCAAATTTAACCAATTGTATATTACAGCCCAAAAACTCAATTAGGAAAATAAAAATTCCCTGGAGATACCAATTTGTACCTCTTTCTCCACAAGTCAGAAGGCAGAGTCAGTACTAGTTCAGCTGCAGAAAGAGCCTGCTGGAAATTCACAAAAACCCTGCGGATGTTATTCATGAATGGTTCCTGTCCAGTTTCAAAACACTTTCTGTTTATCTCATCATCCCAAGGATACTGAGAAAAAGACACCCAGCTGGAGCAGCTCCACGGAGTTACATCGCATGAGAAAATGAAGCATTCATGCTGTTAACAGCAAGCAATAAAAGGCATCCCCAAGGGCCGCAAAGCAAAGAGCAGCAATCTGTGGCTTTATGCAAAAAAAAAAAAAAAAAAAAAAAAAAAAAAGGAAACATGCTACTAGCAATACATTCTGGGGAACAAACTACCGAATGTCAGGAAACTTGATTCCAAACAACTTTGGTCATAAAGCTTTACAACGCACTACGTCTAAGGAATAAAACACGAGTTCTTGAATTTGTTTCCCCCGTAATAAGGCACACGCACCTCCCTCTGTGTTGTAGCAATATGCTGTGTAGTGTCCTGAGCCAAACCCTTTCCCGTGATGCATCACCACAGCGGAGAGGTCATAGACAAAGGTCTCTTTGTCAAGAGAGGAGAGAGAGTCCCTGCAGCAGTAAGGTTCCATGTTTAATACCTGGTCAAAGAGGACATGGACCCCAATCTTCTCACGGTGATTACGTTCAGACCACCTGCAAACACAAGGGCACGAATCAAAGACTCGGGGTCCTGCTTCTCGGCGGTGGTACAGGGCTGAGGGAAGATGCACACAAAAGCATCCCCCGCTGAACAACTCGGAAGAGCTTTCTGTGCTAGGGTCAAGTAGGCGTCATATAATTTTTTTCCTTCTGTTTTCACTCTGACATCTACTACAGTCATCTTTTGCACACAGCTGATTCTGTCATTGATGCCCATTTGTTATTTGTTAGGATATCGTTGAGATTTGCAACGGCCTAACACAAAGCAAGCCAAACATACTGTGGCAGTCAAACTGCATTTAAAATACTTATATAAATATAAAACCCACACACCTCAATTGCCTGTGCTAACCATTTTAGAAATTTTTCATAACTTTTGGAACTTTGTCTGCTAGGTTTTGTTCAACAGGTAAATACATAATATTGGCATTTAACTACCACGGGCTTCCAGCTTCAACAAATCTTTCACTCAATCAATCGGTTCATCCATCTCTCAGCCACTGTTTCAAGTTGTCTGCAAACTCAGACAAACACCGTTGAGTACAATTCAAGGTAGTAGTAATTAAGTAGTGTTAATATTTAATATAAATAGTATTAATATTTAATATAAAAAGCAGTATTAATATTTACAAAACATTACATTTGTGTATAGCAGAAAACGTGCTACAAACAGGCTACTGATTGTAACGTAAGTAGTACTCTGAGAGGGTATCACACATCTGGTTGGGGTGAAATGTTTATACACATGCATTTCCCAGACAGCGAGAGAAGTTACGGGCCCACGCTAATCACTTCTTTCCGAAAAGACAGAGGCAGGTCGCTTGCTTGACACCACGTAGTGTGCCCACTCACCTGAATCGTTTAAGGTGCAGTCGGAGGACCTGAGGTAGTCTGTAGATCATTAACTGCTTTTTAGCTTCACTCAGAACTAGAGGTTTAGGAGAAGACTTTCGCCGTTTGCCTATCAAAAAAACCAAACGAACAACAAAGAAAACCAAGGCAAAGATTGTTAGGGTACAATTAATTTTCAGAAGGGGAAAAGAGCACACCATGAACTCTTTTTCTTCCAGTAGCAGTAGCCAGCTCACATGCACTCATAGGATGGGCACGCAAGTAAACATGTCGTATGAATTCCCTCACAGAGCAGAAACTTCTCTAGGACCAAAACTCACACGTTGAAAAATACTTAAACTTTTCCACTTTTGTGATGCATTCATAACCACACCATCAGTTATCACCTTCAAGCTGCTCATGCTGACATTTTGCTCTGGGAAATACACCAGAAATATTAAGACAGAGCTAAGACATCCAGGGCGGTCGCAGTTTCAACAGGTGAAGTACCAGCATACAAATAATACTGTTTGACATTGTATTCTGTCTACTACTTTGATCCTCCTATACCACTAGAATAAGGCTTGTAGTAGCACGCTTGACTAGCTCGAGAATATTAATACAAGCCAGAGGAAAATGCTTCCAGCAAGGTTCCACCTCTCGCAGGGTTTCTGCCTGCCCAAGAACGGAAAACAACCTCCGAACCGAAAATGGAGAAGAGGGAAAAAGGTTCGTCTTCCCAGTGATTACTCTTCCAGGACACTGAACATACGACTACACCAGGAGGAAGACAGGTGGCTTTCAGAGCTTCCAATAAGGAATGTACCTGTTAATTAGATTTCTGCACCTCACTGCACCAGTTCAGAACAGATGGGTTGCTCCTCCTCCATCACGTCTGACAAGCAGTGCCCCCAATAGTTTTTGGCACCTAGACACGGGCTGGTTGCCTTTCCCTGACTTTTTTCAGCTGGTTAATGTTTCCTTAGCCATTTAACTCTGAAGTAACTGTTAAAATTCGGGCTTTCCCAAAGAATCAAAGAAAACAGAGTTAAGATGAAGCTGTACTCATCCGTATCGACACTTTGTGAACGTTATTTGTGAATCAGAATCTGTTCAAATTATATTTGGCTTTGTTTCAAGAACATCTAATCAATGATTATTTCCTAACGCTTTGTGAAGGTTTTGGTAACAGATTTGCAAGTTGATAGAGAACGGATCTCTACAAATATCTGCTACTTCAGCTGCTTAGTTGCAATGTAAGTCAAATTATTGGTATTTTCCTCCCAAGGGGATGAACATTTGCCATAAATACCTGCATGAAAAAAATTTCAAATCCAGCTTATCAGAGTAGCTGAGCTGCATGATATATATATACACAAGGCTAAAATTATTTTCAGGAATATAATGACCTTACGCTCAGACCTACTACAGGAAAGCAGAAGTCAGTTTCTAGCTGAGCACAGCAAAACACGTGCACTCATATAACAGGTAATACATTAACCTGAGACTCCCAGAATAATGGCAGTTCATTGCTTCTTGACAAAATGCCTACAGAGAGATGGAAACTCTAACCTGGCAGCAGACCTTGAGAACTCTGCATTTGTGATTTCTGGTTAAAGGATTCAATCAAGAACAAGCAGCATATAGATGACTTGTTATAAAAGCTTTCCTGCCGTGCAGAGATGAGCAAACCACAGGGGATAAGGTTCCTTTTTTTGTCAATCCAACCCTCTTCCCCCTCCAAAAAAAAAATTCTTGAAGTTGCCTTCCCCTTCCCCTCCAACACGAGCAGCAAGAGCAGTTCTGAACAGGGTCGTATTAAACCCTCAGTAAATTGTGCTGCTGAATGGCAGAGACGAGAGAAGAATGACATACGGGTTCCGAAGTGGTGCCCAAAGGAGCAGAAGCTATCAACAGGAGGAAACAAAACAGCATGACCAGCGAGGAAGAACACGGTTTTCACATACATATAGGCCACAATACGTGTTTTCCGACACACAAAACACACATCAGAAACCTAACACTTGGAAAACAGACGGAGCTTCTAATGGCAAAGACATCAGCAGGATCCGACTTACTGTTGCATTGGTCGCACGCGTATATCCTCCCTTCCAGAGCTTCGGTCTCGGTGAACTTGGCCAACATTTCTGTCAGCATGCACTCTGTCTGATTAACAGGGACGATCCCTTTCTCGATAGAGTGATAGCGCTCGGGGAATTCCAGGGAAAGATCCCAAAAGGGCTCAACGGTGTTGGATTTGTAGTTGCATGTTATGCAGGTGACCTGGGAATGAAATGTGTATACACAAACGAAGTTATGTACGTGCACACCTGCAGACTGGCATTTACATTCACATCTAAAGAGCAAGTTTATGCCCAAAAGGCAGTGCAGTTTCACAGACACAGAGATGATCTGTGAGTCAAGAGAAACACTACTTACTTCCAGTCTGAAAGCTGTCTATCTTGACCAGAAAATTTAAAATACTTTCTCAATTCTCAAAAAAATTGAGCCAATATTCACCTTTATGGGATTCACTTCCTCAGATAAACACCATTACAGGTATAATACCAATTCACAGTTGGGTAACAAGCACCTTGGATCTGTCTTCTACTACAAAAAGTACATGTTAGCATTTATCATGCAGTCTTCCTTCCATATTTTCTCTACTTCCCTTGCATATTTCAAAGTGTATAATTCCTTTAATGTTTCATCTGCTAACTAAATAAAAATTATTCATGAATGGAGCATGAAAGGACAAATTTCAGATGCACTTGTTTTCTTATGTCATCCCAGGGTATCATAAATAAGAACAGCAGAAAAGTTTTCAATTCAACTCAGAGGCAGCAAGTGAGAACACGAGGAGGTAACAAAACCAGGAAGCAGATCTGGTCAGACTGTGCATTCCTGCGAGAACCATCCACCCGAAACCGACTTCCAACCTTGCAGCTTCACGCGCTGAAGGCACCAGTAACTTCAAGATGGATTTGTAGCTAGCAGATAGGGAAGGAAGTCTTCTGCGCGTAGAGGGGTTTGAAATTAAATACAGTACATGTACACCAGAGTTACATAAGTAGAATAAATAGCTTGGCAAGTTATTCATAGTGTATCATAGTAGTAGATAAATGACACCGATCTGTGAAACTCTTCACGCTGTTAACGGAGACCTACCACTGAATCTAGAACATGCACCATCTTCCAGAGTCAAGAGACAACTGAACAAAGAGCTTTTAGTTAAGAAGTCCACAAGAAGTTCATGCACTGCAGAGATGATTCAAATGAACCAGGACTTCAAGCATCCTTTCCCTGAAAAGCCAAAAGCTTTCATTTGAAAAATACACCTTTTAATCTTTAACGTGCACCTAAGTTCTTATGAGTGGTAAGCTTAGTAAGACTGGCACTGAGAAGGACGATATAAATAGTAATGAGAACGCGCACATGAGATACGCTTCGTGGTCTGATCTTGCAAACCCTTGAGTTTCAAGTTATGCACACGTTTCATTTCTCATGGAAAGCAAAGGTAGCTGAGGACTTTCAAAATGCACTGGGCTCTCAGGGTCTGCCTTGCGGGGAATAATATGCTTCAGACAAGGGAACGGCACAGGAATAAGAGATCGAGCACCATGACAGGCACTTTCAGCTCCTACAGAAACGTGTGTTAAGCACGCTCAGCATCTCAAGATGACTTTCAGATGCCTGCAAAAAAAAAAAATTGTCACGGAGAGCTTATTCTTTATAGCACAAGATGACTGCCCTCTCTGTCCTTCATCATATTCTTTCTAGCCGCGGAAACAAAACCAGGAAGGGACAAAACAAATTACAAAGACACTTTAAAAACATGGTAAAAACTTGAAACTAAGGGCTCAGAACTTCTGTATTTGTGCAGGTTTCATTCTGAAGTGGCAAAAATCAACTGAATTTACAATACACGTGACAAGTATCGAAAATGCTGACAACCTGCACAGCAACCCAAGAGATTTCTTTCTCAGGAGGCACTCCTAACCAATTCCTCTTACTTATCCGGTGGTTCCTCAAGAAACACAGCTTTTGCTCCTTGGTGCGAATGGCTCCAATTGATTTCTGTGCATAGGTGCATAGCATATGCATATGCATTGTAGGTGCATACCTGACTAAGCAACTGCCCATGAAAAATGGTGTTCACCACCTTCAGGACCTGCTTGGTGAGCTTCCTCTGTGAGAAAGGGATAAGGATCCTGCGCTTCGTTCCTTCCGACTCCAGCTCCTGCTGTACTTTATCCAGCAACTCGCAGAGAAATTCCTGAGCGTCCTGCTGATCGTAACCTCGAAACGCCGGGATCAGACTCCACACAGAGTGCAGCATGGCAAAGGGCGACACGAGCGCCCACTTGCCAGACCACATCACTCTGAAGAGGGTGTGCAATTCGTGACAGAGGGAGATGTGCTTTGAACTTGGTTCCTTGGGTTGTATTAGTTCTAAACTCCTGCTTATTGAGGAGCTACCATTTAAGCCAGCTGGCAAGCTCTGCGTGCCATATGATCCCACTTTGTCAGTCCTCCCCGACTCATTAGCAGCAGGCCCATTTGCCAATTTGCCAGGCATCCTAGACTTCCCATTCACAGTTTTAGCTAAGAGTTCTTCTGTTTCACAGAGATCAAGTGTCAAAAAACATTCTCTAAATTTCTGGAGGTGACTTAGCACTTGCAGAATAGAATTCATATAACATGTGTTTCCCAGGTTCCTTAGACCCGTTACCCCGGGAGTCATCAGAGGCTTACGCCGGATGGAATAAAACTGTTTGAATCTGCTGCTCTGCATCTGCCTTGAGGTAGGGGAAGCGGTCGCCACCTCCCTGAATTTCCTTGGAATCAAGTTCTCTCTGTGCACGTGAGACAACAGCCTTGCACTCTTCCTCGGAGGAGTGTTTGCCAGCTCCTCCAGGAGTTGTCTCTTCACCTCCTGCCGCCGCTGCCTAGCTGCCTCCTTCTTTTTCTCCAACTCCTCCATTTGTTTCTTTTGTTTTAATTTTAGCTGGCCTCTAGAGCTCTTATCAAACCAGGTCCGCAGCGCCTTCGCAAGCAAGGACTGGCGCCTGTGCCAGAGAGCTGTAAGCATCTGAGATTGTCCCTGAGGGCTCCTTTGATGGCTGCACATGTCCTCTCCCAAAGCCATTGATCTCAACGTCCTGCCGCTTCTCGTTGACGGATCATGTTTTTGACTTTTAATTGCTGACAGAGAACTTCTCAGCAATTTCAAATCACCCTCCGGGTTATCATTCAAGACATAATCTTCACAAAGGTAACAAAAGACATACAGATCATTAACTTCCATTGCCAATGGATGCCTGGTTTCTTCAAAGTGTTTAAGTGCATGCTCCTCGATGTACCTCCCACAGGCTACGTGGGAGCACTTCAGACAAGCCCAGATAGATTCCGTTGTCTGGCAGTCCACGCAGTGCCACTTCTGGGGGTTCAGGATAGAGTGGTCCTGGGCGAGTCGTAGCCGCCCAACATGTTTGCATCTATCCATGTCTTACAGAAGTCTTCGCTGCTTTGACCTTGGAAGGCGAAAAACAGAAAGAAAAGGATCTTAGGGCCACTATACATATTTAAAATGATCTCTTTTGTACCAGCTGTAAAGACCTACAAAAATACAGATGTCGTGTCTTGTCAATCCCAACCACAGTCTTCCCTCAACCGACTACATTACTTCTGCGTGCAGTTTTTTTAAAAGCAGTTTTTAGTACTAGCAAAAGATATTGGATTGACAAGGTCTACAGCATAAAGCTGTCTATCTGCCTGCTAAGGACAGCCCAGACAGCTGCCAGCACGCCTTACCCAACCTGAATGGCTCGCTTCCAAGGAGAAAAAGATTAATTCTGTCCACACACACGTTTGATCTTTAGCTGCCCTCTTGAAATTGATACATACAAAATGAATTTGGAATTGGAATGCATGTCATCAGGAACTAGACTGAGGTTACCAACTTCTCGCAGAAGCCACAAAAATATCACATAATTGTCATAACCAGAGCATTTGCAAGTCCGCAGGCTTTACATTCTACCCTTGAATTCTCTGATTTCCCACAGCACATTTTTAATGTTTAAAAAAAATCAGCAGGGGAAAAAAAAAAGAAACGTGTAACACCATGTTATAGTAAACCTAAAGGAACATCTGCACGTGTACCCGTTCGTATGAGCACACATAAACAGAAAAAGCAACTGATTTACTAAATTACTATATTGTAACTGAAGAGAAATCAAAGCAGGGATACTAGAAGGCGCAAAAAGCTTTCACTCCGCGTCCTGCGCCCATATGTTTTACAAAAGATACCCAGCCGTACAAAGAGCACAGCTAAAACACCGCGTGCCAGCGCTGTGGTTTCTTTTGTACAGTCCCTCCAACGCTCCGATCCAACGGAAAGAGATCAGGGTGCAGAAACAGCGCCCAGACCCGCTTGCACGCCCTACTCACGGAGTCATGTCTAAACATCCTTTCCTCCGCGACGCAGCATCCAGGGCGCGGAACATGCCCATTTCAGCCAAAGGAGTCTTGGCGGTTCTTCGAGAATTTAATTACTACTTAAGTCTTCATTGTAAGGCAGCACAGCTTCAAAGCCCTAGAGAGAGAATATTCTTGTGATGCACATAAACAAACTAAGAACGCTGGCAGGGTTGCTTTTGAACACGATTAATCCCCCCAGTGCAAGAGCTACTGCGGAGAACACATTTATTACAGAGAACTGAATGATCTGGAAGTCAAAGCATGAACGCACCTAGGAACCCAAATACTCAGATGTTAAGAAACGTCACATGGAAGAGGCGCTCTGGAATTTCATTTTTCTGCTTTCATTTTCTGATAATCTATAAATCTGCTGATCACATGTAGCCTCTTCATCATAAGTCTTTTGTAGTGGATGACCCAACATATGGCAGAGAAAAAATCTGAGCAAAAAAAACCTGAGCAAAAACGTGCACCTCCTGTGATCACTTCAATTTTGGCTGCTTCGATAACTTGGTGAAAGAAGGGGGGAGGAGATGGGGAAAAACAGAGAAAAAAAAAAATCTGTCCTGAATTAAATTTCATTTCTAGATGATTTTTCAAACAATAAAACCGATGTAATGAATAGTTGTCAAGTGTGAACGGCACCAAAACAAGAACTACAGAGGAAAGAAAAATAGGGAAAACCTGCATTTTGCCAAAGGCAGAAAAGACTGTAAAAACATATCTGTTGTAATAATCCAAGAAAGACTAAATGAACTTGCTTATGCATCTACGACTACAGCACTTCAATACAATACAAAGTAGTGACAGGAGGGACAGCAATAATACGCACAAAGTGGTTACAGATGTCACAGAGAGTATCAGGTCTGGCATGCAGAATATTTAGTTAAAAAAATCATTTTACGAGGGGCAAAGTCGAACGTAACGAAGGCCATGGCATGCTTTCCCAAAGCTCTAAGATAGGTATTGAACAGTTGCCTTGATTGGCATGCAGAAAACCTATCTGACCAGGCTGAGAAAACATATTTTTAGTGGTCCCCAAATTACGCAAATTTACTTTAATTGCTATCTTTTTCCAGTGACACTGCTGCTAAAGACGGAATCTGTTAAAAGAAAAACCAAAGCTTTTCTATTCTTTAACTCTTCTCAACTTTAGATTAAAGCACAAGTGGCCACTTCAGAATTCATCTCCACAGAGTGATTCTGCAGTGTCTAAATAACCATTTTAGTTGTTTATTTAAAACAGTTCAGAAATCTGCTACGCCTCTCCTTTGGGCTGTGTTCATTCACTCACAAATCCTAGGACCTGGAAAGACACTTTTGGAAATCATACCTAAACAAAGGACTGATTTGGTCTCCTCTTTCCAAGTTGGAAGCATCCCTTCCCACCTTCCTCCCTGACCCTTTTCCCCGCCTCTTTCTTCTTTATTTTTCTGCTCAGGTCTTGATAGAAAATTGTGGAATAATCCCGTCTAGCCTTGGTGAGACCAAGTGGCATAGATTCCAGCTTGAAAGAGTATAGACACTATGGTAACATTGACAGCCTTCATTTACATAAAAGAATACTAATTATGTTGTACCATCAACATCTGTGATTCTGCTCACTGCCATATGCGACAGTGTTGGGAATTTAACCCTTGAGTCTCACCAGCGTATCCGAGATTTGTACCGTGTAACAAAAAACGGGCCTTATAAATACAATTTTCTAGAGACCGATTAAACAGCCGCCAAGTGCGGTCGCTCACCACCTCTGCAAGGTCTCAGGACACAATATTTTCAAAGAACGCTGAATTTAGCCTCAATTTCCAAGGAAAAAGAAACAATGCTGATGCGTTGCTAGTTTCAGCTGGGTAACAGGCTACAAGGAAATCAATCACACACCAGATACAGTGCATTAAAGAATCATGTTTAACAATGAAGTAGGCTGTCGGTATATAAATTACAAGCCTTTTGTCAACTGCTTTTGCTTTTCCTGTGTGGGCCAGCAAGATTTCCTGTTTGAAAAAAGGAAAGAGATTTTAACAACGTTGGGCAGTTAACAAAGCAGCTTTGTTTCACCTTAATTCAGTAATTCTCAGCACAAAAGCATCTTTGATGCTGCATGTGATATTCCCCACCTGTTTCTCTTCAGGTATCTGTGGATACTTCCCTTGCAAATCTAATCCCTAATACCATTTACATTTGGCTGCTCCGCAAGTTAGAAATGAACGGTGTTTATTTAACCCAAACCACTTAAACGATACGTCTTTTCAGCTTCCTCAAATGAGACCTGCTTTTCATCGGTGTGGTTTTCATCTCGGAGCTGAGAAGGCAGAGCAGGCTGCCCGCAGAGCCAGCCTGCCGGAGCATCTGCATTGCTCACGACGGCGCGCAGCGGGCTCGCTTTTCCACGCACCTGGCTGCTGCGCCAGCGGAGCTTCTGCCAGGCACCACACTTCAGGATTTCTCCTTCACAGTAAAGACGCCTGTTACTGACTCTCATTTTTGACCCCTTCCGTGGGGGGAAAAAAAAAATAAATGCTGCCCGCAGAGCCAGCCTGCCGGAGCATCTGCATTGCTCACGACGGCGCGCAGCGGGCTCGCTTTTCCACGCACCTGGCTGCTGCGCCAGCGGAGCTTCTGCCAGGCACCACACTTCAGGATTTCTCCTTCACAGTAAAGACGCCTGTTACTGACTCTCATTTTTGACCCCTTCCGTGGGGGGAAAAAAAAAATAAATAAAATTAAAATTAAAATTGGCGCTCTCGCATCGCGCAACACGTGTACTAAGGCAGCTGTGGCTGCTCCGCAAGTTAGAAATGAACGGTGTTTATTTAACCCAAACCACTTAAACGATACGTCTTTTCAGCTTCCTCAAATGAGACCTGCTTTTCATCGGTGTGGTTTTCATCTCGGAGCTGAGAAGGCAGAGCAGGCTGCCCGCAGAGCCAGCCTGCCGGAGCATCTGCATTGCTCACGACGGCGCGCAGCGGGCTCGCTTTTCCACGCACCTGGCTGCTGCGCCAGCGGAGCTTCTGCCAGGCACCACACTTCAGGATTTCTCCTTCACAGTAAAGACGCCTGTTACTGACTCTCATTTTTGACCCCTTCCGTGGGGGGAAAAAAAAAATAAATAAAATTAAAATTAAAATTGGCGCTCTCGCATCGCGCAACACGTGTACTAAAGGCAGCTGGAGCGTCTGCAGGCTCAGCCCTGCCATCCCACACACAGACAGACTAAGTAAGCCACTGGAAGACATGCCCACGACTAAGAACAAAATTTGTTCCTCTCCTTTGCATAGGTAAACAAATAGCTTGCCACAACCTACTAGCAAGAACAAAAAGAACACACTAACAGGAGAAATTACAAAGCTGTGATTAAAGGAAAACACAAAAATGAGTCAGAACTTGTAAAAAGTTGCACAAGGGGAAAAACAAACCGTGCAAAGATTACAGAGCTGGAGCTATTTAAGATATCGCAACAGCTGAATACAAATTTCTGTGGTTGATGAGACAGCCTAGGACAAGCCATGAGCAACAAGAGAGTTTAGTGATGGAGAATTAACACCTTACATTCTAAGGTCTTGGAAACAAACAAACAGAACTCTCCTCTCTGCAATTACAGCATATCAGGTTTATTTCTTGGTTTTACAATTTTTTTTTCCATCGAGGTAGATCTCATTTTAAGAAATACCTACAAACTCGTCCTTTCTTACCTACCTAGATCTTTTCTTTTCCAGGTAAGGGATGGGGGAAGGAAAAGCGGGGAGGAGGAACAACTTAATTGCTCTGCATGGAGAAGAGGTACCAGAAGCAGCGTGGAGCTGCATTGCAATACAACTGAAGATGAGTTAAAACTGAAATAAAATAACAGGAAATAAAAGGAAAATAAGGACACTCGTTTAGCCACTAATGTTTTAGAGACACTTTGAAAAATTCTCACCTTGCAAATCACTTACAGTATTTAAACACTGGGTCAAACCCTACTTTCGTTTCTTGCATGGCTCATAATCCTGGCAAAACTTATGGCAAGATCCTGTAACAGCTTCAAGAACCAAACGCAGCAGAAACAATTTGGCTCTTGACCCCGAAAGAGTGTTAAAATAAAACACATGACTTTATTATGTTTCTTTGTACCATTGTTACACATTTGGAAACTGATTAAAGACATCTGTACAGATCTGTTGACACCAGCTACTTTCTTTTTCTAAATAAATGTGCATGAAGCAAAAAGAAAAGTTTAGGGATCAGAAAGGTGCTAGATGTTTAGCCTTGGAAACTAGATGCATCTTTCATTTGTCCAAGAGTTGATTCCAGAACAAATAAGAGTCTTCAGTACTGATACAAACTCCTTTAGCTGCAGTCTGGAAATAATCTTTAAGGCTAGGTGGGAAGCTCAGACGGAATGATTCTTTCATTCATTCGTCCCTCTCCTGGGAGTGGCAAAAGTGAAACACAGCAGCGTTTCACCAGTCCGTCGGGAATTGGTACCGCATTAAATAAAGCACGTTTGCCCTTTTCTTCTTTTCCTTCTCATTTTGGTTTAAAACGCTATAGGAAAAAAAAATATCCTTAGATATTCTTGGTTTCCACCAAAACTACATCTCCTACACCAACACACTGCATTTGATCAAACAGGTTTCAAAATCTTGAATGCAAAGAAACAAGCACCTTCCACTCTCCCCCCCAATAAGCAATTTTTCACGTGCGTCTCTAGAGTAGAATTTCTAGCCTGCTGCAAATACTCAAAAACGCATATAAGGAGATATCAGAGAGAATATATATCTAAAAATTGCATACAGCTACTCAAAAACTTTATTCCTCCGATTATTTTAACCTACCCATTTGTGAGGAACCAATTATTCAACCAGATGTCTAATGAAAACATGTAATCTGAACTGCATGGAAGACGGTGAAAAAAATTTCCTGCTCAAGACATTCATGTTCCTCTGCTAGCAAGAGCTGTCCGTGTACGTACTCACAGCAAAATCCTGTATTTGCTTCTCAAAGCCACTAGCAACGACACTTTTTCAAACAGAAAAACTCGTGTAATCGATATTTCGTTAGAGAAAAGGAATTGCTGCACGAATGAACGAATGTCACCACCGCATCACCTGAGCGGGTTTCCTCTGTCCTTACAAAGTCACTGCACGGTCCAGAACTACTCACTCAGTAACCAGAGCAAGGAAAACACCCAGGAAAACGTGCAAGAAGCTCTTTTTGATTCTCTTTCTCCAAGGAGCCATGGGCTTGCCCGGGCAGGAATGGGTTTCTCCCTTTACTCCTCTAGTTCGAACCCTGCTGGTTTTAGACTTTCAAATTGCATCTCCAAAGAGTAACAATAGCCCTAGAGATTTTTTCAATTATTCTGAAAGCATATTTTCTTGAAAACTGTCAGCTTTATATCCTACAATTGCTGGATTCTCTCTATCCAGGATGACATACTATCAAGTTAGTTACAGGCAAATTAACACAGCTGACAAAGGAAGGGGAAAAAAAAAAAAGGAAAACACACGAGGAAGAGTTACAGATGATTCGGGACTCAGCGTTTCTTTGAAAAGACAAGCAAAGCAATGAATTAAATAGCTACTGTGAATACATGAATAAACCACAATTTAAAAGACAGACAGACAAATAGACAGGAGACTTGAGCCGTGACAGCAAAAGCGGTCACTGATCCCACCTCCCTCCTGGCCAGCCCACTCCTCGAGCACCACCCTCCTCACCCAGCCGCAGCCCTGAAACACAGAAATCCTCCACCTGAACCTGAAGCTTACCAAATTCTGAAACGTCCCACCCGTCTGTGCCTGGAAGGTGGCCGGTGTCCTACAGGAGTCATGACAAGCTCAAAGGACTTCAGCTGGTTTCAGTCGTGCAGGCGCTGGAGGACCCCACACACCCCACCACGCTGTTCAACTCTGAAGCTATAATCACAAGGGAGCCTGACGAAAATGCGACTCTCCTGCCAACTTCCACAGCGAGTTCTGTTTTATTAACTCCTTTAAGTTAATTATAACTATGTCAATGTTAAACTGTTTCTAGGAGCCCACACTGTGCCGTAAAAATTTGCTCTAGGCTCAAACCCGGAATCTCGGGAATCAGTTTTCAAAGAAATATTCAGTCACTGCAAAAAAACCCCAAACCAAACTCAACCCAAAAAACCCCCAAACCCCAAAGCACTCAAAAGCACGAGGATTGAGAAAATTCTATTTCCTGCACTGGCATCCTCAGTGGGAGTAAACACAACTTCTGCAGGACTTCGTTCTCTGAATCGTCTTGGGAAGCTAAAGTTGGCAGATATTGGTCCATATCTGATTTTAGAGTACAAGGAAGAGCACAGACACTACGATGTACTGAGTACAATTAGCTTCAAACATTTCATACTCCACAGCGAAAAGAACAAAGCTTCGGGGGGCTCCAATTTGTCCCTAGCACCAACCCACCTGCAAAAATTGGGCATCCTCCCTGTGAAGTTCACATAGATTTAGGGGGATAACTGAGAGAAGATAAGCATTTGCTTCACGTTTTGCATCAGTTGACAGATGTAAATGTCCCAAACTTTCCAAATCAGAGACGTTAAGGTCCCACTACCACAATGCACCGGACATAAAACCTGCCAAACACCAGGCAGCTACCAGTAGCAGAGAGAGAGAGAGATTAAAAAAACATTTACAGGCACTATTTGTTAACAATCCAACCACCAAGTCGATCAGAGAAATTGCTAAAGCTGAGTTCAGCGCTCAGGGAATGGAGCCCCAGGGAAGAAGCAAGGATGAAAAAACTTCTCTTGTTCCTAAAACTCTGGAATTTTGAGTACTTTAGAAAAAAGTTTTAATGTCTCCGAGACTGTTTTAAATATGACCGGTGTACTTAAATCTAAGGCCTGATGTAAACTGCAATGTGCTGTTAACCCGTCTATACTGATCAAGACTGAAAAGGAAGTAAAGTGTTCCCCAGTCCCCACTGCAGGCTAGGCAACGCCTGGAACAGATAAAATAACTTATCCTGCCTTTTTTGCTGTTACACTTATTGCACTTGGTGAACTTGTTTAGCTGTACTACCCAAAACAACCTTTCTGCAGATATACACTCTCTTTACCAGAGAGGATTGCTGGCCAACTCTAAGAAATCTAAGTTAGAAAAACCACCAAAATCCTTTTGTTTGGTTAGAATAAATTTACGACTAAACCAAAAGACTTCACACTGCCTGCGTCCTCAAAGAGCAGTAGTTCATACTTTATACAGGCCAACAAATAGTTGCAAATGTGTTATGTGTCTTCTATGCACATTCCATCCCGATGAAGATCCTCTTAAAACTAGAGACAGTTCAGCATTCACTAGGAACGGATCCGGCAGTTTATGGTTTGAAAATAGTCACGGAAAGGCAAAGAGAAGGTGAATTTCTTCAGTTCACAAAGCATTTTAATACAGCCCTCCTTAGAAACTAGCTATTCTGTTATTTACACTGCCATTCAAATTCCCCAGCCGTACAAGTTTAAGCTTGAAAGTTTTTAAAATTTAAACTATTTTAAAGATGAAATATGAATATTCTTATTGAACCAAACTCACGCTGTTTCTTGTGTAGGGCAAGAGGTGAATAAAAACAAGTGACTAAAACCTCAGGTAATGCCCCCAGCTACCTGTATTTTCAATTCTCACCTTTTGAACTCAGCTTTAAGAATAGCTTTTCAATGTGTAATACAACCAATACTATTTATTCTTCAGTGTCGCCGTAACACAAACAAACAAACAAGATACGTGTCCTACAGTTCCCTGAAAATGTGGGAAGTTACTATATAATGGCCCTGGATGTTAAAAAGCAGTATTAAAATGCTATATACTTCTTAGCTCATGGCTTTCTGGAAGTTAATGTTTCTTCATTTATTGCAACACATAAAATCCCCCCCTCCCCTTTCTTTTCATAGGCTTCTGAGGTTTTATTTTTCGTTTGGCTTTTTGAAGTGTTAATAAGCTGGGAAACACGATACGGCTACACTGTATAAAAGAGGCACTCACTTTACATTAAAACAAATCACAGCATTTCCTCTAGTCCTGGTGAACCAGGCCAAAAGGGAAAGATTCAATGCAGTAATTCCGCTGGTACTTACATCTGTAGAAGCCTGAAGCAATTACAGCAAATACATACAATCTGAATTATCAGAATCAAACATGAAAAAATGTTTTGCATTAGAACAGTCTGAAAGTAGACGCTAACTGCCCAATATAAAGTAATAATTTCACTTTATGAGTCAAGCACCCAGCTTTATAGAATCCATGAATTCCCGACAAATTCTATTCCATAATTGCGGCAACATCAGAGTGACATGCCATAGCATTTTAAAGTTTTCTACATGTTTGCCCCCAAACATCGCTCCTGAAAAACCTCTCTGCCAGAGCAGACAGTAACGGAGCTTTAACGGATGCGAAATTAGTGGCACTGACTCCAAGTCAAGAGAGCTACATCAATTTTCGCTATTTGAAAATTCAGTTTTTTACGCCCCACCACCCCCAAACTGTCAGGATTCATACCAAAACTGATGTCTTTTTGCTTCCTTTCACACTTACCACTGCCCAATTCAGCAAGTATTCAAGTTTAGTGAGACTGCTCAAATGGATAGAGTACGTGCTTACGTATTCACGGGTCAGGACCTGTGCACAAGTGAACAAGGCAGTTTGAGAATAATTAACAAGGTACAAGTCAAACAAAACAAGCCATGTTATATTTCAACGTGGCCTAACAAAGCAGGAATAGAGGAGATAAACAGCCATTCTCTTACGTCCCCCCTTTCCCTACCTTATTATTCCTTTTTCATCACGGCCTACTACAATGCAGCCAAAAAGCTACATTTTTCAGAATGCAGAAAGCATTATTTCTTTTGACCACGCTCTTTAAACATTATTTTTCGCATTCAGTGTACATCACATTTATCACCAATTGTCACGTAAACAATACATTCAGAGTTGAGGTTCGCAGCAATAGTTCAGACATCATATATTAAAGATATTAAAAAACACACGCTCAACCTGTGATAGGGAAAATTCTACTCAATTTCCACCCGCCTTCAGAATAACATCGACCAAATTAAACGTAACTTCCCACTGCTGGCAAAGAGCTTCATTAGCAAGGTCAGAACCGGTTACGTTTTGACCTACAGTACCTTGCTCCGTTCCCCCATCATTTGCAAAAACTGATAACTTTTGCATCAAAAGACACGCAATTTTGATAAAACAAACCAAACCCGAAGCCCTCCATCGCACAGGTACGAGGTGAAGTTTTCTAGCTCCAGCACATCAGAGAACCCTCTCGGTGCTGCTCACGCACACAAAACTGACGGCTGCAGCAGAGATCAATTTAACAGCCCTGGTATTCAGCAGCAGACTAACAGCCTCTTCGAGAATCTCTTTGTGATAGACACAAAGACGGATTATACCAGAGAGTGAACACTTGGTAAGTTATGGGTAGTCCTCTGCTGTTCTTCCTCCCCCATTTTAATTCATATTCATCTTGGCAAAATCTTAGACAGACTATTAACTAATCTAAAACAACATCACAGCTGATACAACACATAAAGCAATCAAATGAACATGTCAGTGCCATCTACTGAAGCAATAAAGAACAAGACAACCCCAGCAGGCTGTGGCTTATTATCTTCACAGCCATAATGAATAGGCAAATAGTATTAAATATAAGTACAGTATTCCACAGTCACATTTTGCTATGCTTTAAGCAGGAAAGGTGCCTTCGACATGTTTGAGGAGCAGAGATTACAACAAGATGAAAATGACGAAGGGTTTCGACACACCTCTCCATCATTTTCTTTTCCTTCACTTGCCAATCAACTACTGTTATGTCTTTTAAAACCCCAAGCGAGTGAAACAGAACAGCACAGAAAATTTTCCATGGGCTTTAATAAATGCTGTTAACTGGTAAATGGAGTAGATCATAGTGACCAATTCATCCAAAGGCAGCAAGGCCTTCTGATTTTTTATTTGTCTAACCGACAAAAACCAGACAACAGCCCAAGATGCTCAACAGTGTTTATTCGTATAGCATCCGTAAGCATGCCCGCATCCCTGCATGGGAGGGTGCTGCCGCGTCCTCAGCTCTAGAAGCAGCCCATGATCTGACCCAGCCTTCACTTGGACCGCTGGGCTCGACCAAGGTCTTCTCCGTTTTCTTGTCAACAAAGAATTAGACAGAGAGATTTACACGTCCTCTTGCTCTGCTCAACCGATGTGCCCGATTTGCGCTTGGGAAAAAAAATCTATACAGCAAACCCTCCTCTTCCTAGGTGTGCAAAAGGAGACCTAAAGTGGCATTAATAAAACTAAGAAGTGTATTTTCAGCCTCAACCTCCCCTACGTCCAGCCTGCCAGCTGACACACAAGGTTTGAGCCTCTATTTTCTGGTAGATAAGGAACAATTCCACTTGCTCAAATGCACCTTTTTTCCCTCCCCCCTTCCTGACGGAATTACTCCTGATTTGCATATTATGAATCCTGTTCTGGCTGAAATCCTTTTCTATAAATTACAGGCGTTATCTGAGGAGTAGTGCCTTTGTCCTCACCACAACACGACAACGTAACAGAACGAGGTAGGAAACAGGAACCCGATTTGCAAAATATCAGGTGGTTAATCTTCTTTAAGAATTGAAGATCAACTGAGGCCCGATTCTACAGCATCTGTTATTTTAACAAATTATCCTACTACGAGGTTAGAGTTCATCCCATCGATTTGTCTTGAGATGAAACGACAACAGGACAAGGAAAGGAAAGAGGGAGAGGAGAATTTGGTTTTGATGTCACGATCCTGTGCCTCAAAAAGCTGTTCCTAAAACCTTCCAGTTTTATAATAAATAGAGTATTATCTTCCTTATTCACCGACTCACTCATTTCCACAGTGTCCAAAACAGCAGGTCGGGCAGCCACGCTGCCGAACCATCCTGAAAAGTTCAGGAAAAGAGCAGTGCAAATTTCAAAGCAGAATTTTTCAGTCTACCTTTGAACAACAGTTGCTATTTTCACTCTCTATCATGAAGATTACATTTTCTCAAAATAAACTAACTCTTGTGAGAAGGATCTTCATCCTTGCTCTCATTCGGGTGAATTAACTATTCTTAGTTAAATAGATTTGCTTCTAGTCTTAGTCTGATGACAGATTAACTCATGACTGGTAGGATTATAGACTTACCTCTGGAACTAAATCACTTTTGAATCTGAGTTATAGCTATTAGTTCTTTAAAGCTTAGCTGAACAGCTTTTAGTACCTCCTTTGTATTTTTGAAAGAATGATTAAACATCATTAAATCCAAGCTAAGGGCTCTTTCTCACAACTCCAGTGAATAAACAGTTAGCTGATTTAACTTCAAAAAAAAAAAAAAGAACAGCAGAGTTTTACATGGATTTTTTCAGAATAATTAATACTACTCTAAGTCTAGAATACTTGTCCTTAAAATTAAAACATGTTTTTCATGTTTGTGTGGTTTTTAAGCACATAAAACCCCCTTTGTTCTCTTCTTTGGAGAGAAACAGCTATCCAGATCAACCTGCTCCTTTGTACCCAGCGCGGCGCTTCTGTTGCTGTTACATTTCTCCAGCTGCAGAAGACACGACCAATTCTACGGAGACGGGCAGTGAAGCTCTCCCGTCCAGCAACCAGCTAATGGCTCCTCTCTGCCGAGGACATCAAGCATACATTTACGCGTGGTTTGTTTTTACACGAAATATTCCAAAATATGACACCAAAAGTTTCCATGCCGTCAGCAAACGGTTTCACTACATGCCAACAAAGTAACGTGGAAGAAGCCACTAAGCAGGGACCTAAAGAGTCAGCCTTTCAACGTCCTCCTCCTCCTGACATTCCCTTCGGCAGCATTAGGAAGGAAAGCGAGGAGCAGTCTTTCCCCATACTTTTGCATCTTGGCAGAGGATGGAGATATTTAGCCATCACTCTCTCCATTTAATTAGAAGTCAGCCGGCGTGGTCCAACGAGCTGCCTTAATTCTTTGCTTTTGCCTTCTACGTTTCCGTGAGAGGAGGCATGGATGGGGCAGTGAGAAGAGAAGTTGTTTCCCCAAAGAAGCAAAAATAAAACCAGCCGGTAACTACTAACGAAGATCACTGGATGGAAGAGCTGGAGGCATCACTCCTCCGAGAGCGCGATGCCGAAATTACATGGTTTAGTCGCACCCTGACAGCTACAGGCAGCAGATCTCCTTGGGCTCCCAGCCCAAGCAGCCAGCCGCTGATCCACATCCCCATCAGACGATAAGGTTTGCTTTTTAAGTAACACACAATCCAAGTTTCGGTTAATTCATCATTAAGTATCCCTCTGACTCATACTAAGCCAGCCGCAATCTCCGAATTAGAACATATCACTTTTCACTGTTTGTTAATGACTGGAAAACCCCTAAGCATCCAAAAGCATCCAAAAGCAGATCGTGTTGTCCAGTTCTAGCAATACATCTACAGATACATGCACACACATGAATATATAGACGTAAGTCTGTTTTAAACCGATCCTTAAATCTCCCCCCCCCCCCCCAAAAAACCAAACAATTGTTATAA
>NW_008794598.1:4022345-4027225 GCF_000699145.1 Aptenodytes forsteri | reverse complement strand
TTGTCAAGTATAAACCCCCCCCCAGTGAACACAAATGCAAACCCCAATTAGTCAAAAAAGACATTAGCTCCTCATCTGACTGAGTTACACAAATCTGCAGGGGCAGGCGGGGAGGCATTAATCTGCTGAAGTTTAGCGTATGAAAAAATTATTTGTTCTGATAGTCCACAGTTCAATATTTATGCAGACAATGTTCAAGCCAGAAGTCAGCCACAAATCTCTATCATTTTCTTAACACACAAGGCACTTGTTATTCAGCTGGAACGCATTTAATATACAACATAATGTGAAATTCTAAACTGTCTAAAATTAGTGGGTAAAGTTAGCTTCAGCACCAGGCAAGAGACGAACCGGGTCCCATCACACCGAAAGAAAGGAAGGATTTAATATAAAATACAGCTCTGCTGTTTGAATAAAAGGAAAGCACATTTGTCACAAACTTATTGGAACGGAGTCAGGCTTAGAGACACCGATCCCTTCCAGGAAAGTGGGGAACAAAGCCGTAGCAGTACAGAAACACAAGCCAGCGCTGACCGCCCTTCTTAGGATACTCTCTTAGCATTTCTAGCTAAAAGCTATTTATCGCTTCATCTGCATACCCACCTAGCCGGGCTGCAAAGACCCTCCTTCCATACCGTTTTTATTTAAAGTTCAAAACCTTGAATTGTCTTCAGAGGCTTTTCATAGCATGAGAGAGAGGAACAGAATGTAATTATAGGACAGTATTTCTTAATCAAATCTAAGCCGCCCACTGAAAGTGAATGGGAAAATATGGTTGCAAGGCAATACTTCTCAATCAAGTGGACGGATTTGCCTTTCAGAGTGAATAAGGGAATGGAACTGTGGTCACCATTTCTTAATCAGCTCAGCTGATGTCCTATAGAAGATCTCAATGGAGGAACACAGCTGTGGCCCATAACTCTTGACTTGATCTTCCATGGTTTGACTGAAAAGCCTGAAAAGAACATAAATGCACTAAAGCTTTTCTCCATTAAATTGGTTCTTTCAAAACCGCCACTGGCTTCACCCGGAGGGGGGAAAAAAAAAGTTT
Source organism: Aptenodytes forsteri (assembly GCF_000699145.1). NCBI lineage: Eukaryota > Metazoa > Chordata > Aves > Sphenisciformes > Spheniscidae > Aptenodytes > Aptenodytes forsteri. The sequence goes on along the minus strand of NW_008794598.1, from coordinate 4,026,174 downwards.
CTTTTTCAGTATGCTTGGTTAAAGGTCGAGTGTAAAAGTTTTTGTGATATACACTACACACTGAGGTATACTATAATAGACCAAACTATTATTTTCTTTTAAAGACCAAGATGGAGCACGTTATTAGCAATTCCAACCTTCCGTAGGGATTCCTGTGTCTGAGTACGCGGTTTTCGCTTTGGCTAAAGCACCCTTCTGCATTTCAGTTAGCAAAGTTACAAAACATTGAAAAAGCATCTCCTTGGCCAGGATTTTTTTTTTTTTTTTTAAAGAGTACATTCGTCACGACTGACATGTTACACAAGATACATTTCAAATGCACTCACACTAACTTTGAGCTGTCAGATCCGCATGTTCCAGTTTTCTGTCTTCATTTGAAAATGCGGCTGAATTACACAGCCAAGGCAGCGAGACGAGAAAGCAAGCGTGCGCAGCGTGGGGAGGAACAAGGGAAAAAGCTTCTGTTTTTCAGATAGCTGCCCGGATTATTCTTCTACTTTCTCGGTAAAGTTCTTAAGAGGACAGACTTCCCAGTGAATGACATTAAAATCACCTAATTAAAGGAACTTCTCTAGTGAGCCTTCCTTAAAAAAACTCAAGGTATGCCCCAACAAGTTTGCCATTTTCTGAGAGATTTCATACTGATCTTTGTAACGTATTGGAGGTGTAATAGTTAATGTGCACTCGTTACCATCTTATAAGCAAGAAGCTAATTAACAACACTTAGCCCAAAGCAGACAAGTTTATTTTTTTCTACCTATCTTATGCCCACTAAAGATACTAACTCACTTCCTAACACTGTAGCAAAAAGTAAAGGGTCTTTTTTCCCATCGAAACCAGCAGAATACAGTGTAATAGAGCGCGCATTTTAATTTGTGTTTTCCTCAATATGCTATGATATGAATTGCTGCAAATATACAAATAACCGGCTTTAGACCACCTAGAAATTATTTCCCTACGACACTGGCAAAGGACAGAATCTCCACCTCCATTTTTACCTTCTCTCCCCTCACTCCCACTTTAATCTTTTTTGTTTCAGTGGCGTGTTATAGCTGCTCCGTAGCTCTGCTGCCAGTTACGTGATGAAGCCTGCATGCTGGGGCTGTAATTCAATGGCTCGCAAGCCACATACGACTTAACAGCCTCGCATGAGCCATCTTTGATCTAAAGTCTAATAAAAACAAAAGTGAAGAGCGTTAGCGTCGGTATACACGGAGATATGAACAAACAACCGAGACATTCTGATCTATAAATCGGATTTTAAAACGGTAGTGGTTTCTGTTAAACAATTTGTTGAATTTGCTTAGTACCCTCCAAAGCAATGACTCGTTAAGGGTTTCACGCTAACGAGGATGGTCTTCCATTCACTGACGTTGAAGGAAGGGGGGGGCTTTTTTCTATACAACCTACCCGCATCAACTCAACAGCCTGTTCATTGTGGTTAAGTGTTTAGGAAAGGTGAAGTGTTTATACACTGAGCAATTAACAATAGGCTGCTGAGACAAGAACATCTCCCAGGGTTTCATTCCCCAAAGGAGAAAAAAAAAACCCCAAAATAACAAAACCAACCCTTGATGAAATATTCAAGATGAAAACTGCAAAGGTTGTTAAACAAAGTGAGAAACTTCCAGTGTCTCTCATCCGCTGGAGAGGATTCCTGCGCACAAAATAAAGGATCGGGGGGATCTTTCGGAGCACGTCCCACCACGCAGCTCAGAGCTCGCTCGCTAGAGCTACCCCATCTTCCTTTTCCCCCATTCGATCTGAATTGCTGCACCCAGTTACAGGCAAAGTTTTCAAACAACTTATCTTAGCATCTCTCTATTAATTTCTAACGAACGACCTTAAAACAAAAACCTTAGTTTTGGTTTGACTCAGAGCTGAGGTCAACTTCAGAAACCCTTTCACACTTCCCTGAACCAAAAACGCACGTGAAAGAATTCATACGTACCTTGTAAGACAGAAGCTGAATTTCGTAGCATTTCCATTTGTTAGCTATTCTAAATCTATCCACTAACATCTTCTAAGGGCTGAGAAAACACTAAACTGCACTTTATGAGTCCCAGCAGAAGTCCTAAGAAATTTCAGTATAAAAATAGCTAACGAAAGAAAAAAAAAAAAAGGCCAATAAAAACAGGATCTTAAGAGACGTATTCAGTAATTTATACCACCTCTGCCGCTAGAGAAAGTGCTTCTTGTCACTCGTTCTTAGGTGCTGAGACAAAACAGTAGCTACTTTAAAAAAACCCCAATTAACAAGTAAGCGCGTTCAGCACTGACGAAAACAACCTGCAACGTCTGATGTGGACAGAGAGCTGCAAACAAGCGAACACCAAGCGAAGGATTACGATTAGTCGCAAGAAATCCACTGCAGCAAGAAACCGCACTCAAGGCTTTCACACCCAGCAGCAGAGAGGCGATACACCCAGCTAAACGTGCCCTTTTTTTTTTCCCGTCAGCAGTATTCCCATGATTAACGGTACAGCACGTGAAAGATGGATCCTTTGCTGTTCCCTTCGAGTTTACCAATCCAAATACTAATCAGACCAAGCGCTGTTTCATTTTGCAAGCCGCAGCACATGAGGCTTATTCACAATTTCTCCATTCTCACAGGCCTCCAGAGTGTCTTGTCAACCACAGGGCTTTGTACCACATGCAATCTGAATCTCCGCAGGAACTGCGGCGACAGATTCTTTACTAACGATCTTTGGACACACAACGGCTAAATAAATCCCCAATTTTGACTTACTGGCTGTAACACTCTATAAACCGTTGCATACGTGACTATTGTTAAGCCCTGCTCCTGAATAAGCAAAATTCTTTGTAACAAACAGAACTTGCACAAGACCAAGAACTATTCCAGACCTGAAAAGCTGCCAACTTCAAAACGCCCTTTTCACTTGAAGTCAGCTCACATTAATAGGAAGAATGATTAGGGGAAAAGTAAACAAGCGTTTACCGTTTGCAGCCTCGCGTTTGAAAGCACGCCTAGCTGAGAAACATCAAATGCTGCTCATGTTTGGCACGTAATTTTCAAATATTTGCACCTAGAATATTTGCAAAGCAATGAAAAACAACACCAAATGCTTTCGCTGCCCTCTTTTTTTTTTTTTTTAACATCATACCAACATATCTGACAATTATTAAACAACAGCAACCCCCAAGCGTAGCTGCCAAAGGCAGAGAAGCAGAAATTCAGCGCAAACCCCAGCACCACGCTTACTGCCGGCTGTAGACAGGGTGCCACTCCAGACACTTCTCTTACACTGACTCTCGTTTAATCCCAGGGCAAGTTTAATCCACAGCGTTCACACGCAGAGAGTTTTTAACGTTCGCCATTCTGCCGATTTACCCGCTCCCGCCCTCCCCGCTCCTGCGGCTCCTTCTCCTGCCCTCATTCTCACGTCCCAGCCGTGCGTTTCCTTTTCTCGAGCAAAACCCCAGCTCTCTTCCCCCCCACCGCCCCCAGCCCCCCCCTCCTCCCCCTCCCCGACACCTTATTTTTGCTCCCAGTCCCACCTCCCCGTCATCCCTTTTAACCCGGTCCCTATTTTTTGCCTTGCCTTTGCGTGGGAACGATTGATACTCCTTCAGAAGCTCCCGCCGAAGTCAATTAGAGTTTTGCCTGGGCTGAGGAATCGGTAGCGCCTATCACATCTTTCACCGCACGCTCCTCAGGTTCCAGCGAGCATCTTCTCTGAAGATGCAGCGTATGAAAGGACCAAACGTCGCAACGTTTCGCACGAGACAAGCTCAGCGACTTCAAGAGCTCGCAGCATCTTGCCCCGATTAAAAGTACAAGCATAGCTCTGAAAAGTAAAGGCGCTAC
>NW_008794598.1:4013567-4021080 GCF_000699145.1 Aptenodytes forsteri | reverse complement strand
GGCGCACGGACGGACGTCGTTTGCGCAGTCTACGCCGCGGCACAGCGAGTTCTGGCGGAGCTTACGAGCTCTGCGTAGCCGCTAGGGAGAGCTCTTCAATGGCTTACGGTCGAGTAGCGGGAGGGCAGCGCCGAGGGGCGGGGACTGCCCGGGCCCGGCCCCGGACGGTGACGTACCGGGCTTTGTGAATCCCAGACTGAAGTTTGGTTGAGTCACGGGAGGGTAAATAAGGATGTTTCGGAGACAAAGAGACTCTTAAAGGGGCAGCGCGGGAGGTGGCGCGTTCCCGCGGGGCCCCTGAGGTGGCTGCGTGCGGCGGGAGATACCCCACAGGGCCCCTGAGGTGACGGGGGGGGGCACCCCACAGAGCCCCTGAGGTGACAGGGCCCCTGGGGTGACGGGAGGGGGCACCCCCACAGGGCCCCTGAAGTGATGGGGGGCATCCCACAGGGCCCCTGAGGTGACGGGAGGTGGGCACCCCGTGGGGCCAGGCAGCGCTGATGGCACACAAAGTCCCACGAGCCATACTGGCCTTTGCCAGAGGTCACTCGAAGGCCCCTAGGTCACACGGTCATCGCCACAGTGCAGGAGCCATGAGGGGATGGAAACGTGTTTTGTCAGACACAAAGGGACATCGGCACTGAGGCCGGGGGAGAAGCCTGTCCACAGCAAGGGACAGCCACACTCGGGAGTCACCCGCAACCGCTGGGACAACACTTTTTTGCATCCTGCAGGAGGTACCGTCGGGGACCTGCCAGGGAGCAGTGAGTCCTGCTCTCTAGGCAGCACTGAGCCGGGGCAAAGCTGCAAGCAAGTGGTCATGGACCGTGCAGCACTGATGGCACGTAGCACAGGTCAGTGGTGTCACAGACACGATTCCTTTGCACAGGGACAAAGTGTTCCCCCCCCCCCCCACCCCAGGTGGCCCCCCCCACCCCCCCCATCTTGTCCCAGTACGTTTTGAGGCAACGCACTGTAATTTACTGCGACAGGTGGGAGCCTGCTTTCTTCTGCCCCAGCACAAGGACACTCCACAACCTCGTGGTCTCCTTGTGAGCTCCTTCACCAGCCAGCCTTCCCACAAATTCCACTTCCTGAGCTTTGTTGTCTTTTCCCTACACCTTCCCTTTCTGACCAGTGCCTGGTCTGTTTTGAACCCATACCTGCACAGAAATCCACAGTCACACACCTCTCAACTCTTCAACAGCTCCCCACTGGAATGAGCTCTCAGTCTGTAATGTCTGCTAAGAATTAAAACTGAAGATTAACGAGGCCCTTATGTCCTCACTCTCTTTGTAAAGCTTAGCAGGATGCAGCTGCTATGTAAGTACTTCCTCATAAAAAATGCCACAGCACAAAACAGAACAAAAGCCCAAAGTATCCCCAGGGTGGCAGTGGGACTTGGACTCTCTCTCTCTGCCACTAAAGTGTTGGTGACCCTGGCAACATCACCCAGCCTCTACTTAGAGCTAGGAGGGGGAAAGCTATAACGATGCAAGGGTGAGACCCACGTCCCCAAGATCCCCAGTCCCCTCTAGGTCAGGCTTCAACTCACAGAAAACAACATTGCCAGTGATTTTTGAGGTGCAGAAGCAGAAAAAAGGATCCACAGTGGTACAGGACTACAGCTTGGCAGCCTCTCCCTCTAGATCTTGCATTCTCTGAGAAAACACCGGGGAGCAACAGGCAAACAACCTTCCAGACCATGCCTTGGCAGGCAAAATTAGGGGGGTTTCAATTACACTGGCTCAATCTGTTAATGTAATACAACTGAAAGCCCCCTGAAGCCTTGTTAAGATGCAGACTAGCATGTTCGAAGCCACGTTAACCTGCCACATTGATGCTGGAGCGGGCAGAACGAGGAGGATTACTGCAGCTAATAAGACTGAAAAACAGTCATTTTGTCCATCAAGAAAGTAAAACGCCTCAGAGTAAAAGCAGCCCCTCATGTGGGGCAGCTGATCCCCCCGTTCACAGAATGCAGTTACAGCAACAGACGTTTTTGCTAAGACATAAAGGGCTAAATCCTACCCAACCTTACATGCGCGGAAACCTACTGACGTCAATGGCTGTAATGGTGTAATTGAAGGCAGAATGTAGCTCAAGGGGTCCCATTTTATTACTCTAGGAACAGTACAATGTATTAATAAGAGCACAGAAGTCCCCAGAGATTCCAGCACACATTTTATGCTTTTAAGACATGTGACCTGAGTTTTGACATCTCTGGTTACAGAACGCATCTTTTGGGAATTAATAAAGCATTAGCAACATTCAGCATAACTAATCTGACCATTAAAAGGTGTTTTTTTTAACCTTAAGTCTTAAAATGGAAAACAGGACAGAAATAACTATCCCCACAAAGACTACAGTTTGTTTTCCTAAGTTTTCCCAGCCACACTTAATTACATGGAATGACAGCAGGTCAGATTTTCATCACTGAAAATTAATAGTCCCACTGAAGTCAGTGCACATGTCATGAACTTGAGCTAAGAGTTGCAAAAATTCAGTATATTCAGCGTGTTGGAATTTCTAACACACTTAGAGTACCTTATGCCATTTATGCTCATTAACCAGGTCTTTCTGGACCCAGCACTGATTAAATTTATTAAATGCCCACACTAAAAGCTCTAGGCGCTCTAACAGTTAATTAGGCTTACAGGTAGAAATGATAATCACAAAGAAGTCATATCTAAATAGCTAGTTCTCCAATATTCAGCGTGTTGGAATTTCTAACACACTTAGAGTACCTTATGCCATTTATGCTCATTAACCAGGTCTTTCTGGACCCAGCACTGATTAAATTTATTAAATGCCCACACTAAAAGCTCTAGGCGCTCTAACAGTTAATTAGGCTTACAGGTAGAAATGATAATCACAAAGAAGTCATATCTAAATAGCTAGTTCTCCAAGGCAGCAAATCAAGTAACAAAACAGCTTCTCCCCCCCCCCCCCCTCCCCCCCCCCCCCCCCACTGCTTCAGAAGGAAAAATCTATTTAGGAGAAATCTATTTCTGTTTTACTTGCTCTTCAGACTCTTCAAGACCCATGTATTGGCAAGGAACCAACAATACTTCCCGAGAGCAAGATGCACACTGCATCTTCACGAGGAACCCGCTGTCCTTCTTGCAAATCTCCCTTCCTAAAGCCATCCTTAGACCTTCTCTACACCTGCCCTTCACGTCCAGGACACGGGCCGCAGAGCTGGAACCCTGCTACACACAGCCTTCCCAGCAACCACGAAGGAGGCTCAGCGCAAAGGTTGGTGGCTGAATGAGCATGTTTCTGCTTATTCTAAGACCGAGCAGGGGGTGGAGCAGGGAGGAGAAGAAAAAATGACAGCTACAAGCCAGACAGATACTGAACATGTAAAACCAAGGGGACAGATGGCTCAAAAGGGATCTAATTTCCCTGGTTTTCCTGCTGTAAAAATAAATCACCACTAAAAAAAAAAAATATTCAAGTGATATCATATAGTTAAGTCTTGTAATAAATTTTTGGCTCTTATTCCCCAAATCCTTCCTTAGTTCGCTAAATCTGCTGAAGTCACCAGGATTTCTCAAATGAGAAACGGCGTGCAGGGATAGGACATTTATTACCTACCTTTCAAACAATGAGATAAAGCAGTTGGTATTCTCTTTCAATGCATGAGAGGGCTCCTACCGAGGCTTCATCGGTATCATCTGAGAGGTAGGAGATTTTAATACTCCCATCAGATATAAAAGATGAAGGCAAGCTAAGAACATACCCATAATAGGAATGCAAAAATTCCTGCAGATTTTGCCACAGGGAAATTAGTTTGCTTCAGGGGTATAAAGCTCTTGAACCAAATCAGAGATAAAACTCTGCTGAAGAATTGTCTCCATGCAACAGAAAAATTCAAAAGCTGTAAATAAGCAATACAAAACAGCACAACACTTGCTGTGCAGAAAGACTCCATCTCCTCACAAAATACAGCTTTTTATTTTGATGAAAAACAAGACGACACTTTCACGTGGATATCTAAAACAAATTTTAAAAAAAAAATCTCTCGTGTAGCTGTTTGCAGACAAGAAAACTCTGCCCTTGCATGCATTTGGCTGGAATTTCTCCTTTTCCCTCCTTCCACCGACGAACAGTAATCCCCTGCATGAAGCACTGTACTAAGAACCATCGGAACCACGGGCCCGATCCCAGACACGCTCAAAAACACGAAGGAGGACAACAAGAAATACGCACAGCATTCAAGACCTTTGCTTTGAAACGGGGGAAAGAGATTGAGAAGAAAAAAAAACCTTGGGCTGCCTCCAGTGCCGCTTTTTGGAGGGACTCCTGATCCACGCAGGCAGGCAGAAAAAGAGGATGCAGTCGCTCTAACCCGGGCTCCAGGGAGTCCTTTCATCTGATCCCCGCTACAGGCACCTGCTGCTGCTTGCGGATCTTGTTGAACAGCTCCATGTACTGAACCATCGTGTCCGCTGGGCTGTAGATGCTGTCGTGCTTGGTGCCAAACACGGACGGGATTCCGGGAGTGTGGTTCCCCATGAAGCTCTGCATGAACTCCATGAGCAGGTTCCAGCAGTCGTTGGCTATCACGCAGGGGCAGTACTCCACCTGGCAACAGAAACCACAGCCCTGAAGCTCGTGGCAGGGGCAATAACCACACAGGAGGCAACGCGCTTTCCTCTCTCCTCACTAGAGACAGCGAGCTTTTCGTAAAAACATCTGAGAATATTTAGCATATAACGAGGATGGACAAATACAAATGAACAGGACATGCTGGGAACATGCAAGCAATCCCTTCAAAAGGGAAGGGGAGGTAAAACGTACCCTGTAAGGGCACTGCTTTTATTAAATCCCCAACAATGGAGGTCTTGGGACATTGGTTCAAACGCCACATTAACTTTACCCCGTCCAAACCCAAACTTCATTCCCACATGCTGGTAGGTCGGTGACTCGTGTGGCTGTGACGTCTTTCAGGAATGTACTGGGAAAAGCCTTGGGACTTAAGGACTTGGAAGCGTTTTACTAAACATGAGCCTGATCTTAAATCAGGAGTAGGTCCTAATGCAAACCCCGAAAAAACTACTAAACTAAAACAGAAGCAGCCAGACCGCCTGGCAAATCTGGTCCTGAACTCAAGTTTAGGGTAAAACAAGTTTAACCCCAGGTCAATAGCAACGCTGACGCTACAACATCTGTGTTTATTGCAGTGAAGAAATAAGCCATTTCTCAACCCTCGTCCCTGCTGGCTAGGAACACCTGCCTGAGTAGACGCAGCGTGATTATTAATTGTATATCAGATAATAGGATTTGTGTGTTTAGAAAAGCGCATGCTCTGATTTTGAAGAACTTTTAAGCATCTAATTCTCAGCTATCTTGAAGACTGTTAGGCACCAATATGTCTAGATGTCTGGAATCTGACCTACTCTGCTTTGCCCTTCCCGTACCAGCGCAGCCCAGCCCCCTGTCTTTTTCCGAGATGTTTTTCAGCCCAGCTGAGGCTTGTCCATGGCTTGTGAGCCTTCGACTCACAAGCTTGCACTCAGCAAGCTTGCTGAGCTTGCACTCAGCCAACCATCTCCCCAAATGCCTTCCTAGACCCTCCCATGCCCCTTCGTGTACGCCGAAGGATCTCCCTTTAGAGTTTGCTTCAGCCCAGCCTCCACCCTGTGAAATGCCCGTCGGCAGCTGGCAGCCGAAGCTCTCGAGCCTCATCAGCAGTCACGGCACTGAGCGGAGAGCGCGGAAGCGCTTTGATGGCAGGCTTCGAGCCCGCGGTGCACCCCACGGTGCAACAATCCAGGTTGGCACGCCATGGGGTAGGACTGGCGCCTGCCAAAAGCTCTCTGGTGAGGAGAAGACCATCTCTACACCGCGTGAGCAGAACCTGGGGCAGGAGGGCCGGGCTCTCAGCCCCGCCATTGTCTGCTGGAGATGCGGAAAGAAAGCAAAACCCAAATCAGCATCCAATTAGCAGCTGAAGAGGTTGTTTTGCCCCCCTTGGTATGCTTATTAACCTGAAGTACGCTACTAGTGTTGTCCATCAGGACTTTAAGCAGCTTTTCAGTTTGATGGCATCCCTTCAGGGTTTTGTTTATTGACACTTCAATGACAGGCTTTTCTGTAGCTGCAGCTGAGCCCCAAAGTACCTGCCTGAATTAAACCTTGTTGTGAAAAGGAGATAAATACCCTGCCTGCTGCATACATGAACGCACCTAGTACAAACTACCAGCAACGAGCAACACAATCGAGACACAGAAGGGACGGGGGATTTCTCGTCTAGCCTCCAACATGGGATTTCCCTGTCTGTAGTTGTATCTCATACCCTTCAAAGGCGATTCTTACCTCCACAGATATCCCACGGGCACTGGGCCCCATTGTGACCGTGCCCACCTTCACCAAGAAGTCACAGTACTGGTAGCGGGTGCCCCGGCTCTCTATCTTGTTCGCCTTGGCGTTTTGGAAGAAGCCTTTCAACTTCACCATAAGGGTATCAAAGTTGGCGTCTGCTATGAGGCAGGGACCGTTTTCAAAGAGAGCGAAGCAGCTGAGGGGATATTCCGAGTTGTGCATCACGTACATCAGCTTGCCTGTCTGCCCTGGAATAAGAGCAATGGTATTTGGGCTGTAAAACCAACAGTCCTGCACTTGTATGTGCGTTAAAGAAGCATCTGGTTTTTCCCTTGTCCTCCTCGTTGCTTTAATTCCAGGGTCCTCGTACTGCTCATACGTGCTTTACGTTATCCGGCCGTTCAGTGAACAGTTTGTATTTCCTTCTTAAGATTTAAAGTAAAAGGGGAAGAAAAAAAAGAAATCTTCTGCAGCCCGGGGATAACGCGCCAGCACGACTCAGAGACCAGAGGGTGAGCTGGACGTGGGATCCCCAGCAGACTGGTGGGGGGGTGGTCAGCAAAGAGCACCCACCTCCCATCCCCAAACGTGGGGCCGGGCATCCGCTGACTGTCCTCCTGCCCACGGTCACTGGAGGAAGGGTCACAAGGCTGGGCTTTGCCTCTCCTCCCACTCACCCACCAGTCCTGCCTGGGGAGGATGTGCTGGGACACGCTCTGGAAAACAGGGTGCCCAGAGGGGACGCGCCTGGCTTCTACCACGCCTTAAAAACTGGAAACAATTCTCATTTATCCGCACAGGTCAAAAAAGCCTTTCCACGCACGCGGCCGTGCAAGTTCCAGCTGCAGAAAAAGCAGCAAAGAGCTGCTCTAGTAGCTTCAGATGGATCTGTCCGGATGAACCGGCTGAGCAGAGCCCTGAGGCTGCGCGGGCTCCGTGCTGACCTCTGCAGCCACAGAGCCACCACGGTGATGTTGACATTGGCGTTTTTAGGTGACGTGAAAATCCAGGCGGTTAGGAGAAAGGAGGAGGCCGGAACAGCCCCTTGAGGCGAGCAGGCCACGCCGTACCTTTGAGCAACCTTTGAGCTACCGTTTTAGGCCGTGCTACCTCAAGAGGGGATTCGGGGTCCTCCGAGCACACCCCCTGGAAACAGCTGGGTCATCTCACGCCTCAAAACACC
>NW_008794598.1:4012910-4013455 GCF_000699145.1 Aptenodytes forsteri | reverse complement strand
GGAGGCGAGAGCAGGCAGACGCTGCCCGGAGACTTGCGCCCGTCCTCTCCAGAGCGAAACGCAGCCCCCGAAGCGACTGGGACAGAAGCAACATTTTAAGAAGCTTCAGGGAAAAATACGCCGACAGCAAAGGTACCCGACGCGGCTGCTAAAGCTCGAGCGGGAATCCTCGAGGCAGGGCTCTCCCCTCGCGGCCGTCCCCAGGGCACGCAGGGAACGGGGGAGAACAGCGGCTGCCAGCGGGCAGACCAGCACGGCCAGGCGTTTGCTGCGGGGCAGCCCCGGCACACGGCATCGGCCACGGCAGGCTGACCCGTCCGTGCCTCAGGCCGACCTTGCCCGGCTCCCCCAGGACCGCGTACAGGGACGCTGCTTCTCCCGGAGAAGAGAAGGGGCCACCGGGAACCGGGGCACACGCCCCTTCCACGGCGGCGAAGGCGTTCTGCAGGCAGCGAGACGGCCGCCCGTTCCCCACATCAACAAAAAGAACGGCGGTAAATAAAACGGCGATGACCTGCAGGAAAAGCCTCGGCCCTCCCGGGACC
>NW_008794598.1:3991890-4011790 GCF_000699145.1 Aptenodytes forsteri | reverse complement strand
GGCGGCGGGACGGAGCGGGGAGTACTGCGGGGAGGTGGCGGTGGACCCCGAGGACGAGAAGGCCATCGAGATGTTCATGAACAAGAACCCGCCGCTGAGGTGAGGAGGCGGCAGGAGAAGGGGCTGGGCCAAGGGCGGCGGGCGGGGCTTCCCCCCAGCGCGGCCCCGGACTCACGTCCCTCCTGCGCTGGCCCCAGGCGCACGCTGGCGGACATCATCATGGAGAAGATCACGGAGAAGCAGACGGAGGTGGAGACGGCGCTGTCAGAGGTATCGGGCTGCCCCATGCCCCAGCTCGATCCCCGCGTCCTGGAGGTCTACAGGGGCGTCAGAGAGGTAAGGCCAAAGCGGCTCTGCCCCGGGGCTCGGCGAAAGCCCCGCTGAGCCCCGCAGCCTCTGTGCCCGCTCTCCCTCCTTGCCCTGTGCAGGCGGTTCTGTGTATTAACTGCAGTTTGCGTAGTATCGGCCCCTGAAGGGCCCAGAGAGTTTCTGAGTGGCAATCTCCTGAGCACCGTGCTCAGGGTGGTCCTGGGACGGTCCTTTCTTAGGACCTGGGATGGTCCTTTCTTACCAGAGGTGCTAAGGGAGGGGAAAACGTTCTCACGGTCATGAGATGAGTCCCGCAGCCCTGCTGTCAGCGCCCATATGTCACGGCCCGGCCTGTATCCATGTCTTTTAAGGTGCTCTCCAAATACAGGAGCGGGAAACTCCCCAAGGCATTTAAAATCATTCCTGCCTTGTCCAACTGGGAGCAGATCCTCTACATCACAGAGCCGGAGACGTGGACAGCAGCTGCCATGTACCAAGCCACCAGGTAAGATCATCTCTGGGAGATGCTGATGTAGGGTTTTTTAGCTTTTTCCTTCCATAACTGGAACCAGATTTACAAAATACCAACCTGTGTCCTGCTCCCTTCTCCACACCTCGCTTTGTGCTTTGCTTTTCCCAGGATATTTTCATCCAACCTGAAAGAGAGGATGGCCCAGCGGTTCTACAACCTGGTGCTGCTGCCGCGGGTCAGGGATGACATCGCTGAGTACAAGCGCCTCAATTTTCACCTCTACATGGCTTTGAAGAAGGCTCTGTTCAAGCCGGCAGCCTGGTTCAAAGGTAGGGGCTCCCTGCAGGGCTGCCGTTCGTCCCTGGGAGCCTCTCGCCATCTGGGGGGCTCAGCAGGGGCACGTGTTGCCCACCACTGCCCAGCGTGACGGCACACTGTGCCCTGCGTGGTGTGGCCCTGGGGGCTCAGTGGGGAGGAGGAGACGTGAAAGAGATGCAGGGACTCCGCCTCGGTGGACGAGGCAGCTTCCAAAGCCCCAGGGGCCCATTTGTGGCATTCGGGGTGGAAGGGTGATGCGTGCCGTAGGCTTACGCAGGTGCTGCCAGCGAGTGCTGGCAGGTATTTGGGTTCTTTTGGAGGTTGATGGCAGGTTACGAACTGTCTCGGGTCTGATCTCGGTCTCGTCTGGCAACCTGAGGGTGTTTGGGGCTCGTTGCGTGGCAGGGAGATGCTGCGACCCCTGTAACGGCAGCTGGTGGAGGAGCTGTTATTTCCTGGGGTCAGATGTGTCCTGGGATAGAAGGGGCTGAGCCCCGTGTCCCGCGGCTCTGCCTGCTGCGATTTAAGACAGGCGGTGCCTGACTCTTCCCCCTCCGCAGGGATCCTTATCCCCCTGTGCGAGTCGGGGACCTGCACGCTGCGGGAGGCCATCATCATCGGCAGCATCCTCACCAAGTGCTCCATCCCCGTCCTCCACTCCAGGTAACGTGCTGGGAAGCTGTGGCGGGGAGAGGTTCTCCTTTAGGGACACCGGTGCAACGCCTCGGATCTGTCCCTCAGCCTCTCCGGCACCTCCGAGGTGGGGGGGTTCGCTCAGCTCCCTCCGGGGTTGAGATTCAGGGCTCAGCACTGGGTTTGTCATCTTTCTGTCTGGGTGCCTGCCGCCCCGTGGCTCCCGCCTGCCCTGCCCTCACCTCGCTGCTCCCTCCCTCCCCGCAGCGCGGCCATGCTGAAGATCGCCGAGATGCAGTACAGCGGCGCCAACAGCATCTTCCTCCGGCTGCTCATCGACAAGAAGTACGCCCTGCCCTTCCGCGTGGTGGATGCCCTCGTCTTCCACTTCCTGGCCTTCCGCACGGACCAGCGGGTCCTGCCCGTGCTGTGGCACCAGAGTTTCCTGGCCTTCGCCCAGCGCTACAAGGAGGACCTCTCCTCGGAGCAGAAGGAGGCTTTGCTCGAGCTGCTCAAGTTCCACAGCCATCCGCAGATCTCACCGGAGATCCGGAGGGAGCTGGCAAACTCCAAGACGCGGGATGTGGAGGGGCAGCAGCCCGTGGCCATGGAGTGAGCAGGGAGAGGCAGGGAAGAGCAGCAGCCCGCCCTGCTCCTGGGACGCTGCTGGATGCAGTTGGGAGCCCGGTGCGTGAGCGGAGCCGTGTGGGAGCATCCGTCCTGGGATCCTGCTGCTCCGAGCGGGCGCCGGGGGCAGGCTGTGTCCGTAGAGCTGGACCGTGCTCCCTGCGCTGCTCGTCACGGGGCAGGGCAGCCCCTGTCCCACCGGGGAACCCGGTGCCACCAGCACCCGGGAGGGTTTGGCCTGTTCCTGTGTTGGAAAATAAAACCCAAGGCGTGTCTGTCAGTCAGGGGCAGTTCTGCCCCACCGCTGCACCTCTCTGGGGTCGCATCCCTGCGCCGTCCTACTCTTGTCCCCGCCCCACCTTGTCCTGTCCCCAGCAGGTGGCAGAGCAAAGCCACCGGCCCCGGGGTTCTCGCAGAGCTGCAGATCGAGTCTGTGCTGCCGGTGCTGGTCCCCCCCCAACCGCAAAGGGAGGAGGGACCCCTGTGCAACCCCTCGTCCCTCCCTGCGCTCTGCCCTGAGCAGCCCCTGTGCGGTGGGGCAAAGGGGGGGCAGGCGGGGGGACAGGGCTGGGCCCCCCAGGCTGTTCCCAGAGCCAAAAAACTGCTCTTGGGGCAGGGGGGGGAAATGCTCCTGTAGGTCCTTGAGGGTTTCCCGAGGGCTTGGTTGTCACCAGGCAGGAGCGGGCTGCGGAGCTGCTGCTGGCCGGCAGCAGGGCCTGAGCCGGGACACCACGGGGAGCGTGTGTGTGGGCGGAGGCGAGGGCAAGAGCAGCCCAGCAGTGCTGGAAGCCTTCCCCACCACCCCCCTGCCTCCAAAATGCCTGCCATCCCCCTTCCCCAGGGATTTTCCCGAAACGCTCCCTTCCCCAGCTGCCCCTCGGGGTGTACCTCTACTCAGCAAGGCTGGTGAAGCCCCGGCACCGCTGTCCTCGCTGGGCCATCGAGGCCACGTGCCTGGCCTGCTCGCGGCAACCCGCCCACGCACACGTGGCACCTCCGCTGGAAAACCCAGTGGGGGCTTTTCCTCCCGTGTCCCACGAGGCGCCGCGCTTACCCGGGGGAAATTGCTGACGGTGACGCTGCGACGCCGCAAGGTTTGCGCGTGCAAGTACCTGGCCTGGCCCCCGAAACCAGCGCAAAGTCCTGCTGGTGCAGCCCGTGGAGAAAAGCCGCTGCAGCTTCCCACGGCAGCAGGTTGCGCTGAGGACGGCTGCCTCCCGCCTTTGCTTCTCTGGAGGGTTGGCACCTTTTCCCGTGACGGCAGCGGGAGCAGAAGCCACGTGAAGCAGAGCAGCACGTGAAGCCCGGCCGCCCGGGCTGGTTGCGCGCCGCAGCGCCTTTTCCTTGGCTTCCTGATTTTTATCTCCTTTCTTTAAAGAAGCCAGAAGCTGATGAACGCGAGAGATTGCGCCGTGCGAGCCCGGGCTTCCAGCACGCTCTCGCCACCCTGCAGCACCGCCCGAGCTGCTGCAGCGCCCATCGGCGAGAGGGAGGCTTCAAAGCTGCCGGGGGCGTGAAGTCGCTGCCTGCTCTGCGGGCAGGCACCTTGCCTGCAGGAAGGCGTTCGGTTCCACGTTCGTCCACCGCCATCCGCGAGCCGCCCCGGGGCCTCGGCGGGTGCAACGCGTCCCTCGGCCGCTGCAGCATCTCCCCTCCACCTCTCCACCGGGTTGGAGCTGGCTGGGGGGCGTCCTGCCTGCCCGCTCCCCATTTCATCCTGCTCTTGCGGCCCCGGGGAAACGCAGGGCTGGAGCCTCCGGGAGCTGCCCGAGGGGATCCTCCAGCTGACGGGGGTCCCACCCCAGAGCGATTTGGGGCAGAGGCAGGAGCCCTGTGAGGGAAGAAGAGGCCGAGGTCTTCCCTGGGCGGCCCAAGGCACAGCACGGAGCGCAAAGGGAAACTCTCGAGGCGTTCATACTTGTTTAAAATACTTTATTGCAACATCATACGGTCTTCTGATTCTCCCAGCAGCGGGACTCTTCGGTGTGAAAACCAAACCAGTTTACTCTTAAATTAAAACTCATTTATATATATAAAAAAATTTTGTACGGACAAGCTCTGTGTGCCCCCCAGCCCTCCTGCTAGCAGGAGGCAGCGGCAGACGGCTCTTCTTGACAAATCAGGCTAGTGGACGAACAGCAGCCCCATCTTTTTCCACCTGATAAGACTTTTGTTTCTAGTGGCATCCAAAAAGGAAGACTTCTACCTCCTTTTCCACGTCCCCCACGGGAGGACAACAGCCACAGATCCACACGTCCAGAGGTCACCAAGCAGCAACAGTCTGCCTCCCATCCCCGCAGAGTCTCTCTGGCTTCTCTCGGTTAATACAATTCTACTATTTAATGATTCTCTCTTAGAAAAGCAGCATTATTTTTTTTTCTTTAAAACACTTTTTATAAAAACTAACAGACGGGACCAACGACAACAATACAAAAATGCAATAATTGCTTTTCAACTCAAGTGCACAGCGAATTTTCCACCCGAGAAGGATACAGCTCGGACCCACATGGATATAGGTGCAACGCAGCCCTTTCCCGAATGCGATCCCAGATCTCTGCCTTGGAGGAGTGAAGACGCATTCCAGACTATAGCAGCACATTCAAATGTATTTCTTAAAACCTAGTCTGATGTCTGAGCTACCTAAAAAAAAAAACCTGATCAGCTTCCAAGTGAGACTCATTGCCCGGGGAGCTAGGGAAGGGGGCGAAGGATGAAGGCACTCTTTCGGAAGGAGAGGAGACCAGCGTCCAGGCCCCACACCAAGGAACTGCAACGTCTTCCTCCCTCCTCATTCCCAGCAGTTAACAATAAATTAAGCAGCCTCAGTGGGGCAGCGGAAAGCCAAGGGGATTGCGCCCAAACCTCGCCCAGGAGGCTGCTCCCCGAGGCGGCGACTTCTTCTGCTGTCCACGCAGACGGGGACCGCGTCCCCCAAGCAAGCCGAAAACCCGCAAATCCCAAATCTAACGGCAACAAGAAACAAGCCACACGTTTCCCCTCCAAGCAGAAGCAGCCACGCCACCCCCCCCAGGAGCCACAGCAATCTGGCACGAAGCAATTGGGACCAAGGGGCCAACAAGCACCTGCTCCCTCCTCCCGGACACTCGGTTCTCTCTTGTGAGCCGCGGCGGGCCCGTAGCACCCCAGCCCGGGGAGGGAGGTTTGTGAGAGGTTATATTTTGGTCACGTAGGTCAGGGTAAGAGGCTCACTATCCATGATTGATGGCCCACGCAGGGCTGGAAGGCATCACGGTGAACACCCCGCGAGGAGACAGCGAACAGCGGCCAGCCAGGCTACGAGGAACACGAACTGAGAAACATTTTACAACTTCATTTTGGGTCCTGCTCCCCCTCCCCAGCAATTCTTGTGCCCTGCCACCACAAAAACGGTCGCTTCACCCCGGCCACCTGCAGAAGCTGACGAGCAGTGTCGAGCTCCGCCAGCCCGGCTGCCCGCTCCGACAGATGAGCGCGGATCCTGCTCTGCACTGCCAGCGAGCAGAACAAATCCTCAGCAGGCGTCAGATGGAGGGGGCTGACGGACGGGTAGGTGGGATGCAGCGACCTTTCGGTGTCCAGGGCGAGGTCCTGCCGCGGCGGGGCCGGGCGGCCCTCGGGAAGGGGAGGCTGGTCACAGGTTGATGTCCGTGACGTCTGTAGGCGTGCTGGTGGGCTGGCTGGCCAGGTAAGCAGCAGTCTTGGCGGTGCTGTATTCCTGTTGGGTTTGGGACGCCTGTTTCAGGCTCTCGGCTAAGGCTGCCTCAATCTGCTCCTGACAGGCTTTCAGGCAGTCCTGCGGGAGAGGGAGCGAGACAAGAGGCCTCACTTCTCTGCTGCTCAGAGGTGGGAGCCTTACAAATAGCTCTGAGCAGCTGCTGGGCTACGCCTCTGGCCCCTGGAGCATTTAAACACACAAGACCAAGAAGCTTTTCTCTGACAAGGGACGTCTCCCAGCTTGTCTGTGCTTTAGGCCCCTCCCCAGGAGAAGCCCCACGCTCTGGTTGTCTTCTCCCCACCTCCCTGCTTGGCCGCGTTCTCGAGGAATAGACGTTGCGCCCATCAGAGCTTCCCAAAGCATCTGGGCTCGTGCCCGACTGCAGCGTGTGATTTCAGCATCACGGCAGTCAGCTGCTGCCGCCGACCAAGAGGGCAGAGCAGAGCAACTCTGCGCAGGCTGGTACCAACCTTTACAACCGAAGCTTCCCAGATTGACGAGCGACGGCCGGCGTGCAGCACCACGGGTGCACACAGGGACCTTGGTAGATCCACCTGCCTCCCCCAGGCCCTACATCCCGGGTCTCCCGGAGCTCGGCATGGTCCTGCATCTCTGCGGTCACCCACCCGCTGCAGAGAAGCTGCGCGCAGCTCTGCCTCCTCCTGTCCCTGCCCACGTCCGAGCCAGGACAAGGCAAATCCCTGCTGGATGCCCTGGCTGATGCACACTGCGTCACTTTGGGGGTCTCGAAGGCAGCCGGACCCCGACCTTCTCAGACCCGACAGCTGCCCCAGCCACGTATTCCCTACAACACTACGCGCCATCGATGCTGGGTCGTCATGAGAATGATGCTGCGGCCACGTAGCTTCTCACAAGGCTTTTACCCTCCTGCTCTCCCCCCGGGGAGCCCCGCGTGACTCACCCGCACCTCCCCGGGGCCCAGGGAACCCAGTGCTGGGGGACACACCAGCCCCACGAACAGGAAGGCGCAGGGGACTGCGAGCAGCGGCATATCACTTGTAACAAAAGCAAACCCCGCTCCGTTTTCTCCCCACACAAGCTGTAAACCAGAGGAGGAAACTCCTCCACTTCGACACCAGAGCACCATGACGCACCGAGAGCCGCGGGAGGCATCGCCAACGGGCGCACCCCAGCCCGGCTCCTACACCGCATCTCGGCTCTCACCGAGGGGTCGGAGATAGCATTTCGCACCTCGCGGCCGGAGCCGAGCTGGACGCCGCGGGGCCGCATGCGCTCGCTGGATATTGTCACAGACCGAAATCTCTTACCAGGAATCCGCCATCAGTTCTTAGAAACTGACAGAGGATGTGGCGAGCGAAAATAGCAACGCCCACCTCTCCTTCCCCACACTGCTTCCCGTCAGCGCAGCCTCCAGCCCGCCTGCCCGCAGCCCCGGGGCGAGCTCGCTGCGGGGCCTCGCGCCACGGCCAGCCCGTCCCCGGGCTCTCCGCAACCAGGCTCTCCGTCGGCAATTTCGGCAGAGGTGCTAAAAGCTGGCTTGGCCACAGGCAGCCAGACTCCTTCGCCGGCTGGCGAAGCCTCGGGAGCTGCCCGGGGGACAGCTCGGCTTGCCCCAGCCTGCGTGCCCCCTACTCTGCAGGGCAGCCGTGCCGTGGGGCTCTGGCTCAGACACCCACTATGGGCTGGTCCTGCTCCGCGAGGGATGAGGACTGATCCAGAGCGGCTCCAAGTTGCGCGGCAGTGCAGCTCCTGCCAGCTACAGAGCCGGCACAGCCCCGCACCATCGTCCCCCTCCGTCCCTGCGGACTTCCCCGCACCCCCAGCACTGCCCGGCTGAGCCTTGGCAGCTGCAGGAAGGGGATCGCTCCTCCAGTGCTGAGCCAAAGTGGAAACTGAGTCACAGCCCAGAGATACTGTGAGGCCAGGTTCAGGGAGAAGCATCAACACCACAAACACGGGTGGCCGAGACCGGGTGCTTCCCCCGGGAGCCCTGCAATACTGCGGACGCATCCCCAGGGCTTCCTTCTGCTACAGGAACCGCCAGGGTCCTGCCTGGGCCGGGGCTGTTTGTGCAGCACCTCGCACCCGGGCGGGCTGTGGGGCAGAACAGATGCCCTCTCTGGGCTGAGGAGGGAGAGGAGCGGGCTGGAGGGTAGCAGAGGTGTGCTGGGCTCCATTTCGGCTCCCCTCCCTCGGCGGTGTCCTCCCTGCTTCCCACCTGTTCCCTCCACCAGCCCCAACCCACAGCAGGTTTCAGTCCCTGCCCCATTCACTGCAGCAGCTTGAGAGCAGCTGGCTGCACTGATTCACTCTTTAAAAAGGCTCCGGCTAACAAAAAAACATTAAAGCTGCACAAATAGATCAGGACGCCCTCCTGCCCCGTCCCCTCCCTGCCTGGACAAAGCCTGGTCGCAGCCTCCCACCCGCCGTGGCACCGGCACCTCTTCCAATTCCCGGCGCTGCTGTCAGGGGACTGTAACTAACCCCGCACCCGGCTGCCGGCATTAAGCGCTCGGGCAGAAGAAAAGATCAAAAGGGGCCCCCGGCAGAAGAAAGGCTCCCGATTGCTTCACTGCAGCAGGAGGGACCCAGAAATGGGGAGCCCGACAGGGTCCCCCTTCCCAATTCGAAGGGCAGTGGAGGGGCAGGCAGACGCCCCCCCACCATCCCGACGTCCCCAGCAAAGCCGCTGTGCCAGCATCCTGAAACGCTTTGTGCCCCCGACCCCCTTCCCACCGGAGCCTGGGCACCTGCAACCAGACACCGGCAGAGGTTAGCAGATGCCGAGCCCGGCTTCTCCCTCTGCCCCATCCCACCCTGTCAACCCGATCCCACCAACACCTGCCCGCGCAGGGAACAGACGCTCCCCTTTGTGCTGCTTTTCAAAGGCTCCCGAGCTCGCCCCGCTCTGCGTTGGCAGCGCTCGGAGGCCAGGAGCCGACTACGGCCACGGGACTGACCAAGGGTGCTGCGTTTAGAGATGCTCACTCATCTCTAGGCACTCCTCAAACCAAGGTCAGCATCGTTACGAACAGCCTAATTTCCTCTCCCTCTAAGAAGAACGAGCAGCAGAAAGAGGAAGGGTTTCCACCAGATCCAGCAGCAAAACCGCTTTGCTCTTCCCCCGTGAACACTCACCACCTCCGTGCCAGTGATGCTGGCCAGCAGCTCGGTGATCGCCTCGCCGGTGAAATCGTTCACGGAGACCGTCAGGCCGTGGATCGCCGCTCCGATACTGCCCGTCGCAATCATGGAGGGGGGGTACAAGGCAAAAGTGTAGTCTAGAGCCAGGACAGGGACACAAGGGGCAAAAAGAAGGAGCCGTTAGCAAGGATGCGCATGGTAAGTTCTTGGGACTGCGATTTCCCTGGAAGACTAGAGAGGGCCAGGCAGAGGGGTCTCTCCAGCTTAGTGGGGAGAAACGGGGGTGAAGCGACAGGAAACAGGCTGAGCATCAGAGCAGCAAGCTTCATTAAGCTATTTCTCTGGGCCTGTCTCGCCAATAGAAGTTCTGAAGGCGAGGTTGCTCTAGTGACTTAGAGCGAGGCTGATAAAAGCTCAGATTCAACCCTGCCTTTACCCTGGTCCCCCTCCTGCAGTCGCAGCCTGCGCAGCAGGGGGGGTGGCACGGCGGCTTTGCTCTTTCCCAGCATCTTCCAGGCACCCACTAAGAGCCCCCGTGGGTGAGTTATCCCCCATAAGAGGACCGTTATCCCGCTTTGTCAGGGATAGAAAACACGTCACGGAGCATCTTCCAGGCACCCACTAAGAGCCCCCAGGACCGTTATCCCACTTTGTCAGGGATAGAAAACATGTCACGGGGCAGCAAAACGCTCTGATTTGAATGAAGGCAAGCATTCAGCTCCCCAGAAAGCCAGGGCGTTAGAGACCAGCCCCAGGTTACCCAGCAAGCCTGACTCGAGCCCAGGCTATCCCACCTGCAGTGGCCAGCCCACCCTCCCCAGCATCCTGGCGGGTGGCTCCAGCGGGAGCAGGCACCCACCTGTGGCACACAGGGCGATAAAGGTCTGTGCGTGTTTCTTCACCAGCTCCATCTTGTCCTTATGCAGCGGGAGGTGATGGAGGATGTGAGCCAAGAAATCATTCGCTATCACTGAGACCAGGTCCCACTTTAGCTTATCCAGGACTAGAACCTCCCAATCCTGCAGAGTCAGACAGTCAGCACGTTATTCAGTGGGGCCAGGCCAGGCAGAAACACTCACCAGATTCAAGGGCAGATAAGGCCAGTGCTTGGGGAAGGGCCAGTAAAACAGTACAATCCATGAGACAGGGAAGAAAAAAAGAGGGATCGTCCCTGCTCTGCAACTATGGCACAAATCCAACCTTGAGCTGTTGCAAAGCCTGGAGTAAAGATCAGAAGAGGAAGCGATAAATCTGGTTTCTTCTTTCCAAGGCGCAGTCGGATTAGCCTTCGACACTTTGCAAGGTTGCTGCAACAGCCCACATAGGAAAACCAGAGCAAGGAGCAGTAGGCACACCATTCCCATATTCATTCCCCACTCCCGAAAGGAGAGGCTGATGTCCAGGCTCCCAGGAGCAATCCAGCTTGGGGCTAACACCATACGGCAAAGGGAACACGGAAGCTCACCTCTCCGTGTGCCCCTTGGAGCCGGCCAGTGCGCTGACTCCCTCCTAGAGCGGCTCCTTGGCCGCTGAGCCGCAGGAGGCAATAGCTGCTCTGCAGCCAGCGCCTGTGTGCACAACACGTCGAAGCAAGGGAAGGTGGGGGAAACACAGCTGAGCTTTCAGGGCTGCATCCAGACAGCCCAAGCTCCTGTATGAGATCTTCAGTCCCTGCAGAGCTCTGGGGCTGCGACTAGGTGCTGAGGTCTTCAGCCCAACAAGCACCGGGCACGCAGCCCTACAGAGGAGGTCCCAGGCTGGGCAGGAGTACATTGGCAGAACCTCCCCTACTCATCATGCCTCTCTTCTGCCAAGAGAGCCTCCAGCCATGCTCAACAGAGCATCCCCAGCAGCTTCTCGCGGGGGGAAGGAGGCACTAAACAGCCATGCTAACGCCCACCTCTCCCACTGACATACAAGCAACGGCTCACCGGTGCTTCCCAGGTACACGCCAGGCGGCTGCTGATGCCTCCGTCCCATGTTGTGGTGCTCTCTCTAAGCATCTAACAGAGATTTCTGCAGTATCGTCCCCGAGCCAGTCTCTGTGCAATCTGCAAGCTGGGGAACAGATGGCAGGAAGGCCGGGTGCCACCCGCGGATTTCAGCTGGAGCCCGGGCTGCTCCTCTTGTCTGCTCAGCCTCTCGCAGGCTCTTCCAACTC
Organism: Aptenodytes forsteri; assembly: GCF_000699145.1. Classification (NCBI taxonomy): domain Eukaryota; kingdom Metazoa; phylum Chordata; class Aves; order Sphenisciformes; family Spheniscidae; genus Aptenodytes; species Aptenodytes forsteri. Next base: position 4,000,429 of record NW_008794598.1, on the reverse strand, counting down.
TGGGCGTTAGTCCTAACACCGACGAGGAAACCAAAGTGCAGAGCAGCCACGGGCCAGCACTTGGCAAGGTCTACATGACTTAGCTAGAGTAGCAGTTGAATCAAACTCAGGGGCCACACACGTACTGGTCTCACTGGGCTGGGCGGCTTTGATGTTACGTCTGGGGACGGCCGTGCCACCGACAGAGCAGTCTCAGGAGAGGCGAGAGCGGCGTCTTCCCAGGATCGTTTCCCTTCCCATCCCAGCAGGAATGTCACGGGCGGCCCACACCCAGCCGCCCGAGCTTCTCTGCCGGTCCCAATTCCCCCACGTCCCGAGCCACAGTGAAGGTCTCTGGCCTCCAATTTCTCTCATCCTCTGGATCAGCAGCAAACCTGGTTTTGGCAACAGGCTCCAGGTATGCCAGAAAGGCCACAGAAGATGCCCCCACGTCCCTCCTCCCTGCTAGCGGCGGCGGGGGGGACAGTGGCCCTGAAGATGTGCTGGGAAAGGAAAACACCCTGCAGCAGGAGCTGAAGCTCCAGGTTTGGAAGGACAGAGCTGAATTGGGATTTGTATCAGACATCTCCATTTCAGGGCCTAGTCCTACCCAGCAGAGTATCTATTCTTTTTCCAAGTAGTCTGGGATTACAAGGTCAATGCTGCCCACAGATGTGCCAAAGGGCTGCCAGAACAGATGGATTTGAAGAAGTGAGATTTTTCATAAGGGCAGATCTTCATTTTCTCTTTTTTTTTTTTTTAAACCCACTCTTTCCCCTTACACAACAATACCAGTTTTGAGTTGCTTAAATGAGCAGCATTGCTCAACCTGCTCCAAATCCCCCATGAGGCCAAACGCGCCGTTTGCCATTTCACAGCCTGCACTTTTCCAACCAGAAAGCGGTGCTTTGCTAGCACACGCTCGCTAGTCTCCCATATGGATGGCCAGCCGGCTAGTCTTTCTGTATTTTTAAGCCAAATCCACGGGACAAAAGCAAGAAGAAACTTAGCAATGAGCTCCAGAGCCTGAGGATCGCAGCACAGGTCACCGAGGGTGCTTGGTTCAAGGGGGGGATTGGAACAGAGGGGAGAGATCAGGCTTGGGTAAAAGAAGAACCACCAGGTAGTGCTGGCCGCTGGTTAAACTGCGGAAACACGGCAAGGTGACACAAGGAAAGAGCCGCCGGAGATGGAGAGCTCTGTGCCTCGTCCCTACCTGTCGCTCATCTGGAACCCACCAAGGGCAGCAGGTTGGGAAAGACGGCTGCTTGCTCGTGCATGAGCCCATTTTCTTGGGAAGGGGCACAGGACGCCGCTGACGCCTTCGGCAGTCACTGCCCCGAGGGCGAGAGGCCGAGGCAGCTCCCACCTGACTCCTCCACGTGGGCTGGGAGCATGGTCCTTTTGCAGACCCAGGGAGAAGGTCAAAAGGAGGACCTGGAGATCGCTGCTCGCGAAGCAAACCCAAAAGGGATCACTACACCTGAGAGGGGAGCTCCCGAGCACAGAGGGGACACCAGCCCAGCATCATCAGGGCTCTTGCTCCTTGCCTTTCTTCCCAGAGCTGCAAGCCAGCTGCTGGGAGTCACCAGAGGCACATGATGCCCACACTGGTACGGCAGAGAGCCTGTCCCTGTTGGGACACATTTTGTCCTAAGAAGATCCAGGGTGCAAGTCAGCTCAGCTGTGAGACCTCACCTGGGACAAGCTGGCTCCTGCCACACCAGGACTGATCCAGGACAACAGCCCGTCCGTTTGCAATGCACAAAAGCAGCTCTTTTCCAGCTACTACAGAGGTTCATCGTCGTCTTAAAAAAACCTCGTTGTTACAAAAGGCCTGATCCCGAGACCCAGCCGGCACTCGAGATGCCAGCTGAAGGCGACAGGCGCCAAGGACTGTCACCAACTCACAGGATTTAGCTCAGGGAAGCGTCTCTCCTGCCAAACCACCCTGCTCCTCGCTTCTCTCCTGCTAACCCTGGGGACTTCCCGCTCTCAGAGCAGCATGTCAGAATCTCTGAATCACTTTATCTGTGGAAGAAGCAGAACAAAAGGCTGCAAGAGATAGGCAAGCAGGTTTGTGACAACAGCACCACTCAGTATAGCAAACATCCTTTTCCTGGCATTTTGTTTTGCACCTAATTGAATCAGTCTCTGCCTGGCTAATGAAAGAGAGGAAGAAAGTGGAAAATGTTCCTTTGTTTCTCCGGCCTGCGGAGCCCACCCTCCTCATGGAAGGGCTGCAAGCTGCCAGCGCTGCCCACCGAGCATCCCATCGCTGGGAAGGCATCAGGCCCCCCTTTTGCAAGATCCCCCAGGGCAGAGCTCCCCATGCCTGGCCGGCGTCTCTAGGGGTGGAAATTGCACAGCAGCTGAGCTTCCCCTCTGCTGCAAGCTTGCTCCCTTGATCTGGCTGCGTCCCACAAGAAAGAAAAAAAAAAAACAAACAAAAAACAAGGAAGGAGAACAGCTACCGTCTCCCATTGCCCCCCCTCCTCTGACAAGGTGATCTCAGAGCACAGTCCTGTTGCAGCGAAACAGCCTCAAGCCCCTGGTTGCTGCCTCTGCACCCTCTAAGACAGACCCAGTCACAAGCAGAGGCTGTTTTACTCAATTTACAGCTCTGCAAATGCGGACTGGGATGTGACAGTCACACCAGCTTCTTTCCTTTTCATGTAGTGACAGTCACTCTGTACATCAAGCTCTACCCTCAGCAACACCCACACACCCGCTATGCCTACACGGAGTCTGTGTAAACCTATCTGGCGAGGCTGCACAAGGAGCAGAGCGCCCAGCTCCTCTCTGCAGCAGCCCTGCCTGCAGGAGAGAAGGAAGTTGCACTCGATTTTGTCACTCAAGTTGATAAGGTACCATTTTACATTATCACAGACCTGATGAGACACCAGCGAAGCGGGAGCAGGCTGCACTCCGTTGTGCTCGCGAGCTGACTCAAAAAGAGGGTGGAAAGAGCTGCTGATGTTGCTGCTGGCCACCCACCCTACCCAGCAGCTGAGACACAGCTACAGAAATGAGCAGCCATGAAAGTCCATTTGCAAATAGGAAATCTGGGGCAAATGTTTGTTTCCATCCCCTGACCAGAGTGCAAGACTGGATGTCAAGGGTAAAGGTGCCAACTTCAGATGCAGAAACGGTCACATCTGTCCGACCCATGCAACGAGCAGAAGGTAAAACACTAAAACCCAAGCATGCCTTCTGGAAAGTCAACGCTCTATCACAAGTGAACATCCCTTTCTACTCAGCTGTTCTCTCTTTCTTTTATTTTCACTCCTCATGGCCTGCTGTCACTGCTGCTCCCTTCATTACCCACCTAGTGGCTTGGTCCTGCTCATGGTCTTTGCTAGGTAATACCTGGCAGTTTGCAAAACTGACCTTAGGTCAAAGATTTCAGAGGCAAGCCAATGTATTAGGAGCAAACCAGGCAGATGAAGGTGACCTACAGCTGCTCTCCCCAACCTTCAAGCAGCTGAATACCCTCCTGCACAGGCCAGAAAAGCCTTTATTTAAAAAAAAACAAAACAACCAAAAAAATTAAAAGAAAGGTAGGTTAGATAACACCCTTGACGGAAATCCAACTTCCTCCAAATGGACAAGTCCCTCGTTGCATCATTTCCTTCTCCCTAGAATAACTTCATCAAGATTTTGTTTCAAATGTGTCCTTTCTAAACCGCTGAGCTGGTGCCAAGCATCCCGGCAAGAGAAGGAAGCAAACCTACTGGGAAAGTGAGCCAGCTTCCTCCAAAAGGCCGGGGAGGACACGCTGGAAGCCGAAATGGCACCGATCCATGAGAAGAGGCCAGGATGCACCATTGTCCAAACCTTGATGAAGAAGCTCCCCTTTCCCTCCCCACCCTCTTGCACTGCAAGATTGTGAAAGACAAGTAACATTACCACGATTAGCACAGAGGAAAACAGCAGCTCGCCCTGGTTTTGTAATCAGGGTATTAACTCTTGTCAGGTCCCAAAGCGGAGACAAATCCTTCACGTATCTTCAGATGTTACCTCCACTCCCTCTTTACGGCGGAGAGCAACGGGAGACTGGAGCAGGATCTGCGCCAAACAGGGTTAAACATCTACCGAAAGCGAGCCTTGTGCCGGGCAGGGAAAGATGACCACCAGATCACGGGCTACAGAGCATCTCCGGCCCAGACATCTGCAAATGCCTCAGCACCTCTCCTTGAGGGCTGTGGCTGGTTTGTGATGCCTTCTGCTCAGCCCTTTGGCTAGCACCGACCACCAGGAACGAACCCCTGCCCTGCTGAGTGCTCACGGCCATCCCCTTGGGGAAAGAGAAAAGGGATCCTATTTGCCCGAAAAAGCCACCTTTGGCTATCCCGAGAAAGGACTTTTGACCCCCCCCAATGAAGCCATCCCTGTCCACCTCATCTGCGTATTGATTCCAGAGCACAACGATGAAAGAGATCCGTGCCAACCATCCGGCTGTGCCTCCTGTTGCACTGAGAGCACCCCAGGATCCTGGTGGGCAAAAAGTACAGGGAAGGAGAACTCCAATACCGCGACCTGCACAATCAGAAGTGAGCAACAGGCGGCAGACAGCACTTTCCTCCTTCATCTCCACCCCAGTGCTGCCAAGAGGAGGGAGAAGGGAAGGTTAACACTGTGGCACTGCTTAGCCACAGCTTCCTGCTGACAAACCTCGGGGGGGAAGAAATAAAAAAAGACTGAGTGAGGAGGCATTAGCATTTGAGTGTGAGAGTGAAGGAAAGCCTCCAGGGATGGTGCACATGCTCTGCCCGCTGCCCACCTGCACATCTCCTAACTGCTCTCCTTTGGAAGGAGCCTACAAACACAGCTCAAGATTCAGCTGAAAAAAGCAAATCCTTACCAAGAATAAATCACCAAATAAATCAGAATGAAATACAACTGGGATCCATGGGACATACGCACCAGGTGCCCACCAAGACCAATTCCTTGTAGCCCAAGGTCCACGCTGCAGAAATCACTAGCATTTGCTGTGACGATCTCCCCTAGCCTGCAGGGATGATGATAGGACTCCCTGTAAAGCCTGGATCAGAGAGGGAGATAGAGGTGAAGCACGGCGGTAAGTTCACCTTCCTGCAACCCATATTCCTGTCGGACCGAGAGCTTATCCATCGCTCTGAAGGGACAGAAATCAGACACTGGCCCAAAACATGCATTTTGATCAGCTTCAGGCTCCTGAGGGCATGGAGAGCACTGTCCATGCTTTGAAATGCAGCCTGCTTGCCTACAAGAAGGCTGCTAGGCACCTTCTGCTCAGCTTGTTGCCTCTGCAACAAACAGAAGCGACTTTTGCTGGCCCAGCAGAAAAGTGAATGCAAACCCACTCCCATTCCCCCTGCCTTTTTTCCCAGCTAAATGTTAACCCCCTCATTATCGCAGGGCCAAGGGGAACCCTCCCGTTACAGGCTGGGATTAGCTTCATGTGATGGATCCCCGTCCTGGGAAGATACCCACGCAGAATCCATCGCTGGATGAGAAGGTGCTCTCAAGGATGAAGCTTTACTGACAAAGCAGGAGAAAGCCTTTGCACACAGAGATTTTGTGGCAGCCCCCCGCAGCAGGATGCCGCAGCACGGCCACAGCTCAGCATCCAGGGAAGCAAGAAGCACTTGTGTCTCCTCTGCGCATTCCCATCCCTCATCACTATTCACGGTAATGATCCACATACTTTTTTCCATGAATGCTACTTAAGGCAACAACCACCCACAAATGACTACAGGGAGAGAGGTATGGAGGTGAGGGGATTTTCCCCAGCCTTCACCGGCACTTGGAAAAAACCATGTTCATGCTAGAGTTCCTCAGTTACCAGAACCGCCTTCCGATTCACACCTGAAAGTTTTGTGGGTTCACTCCCCACCCTGGGGACAAATCACACTCAGATCATCTCACCCACCCCAGCCCAAAAAAATAGATAGTTAATAAGGCGATGACTAACCCCGAGAAACTCTCATAGGCAAACGGTCTCCAAGGATGTTTGTTACTCGAAGCGAGGTGGCTGTTTCCTCCCGAGGGCTCTGATCTACCAGCACGGAAGGCCCCCAAGAAAAGGGGTTCTCCAATTTCCTCCCCCGTTGGCGAAGCTGAACTCAGAGGTTTGGATCTTTGCTTTGAACTTCTCTCAGATGAGAAAACGCTTTGCCTTTCAAAGCCTACACCGCTTCTGCCCGAGTGTACGATGGGGAAAGGCAAAGTAGTCCTGCTTTAACTCAAGGGCGCGGAGCAGGACCTGGGCAGCAGCAAGGTCGCACTCATTTCCATCACCTTGGCAGCCCTGTCAGCCCCGACGGTCCAACCCAGCCAGCTGGATCCCAGGTCAGAAAAGCTCCCACCCGTTTTGCTGGTTAACTCTCCGCTTAAAGCTTCGTTTTTCCTACTGGTGTGGAAATGCATCTCCCACGTCATGCCCCTTTGCAGCCGGGGCAAGTCAGAGCTGCACGCCCCAACGGCAGCCCCCGCCTCGTGCCCCGCTGGCTGCGCAGACAGGAGCCTTTGTTCTCCAGAGCTGTCACTCGAGAGCGAACCAGCGCCTGGGAGCGAGCTCAGCGTGGCAGCTCCGCGCTGGCAACGAGCTCTTAAGGCACAAGGAACTTCCTCTGTAACCTGGAGGTGACAAGGCTGCTTCCCACAGCAGGGAGCGAGTGTCTGCCCAGGATGGAAAGGTCTTCACCGACAGACATCACACCCACGAGGGCAAAGAGGTGAGATGGTTGGTTGGGGAACGCAGAGGAAGGTGAAGAAATGGAAGAAAGAGAACAGGAGGAGACACAGAGGCAGGTAGGCTGCCAAGTAGCAGGATGCGGGAGATAAGAGAGCTGGGGAGGAGGTAGAGAGCTCTTTGAGATAGGGGTGGTTACCAGGAGCTGCTGAGGCGTGATGGAGTTGTCTGTGTAAATGCAGAGTTTCTCCACGGTCAGGGGCATAGTTTCTCGCAGCTTGGAAGCCAGGAGCATGCAGACCGCTCCCAGAAGCTGCAAGTGATTTTTCCGCATGGGGACTGACGACAGGTAGCGATCCACGTAATTCATGGCCAAGGGGAAGACCTCTTCTTCGCACTTCTGCTCCTCGCACACCTGACAAAACCCAACGACAAAAATAAAAAAATAAAAGGAAGTTTTAATCAGCACAGGACTCCCCAGATCCTGCCTGCACCGCAGCTTCAAAGCTTCTGGTCGTGATGGTGTTTCACACTTATCTGCAGGGCTTTGAAGGCACCTCGGTGCTAAGGAGTAAATTAGCTACAGGCGTTAAGCCTACGACTTCGGTGGGATTACACCAGCAACAAGTTTGACCGATGCCTTAAGACTTCATCTTCCTGTGGAAAGCTGCAGAACTTATTTGTGCACTCTTTCTCGCTACATATAAGTTAAGACCAAAATCGCTTTATTTGGCCCCTTTTTTAATGTCCCCTGTTGGGGACGTCTCCAGCCAGCTGTACAGCAAAGCTGCCATTTTCTGCTCTGTGGGGACTGGGAACCTCTAGAGAAAATGAGCAGTTCCAGCATATCTCCAGCTGGAGACCTAACGGTGGGATCCACAGCCGCTTCTGGCAATTCCACCTGAAGTGGTCCAGGGACACAAGAAGAATCAATGGCAGAGCCCAAATCAATGGCTGAGTCCAAAAGCCCTCCTCCTCCCTCGGCCACACTTGCACCACAGCCACGAACAGAATCCAGGAGCTCTGAATTTCAGTCCCCTGCTCTTATCTCTCAACCAGCATCAGAACACCGGTCATATTTAACTTCCTTCTTTCAAGGCAACCATAAAAATATTGAGGTTTCTCCTCATACAGCAGCAAACACCACCATTCTCCTTCCAGCAGCGACTGCCTCCCCCTGCACAGACTGCCACAGCGCCGGGGACCCCGACACGCACGGTCATGACAACTGCCAAGTGTCATCCACTTCTTGACCGCCTTCAGGGCTTCGCAGGAACAGCCTCCAAAGCAGCATTTATCTAACTACCCTTCTCAGAAAGGGAATTGCAGAAACAGAACAATAATAGCAGGGAGGGGGGAAAAAAAAAAAATCCAAACCCTTTAAAAAGCAAGATGCTCGTTATTTCTTTTGACGGAAGCAGGCAGCTTTTTGCAACAGCGGCCGGGGCGGAGAGCAGGCAGGCTCGATCCCAGCATCATTTGTCCTTTGCAGAATCTCTTCTTTCTTTCTCTATTGAGACTGTTCACTCTGATCGTCTCACGAAGAGGCCCATGAGATTTCCCTCACTGAACTGTATCCCACAGAGAGCCGCAGTCATTTTTAATTTAGGGAAGTAAATGGTAGTGATATTATTTTCCCCCTTTAACCGGGCATTTTCAGCCCCGTTCAGGAAATGCCAGTCTCTAGCCTGCCGGGTGCACAGCTGAGCGCTCTGCCCAGAAGTTTTGGGGAGCAGGGTGCGATCATGGGGTCCGATAGCAGCGTGGCAGCACACCACCAGGGAGGGGTGAGCACAGGCTGTGGGTTCGGGGGGGGTGGGGGGGTGTCCTGCTCCTCCTGCACAGGACAATCGCATCTTCTAGACCAGCCAGCACCCACAGAGA
>NW_008794598.1:3957919-3990883 GCF_000699145.1 Aptenodytes forsteri | reverse complement strand
CGCCCCGTCCCTCCGCTGCGGCACCGGCGACGGCACATTTCCCCCGGTACCCGCTTTGCTTCCAGGGGCCGCTCCCCGGTGCCCAGGCGGTGTGGAGCTCTCTGCAGGCCGGCCAGGCTGCAGAGGGACAGTCCCGGAGTTTGCAGGGAGGCTTCTGTCAACCCAGGCTTTACGCATTTCTAAGAGTAATTTTTTCAGTATTTAGTCCTATACCTTTTTTTTTTGTGTGCGTGTCTGACCAAAGTCCTTCAAGGCTATGAAAATAATCAGCTGTGTACATACTTGGAGCCGGTCCGTACTGAGCCGCCTGTCTTCCAAAAGTTACCCTCATGTTAACTACTGGTGCAGCTCCGCGGGAGATAGCAACCTCAGTGTCTGCTGAGATAAGGGTTTGTCAGGCTTGGCTGGTTTTTCAGAATAATTAACAATTGTTTGTAAATACCTTTGCAAACTGTACACGGAATGGCTACTTGCTCGAGGAATTCTAAAGTCTTTTGAACAAGTTTGCACTGTGACTTCCACAGCATGGGATTTGCTCTGCACTGGTACCCGCGCCTGCTTCTCGTTCACCCAGCAGTAATTGCTTTCTGCTATGGAAGGTTGAAGACAACGGGCTGTAACTCCGGCCACGTTGCTCTCTGATGTTTGTTACTGGCTACAAAAACTGAGATGTCTTGACTTTGCTAGTGCCGATGGGAAGGGTCGGAAAACAGTATAAAACGTACGAGATTCTCTAATGGGAAGGGGGAATGGATTGCCTTCAAGCTTGCAGATTAAAAGCTCCTCACTGAATTGAGAGAATTCGCTCAGGAGGTCCATTTTTTATGAAGGTTCCCAATACGGGTTGCGAAGGCAGCGTGCCCGAATGGGATGACCTGCCCGTATAAGCCTCTTCGCCAGCTGGATGGTGCCACAATGTGGCATTTGCAGCAGCAGTTGCAACCAAATGATTATAATCACGGGTGTGAGAGGTGGGCAATACGTTCCAGACCACCAGCATCCCTTGCTCTGCTAGATTACGTCATTCCCTGCCAATTCTGACTGCCCTACCCTCTGAAATGAAGCACCTCGGCAGTACGCGCTCCTGTAACGCTTCATTGCGCAGGGCAGTATATAACATTTCACAGTGCAGTATTGCTGGGCTGAGAGCACGATACAGGGAATCGGACGGAGACAAGCCCAAATTCAACTCACAGCAATAATCCGTGTCTGCGGTCCTGGGGCTGCTCGTGTTCAGAAGGGAACGGAGCAACGGAATTTGCAGCAATCGAGGACTTTTGGGATGCGGTATCATACAAAGGGGACTCGGCTGGAACACCTCTGACCAGTTCTGCTGGAGTTTTCCTCAGTATACACACTTGTATGTATTTTTCAGCTAAGGAACAAAGAGCCGAAGGAGTTAGCAGCGGAGCGATTGGCCACAATAGCTACTCCCCCACACAAGTCACTTCTATGTGTGCCATTTTGACACATTTAGTACTTTTTTTGTATTTTCAATCATCTAAAAAGAGTCTTTTAATGAAGAACAAACATACGAAGTTAATAAGCGTAAGTAAAACAAGACTGAAGTCTTTGTTCTCCCTGCTCAGGATTTTTTTTGTGTTGAAAATGAAAAACATCTTTTTGATCAGAGGTTTAGAGGTTCAAAATACTACTCATGACAGTGAACACAAAGGTCACACACATAACACACATTTCACACGCTGGAATCCCATTTCTACACTTGTACAGATGGCTTTAATTTTCTGCAAGGTATATGATACACTGCAAACTTTTAATGATGCCATCGGCGCCGATTTGTTGTGCTGAATGAACACCATACAGCACGGTGATGCGGAACTGGAGAAAAGAAAGGGGGAGAGAATTACATCAACCCCATCCCCGCCTTAAAATGAACAAGAGGAAGTTCTGTAGGTGAGATGAGATTCCCAAATCCCTTTCCCGACTAACTTGCTTTCACCTTACAAATAAATCTTCCAGTGGTGTGGGCAAGAAATATTTGAAGAATCTATGGGAGAGATTTCTGCGGACCAGTCAGCTGGTTTTAATCCGGGATGACCCCCCCTGCTCCACTCCCCCACTCTTTCATTGTGAGCAGCATCCCCCATTTGTGCAGGGGAAGAGAAGGGCCCCATGTCCCACATTTTTAGTAAAAATAGACAGCAGCTATTTTCTTTAGTCAGGCAAAGGGAAACCACAGCACTGGGTTCTTGGTCCTTCTGGTTTCTGGGCTGTGCCTTTTGAAATTGAAAGTTTCGGGCCCTTTCCCAGACTTCATGGTAACCCCATCCCCGCCTTAAAATGAACAAGAGGAAGTTCTGTAGGTGAGATGAGATTCCCAAATCCCTTTCCCGACTAACTTGCTTTCACCTTACAAATAAATCTTCCAGTGGTGTGGGCAAGAAATATTTGAAGAATCTATGGGAGAGATTTCTGCGGACCAGTCAGCTGGTTTTAATCCGGGATGACCCCCCCTGCTCCACTCCCCCACTCTTTCATTGTGAGCAGCATCCCCCATTTGTGCAGGGGAAGAGAAGGGCCCCATGTCCCACATTTTTAGTAAAAATAGACAGCAGCTATTTTCTTTAGTCAGGCAAAGGGAAACCACAGCACTGGGTTCTTGGTCCTTCTGGTTTCTGGGCTGTGCCTTTTGAAATTGAAAGTTTCGGGCCCTTTCCCAGACTTCATGGTCTTTCTCCTGTTTCCCAGTGTCTGCACGGCGGTTCTGACACAGCCCCTTCAGCCGGAGCTGGGCTTGGTGGCAACCGTGGGCCATAGGACACAGAGGGGGAAAATGAAGCCTGTTGCATAAGAAAGTGTTCCTTCCAGATGATGAGTTGGCAAAACTGATGCCTCTGCAAGCCACATTATCAGGCTAGAAAGGCAAATTACAGACTGCAGGCGTCCTAAAAAGCCTATTGTGTGGGTGTGCGGAGGGAAAAGAAAAAATTCCAGGAAAACCAAATTTTGGTCACTGTTGTCCACAGATAGTCAGCTTCCTGGCTTTGGCAAGAGAGAGCACAGCAATATTAAAAAAGGAAATTCCTTCAGAGTAAAAATTAAAAAACCTGATGGCCTCCAGACTTCCAGGATCTCGAACCAGCAATGTTATTCTTTGCTGAATCATAAAGGGGGCTCATTTTTTTGGTATGTTGATGGTGAATTAAAAAGAGTGACCAGCAGCTGGAGCTTTTAAAGGGGCAATGCAGATGCAGGTCTGATTCTGATGGTGTCACACGTGGGCTTGGATCGAGGCTAATGCCGTTTGTCGGGATGGCCGTTCAACAGGGGCATGTCCGTAAGCTCTTTGCTGCAGAAAGTTTTTATCTACGTCATCTTGCATCAGCAGTGGGCCTGGCCCCGAAGGCTGTCAACAAACATGATCAGTACCTTTTCTACACTGGTTTCTGTGTCTTGTATTTTATATCTACCTTCCCTCCAATTTTGATCTACCAAGAGCTAAGCCATCTTCTTCCTTGGTCATACTGCAACTACAGTGTCATCAGTGACATCAAAATGAAACTGCTTAACATACATGAAGGACTTGAAAACCAAATCCAATGAGCAAATAACTATGTAATTTGCTGTAGGAAATCCCCAAAATAAAACGAAAAACAGGTACCATTTTGTGCATGTGTGAGAAAGAGTGAAGACAGTATTTCACGCTTTCTGGTTTGAGGATTTCAAAGCACTTCAAACATCCTAATCTGTTATATTTCACATCCAGTTTTCCCTTAAGCGGAGAGATACTGCAACTATTCCCAGCAGGAAAGAACAAGGGCTCTGGCACGCAAGGGCTAGCAAAGCGTGCTGCGGCAGTCTGGTGTCACAGTCTGTGCTTGCCAGAAGTCCCTGCTGCTTTAGAAGGAGATGGCCCAGTTTACGGTCCATCATACGCACTTAAACGGCTGATAAAGACGGACTGGTACTAGCAGGTCAGGCCGTGGAGCGCACAGCTTCATCTGCTGACATGGCAGCAGCAGGGCAGATCGCTGCAGGGTCGCAGCACGTCGGCCCATCGCAGATGTTCGCTCCAGCGCACATGAATCGGAGCCCGCAGGCACAGGGAGCTGAGGCATCTTCCCCGCTCATTCAGCCATTCCCTGGTCCAGTGGGCAGGAGAGCTGAGGATTTCCTGGTCTCGGTCCCATGCTTAAACACAAGACCGCTGTCTCCCGCCGTAGCTGGCTCGCTCTCCTTTCTCGTATCTTACTCATTCTTAACTTAGAAAAAATGCTTTCACTGAATTGAAGGAAAGTTTGGTTGAGTACAAGTTTAACATTTGACCCAGGGGACGTGTTTCCTAATATCTTTCCCATTACTGGCAACCACTCCATTCCCTTTCCTCTGACTTGGTCAGACTTTTGAGTACAACTAATTAGTTCGGAGTGATATCATCTGAATACTGAATCTCAGCAATGCTTAGATATAACCGGTAATGATACACATGAGAATGCTGAAGAAGAAAGCTTGCTGCTTCAAAGGTCAAAATATAGCTTTTTCATTGACTTAAATCCCCTTAGTGGAACAGCTTTTGGTACAGTTTGGACCAATTGTCTATTTAAACCAAAATAAAAGTGTGACTGTCAATACTGTTTGGGTTTACGCTATATCCATCACTTCTGTATCTGAGCGTGCCTGTTCCCGGGATATATAGCCATTTAATAGTACGAGTTCCTTAACCAACATTATTAAAGGAGAAAAACTTTCATGGATGTAGGGAAGCCCTTCGCTTAGGTGGCTTCCAGAACAGAACAAAGAAGTGGTTGGAAAGAGGTATGAATGGATGAAGAGAGATACATTTGTAAACAAGCACTTAGCAAGCAATTCACTACATCTTTTGGCAAATCATTCAGGAGAAAATTTCCAGAAGTGGCTATGGCTTTGGAGTGTCTCCATTTCAGAACAGCTGGGCCAGATTTGACTCCAGTGGAGCCAGCTCAGTTTGCCTCAGCTATTAATTTAGGCCGGCAGAGATTTAAATGTAGTTTCACCTGACTTTTTATGAAAAGCATTAGAACAAGTTTGTCTTCATCTGTCATTTTAGCAGCTGTTTTCTGCCTTAGTTCCCTTTTCCTAACGAAATCTAAAATTAAGTCACATTTTCATTGACTCAAACTCATACCATAGTGAGCCATCCCCAGGTGAATGTTCAGTTTTGCTCCCAAATCAGGCATTTTAGAAACCAGCCGAATTCAGCTGTAAAGATAGAAAGAAAGACCATAGAAAAAAATGCAAAGTTGAAACCAATCAATTTCAGAAAGCAAACTGGGCTTGGAAAGCCCCCAGTTGTAATATATTTAGTTCATTTCAGGGGATTATCTGTGGTCCCCAATTATGCAAATTGTTAAAAAATACTGCCCAGATATTTTACATATAAAATACATCTCTTTTACAACACCCTTCCCTTGTCCATCCTTCCTGCCTTTTCCTGCCCTGAACTGATCTTGTTGCCTCCGTCTTAGTGCACCCTATTCGGTAGATTAGATGCGTTTGGGTTTTTCTAAGAATTTTTGGTTGCATGATATTTTTCATTTGATGTGGCAAGCCCGGTGCCTAGCGCCTGTTTGCCAACGCAAACTGCCAGTCAGCGAGTCAGAGCCAGCTCAAGGCTTCTCAGCAGTGCAGGCAGAAAGGGAATTTGCCACGGCTGTACTGGAGAAAGGCTCTGTCCCGCCTGGTGAAGTGATGAGGAAGGGGGGACTGGCCCAGCTGGAACAGGAGCAGGGAGAAAGGAAAATCCTTGGAAGCTGGGCTTAGTGCTCCTGCTGCAAGAAGCGTGAGTCTGCTATGGGATGAGGCTGTTTGCAGCACCGCAAGCCTGCGTCCCAGCTGTCCAGCGCACGGTAGCACCCAGCCGCATTTTCCAGGACCCCACAAAGCAAAGCAGGCAGCAAAATCACAGGGGTAGGGGCTGGAGCCAGCCAGCACTCCTGAGGAAATGAGGTGTGATAGACTGAGCACTGGACTGGCAGGCAGGATGGCTGCATTTTAATCTTGGCCAGGTAGTAAATGGGGATGGAGACTGGGCAGGTCTCTGCCCAAGTCGGGACTAGGAGGATTGTTCCCTTTACAGGGGCAGAGGGGATCACGTCAGGACAGGATGGAGGGTGGGCTCGGAGGGGGTGCGCTACCCCGCTGCCGGCGTTGCAGTGGAAATACCGCGGGACCGAGCTCTGGGGTGCCAGCAATGGGCAGGCAGGAATCTCATCAGATCAGTCGAGTCTGTGCTAGATTTGGTTCCTTGGAGGGAGGGAGGGCTATGCTGTGTGCGTGTACATGTGTGTGTTTTGGGGGGTAGAAAGAAAATGAGCGATACCCCACTGACTTCCCCCACTTGTGGTGCACCTGGCTTGCTGTTACCTTCCAGCACAGGCTGAGTATATGCTACAAGGGCTTTGAACTAGAGGCAGACCTTGCAGGCGAGAAGCCTTTACCATGAGCTTGCTGGCTGCACTCGGTTCACCCTTGGTATAACTGAAAGGAAACATCTTGTACCAACCCCACGTCAGCCAGAATATGCCTATGCAGCCAGCGGGCGCCGAGCTGAGCCGCTTTCAGGTCCAGCACAGCAGCTGTGCCTGTGCGTGGCAGACCCTCCGCTCTGACACCCCTGGGACCAGCCCAAAGCCCACCATCTTCGCTGCCAACCTGGCTTTACCACATTAAGCCAACACGTGCATAGCCTATGTGTCCTCCCCCACCTAGGCAGTGAAGAAGTACGCTCATCCCTCCAGTTCAAACTGCAAAGCCAAAGAAGGAAAATTTTAAGGACCTGCAAACCACAGTGATTAAGCACAGGCGAAGAGGAATGTCACACCCCTGTGTTAATAAATGGAAATAAAATACAATCCGCACAGCAATCTGCAGCTTTGAAGATGTCTCCTTCTCTAAGTAGTAGACTATACTTGCTCCCAGAACACCTTTCCCTGAAGGCACAAATGTCACTGTATTTCTTGTGACTGTCACAGCCAGGTACTTCTGTATATCCCAACAGATGTATAGAGATCAAATTCACCGAGATGCTAGTATCCGTAATAAAATATGTGATGCATTTCTCCCAGCAGTTCTGACAGTTGTATATTATCTACGTATGCTTCTGCATTCATGTCATCAATATTTACTAACATTATCAACATGCTAATGAGATACACTCTGTGAACGCATACACATCACTGGGCAAGCAGTATTCCCGCTGTATTTAGGCAGATCTTTGGTGGAGTGATTCCAGCAGTCGCCCGATACGTTAACTGTTTCTTCCAACACTAACCTACTGCTTTGCATTTGCTCTGAGCCTTACAGCATAGGAGTTGCTGCTCCTGCCTGCCCATTCTGCCCTCTCCTAGCATCACAGCAGTGAAGAAGATGCCTTCTGAGACACCATAAGCTGAAATCAGTAGTGGTTTATATGGCTGGCTGAGTTAGGAAAAATGGTAGTGTGTCCTATTCAACTATTCCTACTAGAGAGCCAGGCTTCAGCCCCCCCAACTAGACCTGCTGCCAAAAGCAGGTCTGCAGCTTACACTCCCGCCCTGCACATGTGAGCAGAAATACTGTCATTCTCACTTGACTACAAGAGCCTGAGCAGAAGGGAATCAGATCTACTGCAGTGCAACACCAGAGCCAGCCTCCTACCAGGATATGGTCTGTAGCAATTAAAATATGAACTTCCTTCCCACTGCGAACTGGCAAACAAAGAGGTTCCTGCAATCAGGCATGAGTGCTTCTGAGTTTATTTTTGTAGCTCTTCAGCATTATTTATAAGGTGAGCTGGCAGACCATGTCCCCAAAACAAGTGTTAACGCCCGGACAGTGAACAGCCTGCTGCGGGTGTTAGGGGCTGGGCCAGACAGCTTTCAGGGGCGGAGGACCTGAAATCCAGCTGGATATGCTCTGCTCTGGGTGGCTGCTGACACAGGGATGAAATCCACGGTATCTG
Source organism: Aptenodytes forsteri (assembly GCF_000699145.1). Classification (NCBI taxonomy): domain Eukaryota; kingdom Metazoa; phylum Chordata; class Aves; order Sphenisciformes; family Spheniscidae; genus Aptenodytes; species Aptenodytes forsteri. The sequence continues at coordinate 3,982,944 of NW_008794598.1, read as the reverse complement.
GTCCACACTGAAGAACCCTCTGCTGCTATCGGCGGAGGACCTGAAATCCAGCTGGATACGCTCTGCTCTGGGTGGCTGCTGACACAGGGATGAAATCCACGGTATCTGGTCCACACTGAAGAACCCTCTGCTGCTATCAGTATTTTGAAACTGCACAACATAAGCCGCTGTGGAAGGAGAAAAGATGAGGGGATGGCAATGCTTAGGAGACCTGCAAAGGAATGCAGGAGCATCCCCGCTTACCGATGAGGAAACTGGGGCACGGGGCACTGAAATGACTTGCTCGTCACCCCCCAGCAGACGAGTGCCAGGCCTAGACAGGGAGCCTGCAGCTTCCAAGTCCCAGCGTGGTGCTCTGTCTGCCTAAGCCCCACCACAATCGAAGAGGTCGCGTGCACAACATCAGCACCACGTCCTGCTCAGGCATGCTCTGGTGTGCTCGGTGTTGGTGACGCAGCTCTCTCCCCCAGGCACTGATCCGTACGGCACTCACTTGCACATACTTTCCACTGCTCTGCGATGTAGGGCTGTAAAGATGCTGAGCAGTCACTCCTCCCTGGGTGATTTCCCCGTAGCCCAGCAAACAAGGGGACCTTGAACTGTTGTTGGCTCTTCTTCACCTCTTCGGTGGGGGCGAATCCCTGCTACATGGCCACCTTGCCAGTCCCCATCCAGGCTCAGGGCAATATGTGCAGAACTGCTGAACAATCCCATCATCAGAGCCACTGATTATCTGCACAGCTTGGGTCGGGTAGTAAGGAGTGCAGGGCTTGCCAGGCCTTCTAGGAGCTGTCATTACCATTAAAACGTCCCCTCCTTCCTAAGGTATTTGAGCCAAAGCGCATTGCGAGCAGCTGAAGGATGCTGGCCCAGCAGCTTTAGAAGCAGCTGGAGATGCTGGAACTAGAGATGCTGTTTTGGACCCGTAAGGTGTTACACGGCCAGATAAATGGCTGTCATGGGGGCACTCCAGGGATTATGGAGCGGTGCCAGGGATGTGACCTCTCCGGGAAGCCGTGGTCCTTGCCTGCTGAAAGCCTATGAGGGAATCGGGAGCATGTGACAGATGAACACATGAGGAACATGGGGACAAGGACACCCGGGTCGTCACAGCCTGGCGGGTGCAGCAGTGTTAGCTTTGCTGTTCCTTGGCCTGGAATGCCCCTGCCTTTGTTCTGCAAGCAAGACTTTGGAACAGAGATCTCTGGAGTCTCTCCTTTGGATTTTCCTTCTGTGTTTTGGACCAGCCTGGTCCCCCGGCCAAGCTGAACTTGCTAATGTGACCCTAGGGAGAGGAAAAGGAGAGATACACCTCTACCACCCAGCACACCGGGGCAAGCAGGGGAGAACTGAAGGGGTGGAGAGCTGCAAACAGCAAGTGGAGGAAGCATGCAGAGAACTGGGCAAAGCGAGGAAGATGAACCACATTACTCTGCTCATCCTGTGGCAAATGTATGAGGCTCAGCTGGCAAGGTGACAGGAGGAGACGGCTGGTCAGATTCAGCCAAGGAACTTTCATTTCCCAGGCTGAGCTCTGAGCGGTACGCATGATGGAAAGTAGAGTGACTTGTTTCTCCTCCCACCTGAGCTGCAGGGGCTTCTTGCATTCAGAAAAGGCAAACGTCAAATTGGCACGAGATTTTGACTTCTCAGCCCAGGCTGAGACAGAAACTGGGAAGATGCATGCATGCTTAGAGAGCCAGAAAAAGAAAGAAAAGGGAGGACAAGGAGAGAAAAATAAAAGCTAGATCAAGGGCTGAATTTTCAAAGGCACTCAGCAGCCAGCAAATCTTTTTGTTCTCAAGGCAGTGGTGGAAGAAGCAGGGTCTGGATTATTCTCAGCAAAAGCTGAGCTTTTTTAGCAACCTGCCCCCTCCCCTTCCATGCCTATGATGAAATTTCACAGAGACAAGATCTGTTTGATTTAAAGGTATATTTCTGGGGTCATGGTTGTAATGCACAGTTCTGGGTGCCTGAACAGAAGCTGCAAGAGACTCACTGCCCCCCTTAAAGCAGCCATCTGGGAACGCATGCCAGGCCCAGTGTGCTCTGAAGTGACTTGGCCATTGTCTTCCAGAGGGCCTGGCCTCTCAGTTACGGGCTGCACTGTATGAGCACCACTGCCTTGCCCTGTTTGGCAGCTGACCGACCTTGTAGTGCAAAACGTGAGTGTAAAGACACGGGGACGGACCGAGCCAGCCTTTCAATAACGGGCTGAAAACTCGGGAGAGAGTCAAACACACAGCACAGCAGCTAATTCCCAGGAAATGGTGACTGATGTGTTCAGCTCCAGTCTTGAGCTCATCGAGGTTGAGGAGTACAGTCAGCTTGCAGCTGCCTCCAAGAGTTACCAAAAGACTCCAGGTCAGCTGGGATCCTGCCTTTTCCCTGCCAGAAAAGAACAAACTCTTAATAGCTACAGAGGAGGAAGGAACAGGAGGACCTAGAGGGATGTAAACAAGTTGGAGGTGATGGGAGATGACAGTTAGACCTCACTGCTACTTAAATCTCTTGTATGTCCTGTAATTCAAGGGCCTTAGCCAAGGAAACCGGAGTTACCCCCGGTCCTGTGAGTCCCTCTGAGGAAACAGCTACTGAAAGAGGACTCTTCTCCCTGCCTGATGTTGGGAAGAGCCTCTTGGGAGATGCTGGGGTTGCACCCTGAGGCATGAGAGAAGAGAAGAGAAAGTGAGACCTTCCTTCAGTACTGGCTTGGGAAGGATGTTTCCTCCGCGCTGGCTGTGCCCAGCAAATACACAAGCGATAAGGAGAGCCTGGGGGTCTCCCCCGGCCCCTGCCACCACCACCCTGCCGAGGCCTGAGGTCCTGCCGTGAAATCCGTTGAATTGCCTGGAGCTGCTGAAGGGCATCAATGCATCGCTTGCTATTTTGGACGGAGCCCCTTTCCTCTGGTCACGCTCCAGGGCAGAAGAGTTGTATGCACATTTGCAGTTACCACTTGGCTGCCTGGTTCAAGATGCAGCTGTTTGGTCACTTGGGGGAATCAGTCAGTCCCCTCCCATGCATGCAGGGTTAGCAGGAGCTCCCTCGTACCCAGGCAAGGATCAGGTGATGTATTACTGCATAAAGCACAGCTGAATACGGAAGGGCTTAATTTTTGAACAAAAGCTGTGACCAGCTTCAGTGGAGCCAGGAGCAGATTCTACTTGAGAAGAAAAGAAAACCTTTCTGCTGGCAACCGTAGTGAAAGGAATGAGATCTGGGTCTTCTTAGCAAACTGCTGGGCCTGGGAGTGCTTGAAAGGTTTCCTAGAGACAACAGTGCAGTGCATGGAAATGTTTTCCATTTGCAAGAGCGCTCCTACCTCGTTCTTCTCAGTGCACCAACCTAAGCATGACCTTTTGGGGTTTGACAGCTAACAACCAGTCCTGGCTCCTGCCACTTCCTTTTGAGCCTACAATGCCAGCTTCTTGTGATTCCTAAGCAGGATTACAAGCCAGAAAGAGCTTGGATATTCTCTGGATATCAAGACTATCTTGTTTTCTAAAATGCATGAGAGGAGATGCTAAACCACATGCTTCAGGGTCAACACCAATAACGGTTCTTGCAAATTATCCCTAGTCTACTCATGCAGGGTTCTTCTGCCTTCCTCCGAGTCAGCTAACACTGGCCTTTCAGATAGAGAGGAGACTGTGAAACGAGCCTTAGGTTTCATCAGCACAGCAATTTCTATTTTCTAGTATCTTAACAAGTTTCCCAGACAGAATGAGGAGCATTATTCCCCTCACCCAGATAATATGGTGTACAATAGAAAATATTAATAAGTGTTCACAGCGAAAAGAAAAAGTACGTATTGGAAAGAGCCAGGAAGTGTCGGGGCCTGAGGATTAATTTCCTAGCTCTCTTCTGCCTTGCTCGGTAGCCTGGGCAGACCACTTAACTGCTACATGCCTCAGTTTCCCTCCAGCCAAATGAGATAATGGAGGTACATAAGTCTCCATTGAAGTCAGTGGAACTGCCATCAGATACTCTGGAGCACACGTGTGCAAGTGGAACTCTGGCAAATGCATTTATTCTGCACTTACTTGGCACTAAGCCTAATCCATTCATATTTAGGTGATTAATCATTAATGATGTTCGTTTATTAATGGTGTTAAAGGCCTTCAAGATGGTAGAAAATTCCCAGGTGAAAGATGCTACAAGATTATGTCTTTAACTCTATAAACATGTAAGCAAAGGATTTAATTCTCCCTGAAAATGACATCGTGCAATGGAACGACTGGATCAGACTCTTGGAAAGGGACCTAGTCATTAACTTGGTGTAAATTAATCAGCTTCAGTCAGGATTTAGAGACTTTAATAGCTCAGTGCTAGCTTTTATAGTGACAACTCCCAGAACGTACTTTGAAGTGGCCTGCCTGCTTGAAGTGGTACAAGCTCCAGGACTCGGGAACCAACAGCTATTGTTTGCCTTACAAGGGGTATAGAAGCACCCCCCACCCGGAGATCTGGGCCTTTCGGGCCCCGATGCAGACAAGGAGAGACTGAGGAGGTGCCAACCTCGCTAGATAAGGCGGACAAAGGAGCTGCATGAGAAACCGACTGCATAGGGAGAGCAAGGACAGTCTGGGATCTGGTTTCCTGGGTGAAACTGCTGAAGTCCAGGCTGCTGCCAAAGGGGCTGTCCCGCTCTCCCCCCTGCCCGATGCCAGTCCTCCTCCCTTCCTCGCACAGAGGCTGGTCTTTGTGTTGGCTGCCCTGTTCTGGCTGGGTTAACTTCTGCCAGATCAGGGACAAGACCTGGCTGGCTGCAAAGCTGCGTTACCAAATGGGCAAGTGCGGACAGGAAAGCCGTACCCGGGAGAGATTTAAGTCAGCTTTGTCTCAGAATCAGGTGGGCTTCTCCATTTGCTCCATCCAGATAAAAGCTTTACTCTCTTCACCACGCAAAGGATATTGTGGTGGCAAAACCATTTAAGTATAACTATATTTAAATTAGTATATATGTAAAATAAACCATGTTAACGTAAAGTATGACCATATTTGTATAAAAGCATCTACTGCTCTAACTATGCTGGCAAATAAACCTCCCACAGCTCAGGAACAACTTACATCGGTGAAGCACGGACTAGACCTACATCTTCTGAGCCCCAGTGGTTACCAGGGCAGGCAGCCATTCTGGGGAGCAGACAGATATGCTGCATAAGTGACAGCTGTAATAAAGGAAATGCTCATTACTACGTGAAACACAGAAACCAAGACTACTGCAATTAATTGAAAAAGGAAATCAGAGCTGGGTCACTAGAGCCTAAACATAGAAGAGAGAAAAAAAAAAACACAACAATCTGGGGAAAAAATAATAATACTATTCTCAAGGCCCCACAAAGATAACTATCACAGGCTACACCCCAGCTGACCCCAAGTCACCCTGGTACATGGCTACCGAAAGTGCAACTCCTCAGCTGGCAGGGTGGGGCTGCCAGCATCTGTACCGGGGATCCATCCCTCCGCCCGCCACAGCTGGAAACGGCTCAAGAGAAAGAGAAGCCTCAGCAAAACAAGAAACTTTAGAGGATGTTTTTCTCTAAAGAGGCTGAGAAAGCGTTTGATTTTTCTACCTGAAAATATGTATGTATGTTATATTCCGCCCAGTTAATCTCTCTCCTTGTTTACCTCAAGGTCATGCTGTACTGCCTGTCCTTTGTGGAGTGGAAGAAGCAGGATTTGGCTGTGATACCATAAAGGGGAATTTTTACTGAGGCTGCTGGACATAAACACACCCTGTGGTCCTCTCTGTCTGTCCAGGCCCCATCGCTGCAGCCCAGGCTTACCGCAATGGGTGTCCCTACGCTGCGGCACGGACTGGAGCTGGGCAGGAAACATTTTTCCCATCCCACAAAAATCTTCCTGTTCTGCATCAGGATGAACCCAAGATCTTTCAGCGCTTCTAGCCTTGTTTTCTAAAGAAACAAGCCATATACGATCCTGCTGCGTGTGTCTGTTCTCCCTTTCCCATAAATACTTAATCCTTTGGCCAACTTCAACAAAGTTTGACTGACTTGATCAGGTAAAGGTACCAATGGTGTTACATTCCCACAAGTCTCATGCAAGCAGGCAGCTCAGGAGAGGAGAGACCCAAATCACGCTTCCACTGAGAAATAGATTCAGTCCTTCACAGACACCAGATAACACACAGAAGAGCTTCAGTTTTGCTGGAAACCAGCCGTGCCTGGCCTTGCTGCTCACAGTAATAGTGTCTTGAAAGCTCTTACACACCATGGCATGACCTGGGACATAGGAAGACAAAGCTCAAGGCCAAGACTTGCTTCCTCCTGGCCACGATTCTCAGTCTGTGCCCCCACCAGGGCAGCGGGGCCACCCTTTCTCTCGTCCTAATATACTTCCAAGCACATGAAGAAAAATCAGCATTTTCTTCCAAACATTTGCACTGGGGAGTTTCAGCCAGCTCCAGTACAGGTACAGCGAGCAGAGGGGTGGGCTGCTCACCGCTGCCCGGAACTGGTGGAGTAGGGCTGGGTTTTGCACAGAGCGGGGCATTGGTTGGGGGCGGCTCTTCTCCAGCATCCAGCTCATTACACCCTTCATCAGCAGGAAACTTGCAGAGGCCACAAACGCTTCCTTGATCCTTTGGCAAAGCCCCTCCTGCTCCCAGGACCAGGGTAGTGCCCCACCACGTCACACACATCCCTCCACCCCGGCTTTTCACCATACTTTACAGAGGAGATTTCCCTTTTTTTTTTTTTCCTCTCTTCACTACCACCTCGCAGGTCTTTACCAGATCTTTGCAGATGGTGTCTCAATGCCTAATCGTTCATCCCAGCTTTTGCATTATCTGGGCCCTGGAGGCCACCCTGCGACACAGTCCATGCCAGAAAGGTCAGAGATAAGCAAAAGGTCCTTTTGTGCTCCTGTCTCCCTGCCTGCAGCTCCCCGCCTGGGTTTCTTAGAATCTAGCTGCCCTCAAAAAGAGAAAGACGACAAACAACTGCATGGGTACAATGACTGATAGTGCTTCAGTAAGCCCTTGGCACTGTCTTTTAATGCCTAGGCCAGAGGGAGAGGTTGCCCTAAGGTATTGGCAGGCTCATGCCCCTACGCACAGAGAAGACTAAGGGCAGCAAGGTGGGGGAAAGAGCTGATTGCCCTTTTAGAAGTAGCTGTGCAATCAAAATTGCAGGCCAAGCAGGCGATCAGCTTGCATGGGAAGGTATGTACAGACACAAGAGAATCCACTCGTGGCCTGTTAAGAGGTAGAAATGCATTGCACCAGTGCACTTCAACTGCTGCAAACTGCAGGCTGGCAGGAAAGTGTGAACAAGATGAGCATTTAAAGAGGGCGAGATTCATGCAGGTGCTGAGAGCTAGCACAAAGCCTCAGACCCACTTCCACACCCCAAGCTGAGGTTGGTGATGGGTAAAAGGGATAGGACACTGAGCACTAAGCTAGCCTCTAGGCTAAGGCACAGAGACAAATCCATTGCTGATTATCAGCTCTGAGCTGGGGAGGGGCAGTTATCAGGGGGACAGCACTGGAGGGGTCTGTGAACTGATTGCTGAACTGAGTGAAAATAACCTCCTGCTTTTAATCAGTGATAATTTAGAAGGTACTTTGATGATGGTGGATGGAGAAGTGAGATCATACATGCTGAATCACATCTCCCTAGGCCTGTGCATTTTAAAGTGTGCTTAACTTTATTTCCATCACAGCTGCTGTGAGTTTTGCTCCCAGCTTAGGCCAATAATGACAGCTTTGGAAAATCCCATCACTGCAGTTTAACAATGATGAATTAGTTAATACCTGCAAAGTGCTTTGATGATGTAGGCAGTGCAACTACTGCTGCTGCTTCTGGATGAAGAAAACACATGGGATCTATGTTTTGTTCCAGTTAAAGCTAAACATGTATGTCCCTGCCAGTCATACTGCCTGACCCCTTCCCCTCTTACTAAGAGTGGAGGTGAGGAGCGTGAGTGTCTAAGAATAGCTGTATCAGTTTGTGTTCATACCTGTAGGGCTAAGGTTCTGCATGACCCTCAGCAAATGGACTCCATGCACTGTGCCTCAGTTTCCCCTTCCATAGTACTTTGAGGCTGATGGAAGGAGACATTCACAGAACTCAGCATTTTTTATAATTCTTGCATTTTATGGCCTTTTTATTTTTTAATTCTTGACTGGGCATATAAATGCCAGCTGCCCAAGGCTATAGTGCAGAAAGTCAAAGGCGTATGTCTTTGATTTATGAGGCCTCCATTCAGTTCAGTTTGCCTCCCCCTGTAGTTCCCATGGGAAAAGTTGCTCTTCACTTCCTATCCAAAATCTCTTGTATGGTATGGCTGGGAGCCGTTAGACAGCCACTTCTTTCTGCCCTTGCTACAATTTTCTCAGAAAAGCGAGCTGGGCATGCTGCTTCTTCCTTCTGCTGTGCTGAATTTGGTGAAGAAAAAGGTACCAGGTTAACAGGAAATGCAGGCACTATGGTTTTGCTTAGTAAGGTGGTGACCAGGTTAGAAATCTTGGTTATTCAACCTAATGCACAATTCAGAGGAGGAAATCGGCGTGTGTAAACACTGATGGAAAACATCCTACCTGCACAGAGCACCCCACCACTGTACACAACTGCTATACCACAACCTACAGAAACACTGAAATATCCAGTCCCCTTCTGCTCCCAGGAGAAAGGCTGGTGCCAAAGGCTGGGATAGGACTCAAGAGAGCTCATTCAGGCCCAAAAGCATGTGTGACAAGTCTCTGCCCCCAATCTTTTTGCTTTAAAATGGACACAATACCTGTTGCTTTGGCCCCCTACGCTCCCCCAGTAAATCCATTCTGCCTTATTGTCTGTATGCACAGTGCTTTGGAGAGCCATGCCGCTGGGGCCTGGGGCTATTACAGCAAGTGATTTTCAATAACCTCCAGTACTAATATTTGCACTTTTATTGTCTCCACAGGGAAAAGCCTTTTTTATAGAGACTCCTCAGTCTCCTGCCAGGGCAGCTCCCTTCTTCTACAGCCGTGCTCTCCTCTGTATCACTGTCCCCTGCTACCAGGTTTTTATGAAGTGATGCCAAGTGTCTGCATGAATTGTTTCAGGACAGAGAATATGATCTATCTGAAAGAGGGGAGACACATTCATCTAAGTGTCAGCTATTACTGTGAACACATCAACCAGAGACACCAAAAACACTAACTACATGCCCTGGAAACTCCTACCCGGGTCAGTAGATTTACTCAGCTCTGTATACCAATTTGATGTCCATGGAAGCTGTAGATCTTTCATTTTCAGGCATACACTGCTTGAGATTACTGTTGATCCTAATTAGCTAATAAACTGTAAACCAGGAACTGTGCATTTGTACTTCTGAACCTGACAGGGCTCTCCTTCTAGATGGGTTTAGGAGATGCTGTAAGACAAAGACCAGACTCCTATCTTTTGCAGTTATAACCAAAATCCTGGATTATTCCTTCCCTGATGCAAGCAAGAGAGCGCTCAGCCCCCACACACCCAAGAGCAGGAAGGTTAGCCCATGACTAATGATGGCAGGGCTGCAGGGTACCATTCCCATGTGCCAGCAGCTGAGACAGCGAGATACAAAAGGCTTAAAGACAGGGCTGGTGTTTGCCATCAGTTATACCCTTGAGACCCCATTGATTTCAATGGGCTCCCACGTGCAACATGAAGCAGCTCTCAGCCGATTCAGCCCCACAATATGCAAACTTTATTTTTACCACCATTACCTGACAAATATGTTAAAAGTATGCATAAGTGTTTATTTACTTCCTGCACAGTAAAAGTTAAGAAGGAGAAAATAGATGCTCAGCAACGATCTCTGCTCACCTGCAGAGATTGATGGTTGGATGCACAGCTGAAAACTACAATGGTGCCCTAAAGGCAGACTAGTTTCCACTCCCCATCTCTTGTCACTTCTTGCACCTGCAGATCTGGCTCAGCCAAGCCCTTGCAGGCACAGTGAAGTGCCTAAGGAAGATGTCTGGTTGCACACGGGGATGATGCTTTGAGCTAAACCTGCAAACCACTGCTTTGGAGCAGAGACAGTGTTGAGAGCAGCGATTATGCTGGCGGTCCTCAGCCACCAAAGAGGTCTGCTGTATTTAAGCCCACTGTGTCCTGTGTTTAACCCTTCAGCTTTGCAAGCTGACAGTTTCAAAGAGCTTTAACAGTCACATCAGAGTTGAAAAAAAAACCAACAACTGCAAGTGAGGCAGAACACAAATGTGGCAGAAGACCTTTGAAGAGAGACAGTAGCATGAACATTACACAAAGTATCTCAGCAGTAGTTTCCCTGCACACACTGTCACAGCTATAAGCACATAAGATTTTTCCAGTTCTGGTGCCGTCACTGCTGCTCTCACACTCCATTAGCTGTTTGTGCATCAGCAGCACCGCGATGCCGGGCAGAGCTGAGACTCCCCTCTGCTGAACTCTGTGCTCGCTCTGATGGCGTTTGTGATTTGGGGCATCACAAGCAATATTGGGATTGCATCCTTCCCTGCATTGATCAAGCCATGCAACACAGGGCAAGTGACCTATGTATTGATACCCTACCAGGCTAGGGCTAGAGAGGTGGCCTGAACAGCTACCGCAGGCTCTCTCCTCTGCAAGATAACACAAAAATGCTGCGATAGTTTCTGGGTAAAGATGAGAAGTGTCATCTCCCTAGCTGAAGAATTTGGGGAAATCTCTGCAAAATCTGAGACTTTCTGGGGTATTTCCAGTGGAGAGGCTGACCTGGGCTCTGATTGTCAATGCAATTAAATATATTAGACAAAAAAGAGCAGACCTCCCATCTTTATTTATTTTCTGGCTCAGGCTAGAAATCTAAACAGGGCTGGTTTGAAAGGTACTTTCCATAAGCCTCGAGTCCATCTGTGCTTGCCTGGGCCCAGCTCCCCCATAAAACATGTGCGTATAGAAACCCGAGCTGTCCTGAAGAGCGCAAGTCCCTGAATACTTGAGCATAGGAGAGACTGATTTCAAGTGAAAAGCCCTTGCAAGAGAAAGCCGCAGCCGCATATGGAAAAGAACAACACAAATCGTACAAATAACTCCTGGGTTAGAACAAGCAGATTTACGTACATCTGCATGAAGTGGGGGACCTGCTCCACTCTGCCTGCCTTGTGCCAGCAAAATGCCTCCCGGAGACCATGCTGTTGTGGCTGCAAATAGAAGTGCAGGATGGAGCCATCTGCACAGCGTTATGTTGCTCCTCACCTCTCATGATGGTGAAATAGGCGGTGATAGGCTACGAGCCCACAACAGAGCTGATTTGGCCTCGTCCGATTTTGGAGTTCAGGCGCCAGTGCAGGTCTCAGCACCTGGGCATTATAGGCAGATGCACAAACAGTTATTTTGCTGCTTTGCACAAGGAGTTTGACACAGGCCGCTAGCCATGGACAGCTGAACCCTGCACACAGGCAAGATGAGACCAGTGATGCTGCAGCGAGCCACCAGGAACAGGTTGCACATGCAGCGTGGCTGGCCTGTAGTCTGATGCAAAGAATAAAACAGGACCCTTTATCTGACTGAACTCCAGGGCTGCTCCCTACCATTAACCTCCTATTTGCCCAAGCTGTGGTTCTTGCATTGCCAGCGCACTGGTTACCTGGAATAAATGCAAGGGCACGGGGCAGAAGGACACAAGGCAGCACTCCCACACCGGCTCTGACTTCTGCTCTCAAATAGGAAGTTGATAAAAACCTCACTTGGTTGCAGAAAGAAAATCAGATTTCAAAACCGCTGTCAAAAGGGCTCCGAAGTCTAGCAGGAGTCCTGGCCTTAACCCTTTCCAGAAGGCAGGCCTCTTCCCAGCTGCACCTGGGGCCGAGGAGTGGCTGGGGCTGACACCAGATACCCTGGTCATGCCTTGCTCAATTCTTTGGGGGCTTTTTTTTTCCCCCCCCAAGCTGTTGCTTACATTTTATTTTAACATTGCTTTTGTCTTGGGACCTATCGCATGTCAAATCTGCTTTAATCAATAACCAGGTTGGGGGGGTGGAGGGGAGGGAGGAAAGGGGGGCGTTCAGGAAAAACTGCTGTCTCAGTTAATGTGCTCACCCACTGCAAAAGATGATCAGAAGGGAAAAAAAGAAACCCAGTGCTAGGTTGGATGGCAAAACCCATCACCCTCTCAGCAAAACACTTGGCTCCTGGTGGGAAGCTCCAGCTCCCCAGTGATTGCATGGGCTTTCCCAGTTCTGGGTTCCAGCCCCAAAATCCTGATTCCGAGGGACCCCTCACAGAAGAGCCAAGTTTCACCTCTCTTTGGGGCCTTGTATATTTTCCACCCAGCTGGGACATTTCTGCTTGCCAGCCTGACTGAGAATCACTTTTGCAGCTGGGAACAGATACAGTGACCTATATGTGTACCCTACCAGCCTAGGGCTAGAGAGGTGCAGTTCAGCCCCTCAGAGTTCAGCAGAGGAACGCACTGATCCATGCTCAAGAAACCACCTAACACACAGGACATCCCAGAGAACTGACACCTCATGTTTGCTCAGAGGATCGATACTGCCATGGCTCTTTGTAGACTGTACAAAAAAGATTTGGTCTGAGAGCTTCAGTTTGGGAAGTCACAATTTTAGCATCCTTCCCACTAGGTATGGAAAATGCCACTAGAAGAGGGCAGTTTTCCACTTTTTTTTTTCCCGCTCCTTTGCTGCCCTGGACTAGAAAGATGGTGCTGACCCTGACACTGGGGGTAGAGCAAAGACTGCAGCAGCCAGAACACAAGGACCACGAGATCAGCCGGCTGTTGTTCTCCGCACACGAGCTACTCCTGCTGCTTAAGCAGGCAATCTTTAACACACAGTATGGGAGCGACCTGCTCTCAGGGGAAAGAGATTTTCCCATTTTCTGGGAGGCAGATGAGGCATTGGATTTGTCTCACCTCAACACAAGCATCATGCTGCTGCAAAAGCCCCTTCAGAAGCCTTCTGCTGTGCAATGAATCCGCACGAGCCCTCCCTGCCAGCCCTGGCCCCTTCGCAATGTCCCTGTCATGCTTCCACTCCGCCCCGGTGTAGGCTGCAGAAAACCTTTGCAAAAGGTCCCAACCATCTGACTTTCCACCCAGGCAGGATCTGGGCAACTCGCTTCCCCCCGCGCCCTCACTACCGGCTGTGGATTTCCTGGCCCTCCCGCATGCGCAGCCTGACCCAGAACGGGGCACGCTGGCTGGGGATAAGCAGGTGCTCTGTGTTTCTCACCTCTTTCCCCTCCTTTCTCTCTGCGTCCTATATCAGTCTGTGATTAAATCGAGCCTGTTTAACCGCCACAGCCAGATGTGGGGACCCCCTTCATTTGTTATAAAAAAAGAAAAAAGAAAGAAAAACAAAATTACATGTGGTGACAGTTGTCTGCACGTGAAACGTGGCCTGTAGCCCTCCGTATACCCTGAAGCCACAGGATCTTTGCTCGGGCCATGGGAACTCCATTTATCAGACTGTCAGAGACCCAGTCTTAAATATTTACCCCAAAATAGACCCTGCTGTCAGTGAGGCTGAGGAAATGCATGCTCTGCCAGACTCCACATGCCCTCCCATACAACCCTCCCTCTGAAGTCAGTGCAGATCTCGGTCCTCCTTGCCCAAGGAACCTTCTCCAGCACAGACCTGCTCTTCCCTGTCTCCATGGACCAAAATAAGTCTTGCTGCCCTCAGACTCAGAGATCCCCTTCCCTCCAGCCAAACTAGATGTTTTCTGTGGCTGTGAAACTTCAGAGATCCCCTTCCCTCCAGCCAAACTAGATAGTTTCACAGCCACAGAAAACTTGTTCTACATCTGCCCCTGGAACAGCTTCCCTTGCTCCCAGCCCAAGCAACTTCTCTGCCACACAAGCGTGTCACCCTGACCTCCAGCAAATACCTTCTCCATTACACTTCAGTAGGTGTCCAGTGCCACCATCCCTGGGAAGATCAGTTCTTGGGGTGATACCAGCATCCTCTTGGCTTGATGGAGGTCCTCACAGACAAACCCAAGTAACACACAGACATGCTCTGAGGAAAACTTTGTCCAGGGAGCATGGTCCAGGGTCAACAGTTTCTAGCCACAAACATTTCCTTCACTCTATTTTTTTTTGCCCCTTCAAAATTGCATTTCCTAGGACAGAGAATACTCTGGGATTTCCCAGCCCACCATCACTAGGTGGGACCCTCAAGGGGACCAAGGCTATTAGTCCTTAGGGAGCTGCACAACAGAGGGTCAGCAAGCAGAACCAGACCAGAAACTCTGCCACGGCAAGTTAACAGAGGTTATGGAGAAAGACTTCAGACTTAGAGAGGAAGAGACAGAGACATGAGGGAGGAAGGGAGGAGGAGGAGGAAGGAAGGGAGATGATATCCGTCCCCATGCCCAGAGCAGGGAGGTGAACAGACAGAATAAGCAGCGAAGCCTATCGTTGCCTCCCAGCTGGTGCAGATCCCCAGAGACAGGCTGTGGGTCACAGCCCATTGAGGATAGGGCTGTCATCTATGTGAAGCTTTATCAGCAGCTGTTTCTTCTTTCTTTCTGTCTTGCTCCAAACTCTTGATTTCCAAAAAGGGTGGGAGATGTCACAGAATCAGCAACACATCCTGAACAGCTGCTGCCACCCTCTATCTCTGCCTCACCCCTTGTGTCTCACTGCTGCTTCTGAAGGCCCCAGAGGAACAAACTGCTCTGCCTGGCTAATGGGGAGGTCATTACACCCCAAGTCCAGAGGACTGTGGCTGCCTGGTGGGATTCAGTTTTGGGTTCGCATTAGGTCTGACCGATTCAAGACTTCCATACAGCCTTTGGGTCAGGCTCCTGTGGAAAGAGCCATTTGGAGAAAACAGAAGTTTTCCCATCTCAGGCTTATTCCATGACATGATCTGGAGCCTCTCCTTCCTCTCAAGGAGGGGAGAACAGGTGGGAGAGGGTAGAGAGTTTTTTCGACACCCAAGGCTTCTCATGGAGCAACTAGTGTGAAGATGGCCTGGCTGCACCTCCTGCCTGGGCAATGGGATTCTTCCATGGCCACAGGTAGAAGGAGGTATGTATAGACACGGCTGGCCAGGTCTCTCCACCCATTAGCACAAAGATACTTAAGCATCTAATTCTAGTTTGAATATGCCTCTGTGCTAGCAAAGGAAGCAATTTTTGAAGGATGTATGATTTTTAGAGACACTAAGCAACATAGTTCCTTCTAAAATCAAGAAAGGCCATAAAAGAGCCAGCTTCTTTGGGGGGAAAAAAAAAAGTCCTTGAAAGAAAAGTAATGCTATTCAAGTGATTTAACAAACCTCCCTCCCCTCACTCTCCCAACAGCCTATTTCAGGATTTCTTCCCAAGAAGCCTCCCTTTTCCCTGAAGATCCTTTTTTGAGCACAGATTAATAAACTTCAGGCTTTGTTCTTATGAAGAATCTTTTATCAGCTTCTTGCACTGATAGTGACAATTTTCATTTCATCTGAAAATGGGAACGGGGAACTGGATTTGATCAAACAAGAATCAGTCCAAACCCAAGCTCTAAACTCAGCTTGAACCTGTTGAAAAGGTCCAATAAGTTCACAGAAGTTCCTACATTTCATCCATTGCTATGCTTCTGTATTTCCAGGATCCCACTGGGAAGAAAAAAGTGACTTTCATCAGACTCCAAGCTCAAATTTACAGATATAGGCATTTGCTCAGAGTGCTTTGCTAAGAAACACCAGTATTCTTGAAATGACAGATTTAATGGGCAAGTAGAGGTGACAGCAGTCCCTCTGAACCCCATTATTGCCACCCACTCTTGTAACGGTAAGCAGCTGCTTAGCTTTGCAACTCTTCCAGTCAAATCACTGATGGTTCTTAAGCTATTTCCCCCCAACCCCATTTTAAAGATGGGGGAAAAAACAAACACAGAAAGGGAAGTGTCTTGCTGTATACAAAGACCAACAGCAGAGCCAGAACCAGGCCCTCTAAGGCTGGTGTTCTAGTCATTGCACCCCAGCAGCAGACAAAAGTTTGTACCACATCACCCGTCGCTGTGGGAAGCATCTCCAAAAGCTAGTAAAACCCCTCAGTCCAACCTGGGAGAATTTTAGCAAGCCATGTCCATGCATGAGACCCAGCTGAGGCATGTGGGCTCTACAGAATCCATCCAAACAGCTTCCCCGTCCTTTGAAAATAGGAAGAGCTCAAAAAAGGACCTCAAGCCCAGCTGGGATAGCCAACATCGCACAACCACAGCTCAGAAGAATTTTCCAAACTTTCATGTTCTTCTACTCTGAAGCAGAGCTAGTTCAGCCTACTCACAGCATGGGCCATGATCTGCTGCAGAAATTGCTCATGCTGGCCCTGGATGCTCCCTGCCAGGGGCAACATGGGCAGCTTCACCCTGCTCTGATAGAGGAGCTACCCACAGCCCATCCTGGAGAGCAGAGGTATCCCACCACCCCAGCCCAATCCCTGGGCCTGTGCATGGAGGAGCAGGATTCCTTCCCCCACCCCTACCCTGAAAAGACAACACCCACCGTGTGGTTTCCTGAAACGATAGCGATATTTGTCAAAGACAGCAGTAAGAAACCCAAATGGGTTAAGTGGCCTCTTCTGAGTTGAGAGCTGCCAGTGCTCATGCTCCAAAGTAAGGCTGTCACCCTGTGGGGCCAGCAGCAACACCTTACTCTTTGCAAAATATCAAAGGCACATGCGATGCAGCTCTGGCTTGGAGCAGAGATGGCTTCATCTGGCAAGCTGTTAGCCACAGAGGAAGTGTGCAAAAAACATGCAGGAGACATTGTCCTGGCCTAGCTTTAATGCTGACATCTGCTTTACAAGAAAGACGGTGCCCACCTTGCTGTGCAGTACTTCCTCTGACAGCCTGAAGGCCTGATCCTCTGAAGATGACATTTAAAAGTCAGGCAGATACTTGAGGTGGGGAATGGGCTCATGGCCCAAGGCAAAAATATGCCAAATGTGGATACAGGGCTCAGCAAACAGGGATAATTCTGGGTGTGCTGCAATTACACATTGCATTTGCCACTTCTTGGTCAAGGATGAATGAGAAGAGGAGGATTCAAGATTTGAGAAAGTTTCAGGTCAGACATATGGCTCTGACTGTGATCAATCCATGCTAGGGACAAGGCAGAGGCAATGTGTCTCTTCTCCCAGAGTCCTTCTAGCTGGTTTTAAGGATCCCCAGTAGCCAGACCGTCATCATCTGTTGACAAGACAGGAGAGAAGCTGGGCCAGACAAGTACTGGCTCTCTGCTGAACATGCTATTGGCTCTCCCTGACACCGCTGGGGATATTTTGGTTTACAGCATCCCTGATACTAAGGGACTGCATCAGTGGCTGTTACATCCAGCACCTGGTGTGTCCGAAGCAGCTGCAAACAATTTGCCCAAAGCAAGGATGGGAAGTCAGAATGGCAGCTTGCAGATAAGATTGGATGGAGAACTTATCCTCTCCAGTGCAGGGGGGAAGGTGAGGACCATTTCCATTGCCTGTAAGAATCTGCACCGGAAAGCATCCCCTAAACCTGGCGGCGTTCCTCTGCCTGTTCTCTCAGCAAACCCTAAGATCTGCTCTTCCCACATCTAACCAGTTGCACAAAAGCAGACTTAACCCATCTCCTCATTACCTTTGGACCCTAAAGCTTCAGGCAAACAGAGGTAACAGAATGCAGAAGAACATCCACTGAGTCACTGATGAGGTGGGACGAGCTAACCAGAGATCTGCAATAGTTCTCAGCAGCGGAGACTCTGGGCAGCCTGGAGGTGTGGGTTTACATGCTTGGGGGATTAGACATGGCACTGACTCAGAAACATAGCTATGAGCTGGTGGAATGGGAAGGAACAGTTTGTACATCAGCTGAATAGTGTTGAAATAAAAGGCCCAGCAAATATCAATCACCCTAGGCCTGCTTTAAGCAGTAAAGATGCTCTGACATTCCAGTTTGGCCAAATGGAGCTCCTGGTACCTCCTTGATGTTGCAGGCTCGTCCTTAAAGACCAAAACTTGCAAAAGGAGACACTGGATGGGGGGAGCCTGCCTGAGTGGCAGGGGGGGAGAGCCAGAGACCCTTTGGGGTCCAATTCCAGCACGGACACTGCCACATAGTATAACCTCGGAAGGGATACTAGCTCTGACTGCCCGCTTAGGAGCTGGCTATAAACCCCTCATTTCTGAGTCTAGCTCAGCAGCCTGCAGTTGAACTACAGCATTATCTTCTGGAAAGACAGTCAGTCTTGATTTGGAGCCTTGACATGTTTGGGAGTGTACTGCACCCTTGAGGAGCCCAATTACATTCCCCTACGAAGAGATGCATCTTATTTCCTGTTTTAACTGTGCTGACCTGCACTTCCAGCAGCTGGATCTTGTTACAACTCTGTTAGATCAAAGAACCCTCTACCACCAGACACCTTCTCCCCTTGTGGTTATTTATAGGTTTGACTAAACAGCTTCAAGCTTTACTCTGAAAAACTCCACGGCTGGAACGCCTAACTCGCACATTGAGATGCATTTTGCATTCTGGAAACTCTTCTCCACCCTCTGCGCATGTTACATCTTTTTGAAAGGTGAATGTAAATTCCAGACGTGATCCCTCAGCACTACCCAGAGAGCTCATTCGCATCCCCACGCCTCGCTACGAGCCAAGGCAGGGCAGTCCTTTCTGCCAAGACATCAGCCTCCTCTGCCAAAGAAGAAAACCAGCAAGAAATCTGCAAGGGTTTTACTTCAAGAGGCTTTAATTAACACACATGTATATTGCCAACAATAACACCGCTGCTGTTTTAGAGAGGAGGACAACACTAACAAACAAATATTTCTCAAAATAGTAAATAAAATAATAAAAAACAGTAGCAGCAACATGGCTATAAGCTCTCTGCATTTGAGTTTTCATTTCTGCAAGGCATAAGCCAATGCCATTAGAAAAAACCCAAAATATTCTCAGATGTGCAGTTTATTCCCTCCTTGCCCAGCAGCAGCTTCCTCTGCATATCGTTTGCCACTGTTAAACTGCATGACAAAACCCCTCAGATCTGGTCAGCCAAGGAATTTGGGAGCTTCATAGGAGCTTTTCAGCAACAAATGGCTGCAGGGAAGATTTTGGTGACATCCTGACAGCTAAGGGGTGTAAGAGTCTAAATGAATTCGCTGTTGGCTATTTTGGTTTCTGAATTAAGTTGCTCAGAAGTAAGAACGCATTGGTCACGACATGCCCTCTGGTGGCAACGGTGCTGGGGTGGCTTAGGGCAGAGCCAGAAGACAGCAGCACCACGCAGGTGGCAGCTGCCTGCTTTCGGGGCCGGGTGCTGCAAGGAAACGAACCCGCCAGCTCCATCCTTCGCTCTGGGCCTGTCCAAGGCACATCTCTCTGGCAAGCCAGAGGCACAATGAAATTTAAGAGCACAAAGGGACATTAGATCACTTGGCCTGGCTTCCTGTCTAACACATGCTGCAGAATTTCACCCCTACATTGAGCTCAGTAATTTCCATCTGACTAACCACCTCTCTCAAAGTTATGATTTGAAAACATCAGGGTCACGCAGCCAGCCTTCTGCAGGCTCTTCTGCTACGCCGAGTGCCTCCCAAGCTCAAGCAATTACAAAGCCTTGGGCTTTCACTACCCAAAAAGTCCGGAGTCATCAGTTCCCATTATTCTTCTCAAATATGAATTCCAAGAAGCTTTACAGCTTTCCCTCTGGGATTGTCCATATCAGAATAACTGTTCAGCTGTATCTCAACAAGGTTAATATTCTTCTTGTCTGGGGTCACAAAACTCTTTAGTGTCTGGGAATCCCCACTCCTACCTCGTTTTAAGTGATCTGCATGCAATTCAGAGTAAAAACACATTAACTTTTTCCTTTCTCAGTTTGACACCAACGTGAAAGTGGTTTTTGTTGTTGCTAAAAATGGGAAACGGAGGAAGTGTTCCAACCTTTGGGAAAACACAACATGCCCAGGAAGGCACACAGACTATCGCCATCCTGCAGTTTTTCGTTTTGCTGCCAGATGACCGATTTCACAGCACTCCAGAGGAAACTGGCACGTTAAATTGGCAAATTTTTCCAGCGGCAGTGTCATTTCCCACTTCACCCGGGCTCTGAAATAAAGATGCCGCCCTCCACCTATGGACGCAAACTGCCAGCGTGGTTCTGCTTCCAAATTCCATCCCTTTCAAATTGGATCCCCGTCAACATCTTTTAGCATGGCACTGAAGTGCTCCTTTTTCACTAGTCCCCTCTTGTCTCAGCTGGCTAGTCTCCTCTAGTGGCTGCTAGCAGCTACTTCAGAGCAGCCGGTACTTCAGAGACATGCAAGAAACTCTTAAATCACTGAGTAACTGGACCTTTATGGAAGTTTTTTTATTCCCACCCCACCAGTCAGAGGGGAGCTAGGCATAAGGGAAGAATTATGTACCCACGCCATAAAGAGGGATAGTCCCTATAAACCCATAGTTTTAGGGCTATCTGCAAATCTGTGGACTAGTGGATTTCTGCCAGGCTCTGGATACTCTGCTCGGGATGAGTCCAACATGGACTGCACTACTCTGGGAAGAGCTTTCCAAGGGTACTGCATCACCAACAAGAATGTTTTATTGTCAGATGCTGCTTTTTATCAGCTCTGAAAGCATCTCACAAAGAATGCCTGTACTTACAGACAGGAAAGCGAAATGCAGAGGAGCAGAGACTTGCCTATGGTTACTCAGCAGGCTGGCTGCAGAGCCAGGACTACAGCCCATAATAATACAATGCATTGCCCCACTAACGACAGCACCCAGCCTCCCCTAGCATCCCTCACTGCAGGACTTCCCCCACCACCCCCTTCCCAAACCAAAGCCCCTGGAGTGCTAAGAGCTAGAGACTTAAACAGTTTTATTTTCTGAAATTTGTCTATGAAGCTTTGGGAAGGAGGAAAAAAGAATATTCCCAAGAGTAAAAAACAGGCAGCACAGGGCTGTGAAGTACTCTTATTTACACAATAGCTCCCACACATGAATAAATCAGGTAACGCAGTACATACAAGGAAAGAATCAGCAAAAGACATCAAATGCAGAGGGCCGTGCACAAGCCAGGCCAAACAGCTCAGCCAGAGCAGGCAATAAATGCTTTTGCCGGAATTTCAGCAGCCTCACTTGCAGCAACCCATCTCTGTAGAGGGAGCTCACAGCAGGAGACAGTGGGTGCCAGGGGCGCACTGAAGAGTTGTGGCTGCTCGTCTGGACAAGCATACACCCCAAGGAAGGAGGCAGCACACACACAAGAGCAGTGGACCCTGCCTGGATGCAGATGCTTGCGCAACACTGATGGAAGGCACTGCACTGGCCTGGCCTCTGTCCTGGCAGGCAGATTCTTCAGCTGCAGAAGGAGCTTGTGCCTGGGGGGAACTCCCTGAGGCCTGCCTGAGCTGGGAGAGCTGGTGCACAGCCCGGCTACCAGCGTCCCTTTGCTCTTGACTGCTGTGGGGACACACGATGCAAGCGGGCACAAGGAAAGTTTACATTCGGTAGCCTCGTCTGACCTCATGGCTGAGCCTGCTTCTAGCAGGAGACTGGACTAGAGACCTCCTGAGGTCCCTTCCAGCCTGAATTGTACTGCGGGGCATCGGATCCCTGGTGGGAATACAGGCTAGGCTAGGCAAGGCTCCCTCAGCAATGCTCAGGTGGGAGCTGGGCATTTCAAAAAGACTTGAAATAACTAGCTAGGAATTGCTGACAGATGTGGGGGGGTCTGAAACCTTGCCTCTGCAGGGCTCCTTCTTTCCTACAAAAACTGAAGGAAGACAGACTGTGCTCATGTTCTCATTAACTGCTCAGCCTCTCCACTTTCCAACTCCCAGAAAGATGCTCCAGGTCTGCTCAGGAAGACACTGGATGCCCTCCATCCATATGGACAGAAACAAGCATTGCACAGAAAAAAATTTGAGTCAGCTGGGGCAGAGAGAAGCTGTGTGGCTGTACAGATCTGCAGTTAATTCTCCAGAGCAGGAGAAGGATGCTGGGTCTCAGTCTGTATTCTTCAGGATTGTGTCTGTGTTTTATGTGAAGCAGTTACATGCATAAACACTCCTGAAGGCAGGGACTGAAAGCCAGGTTTGTTTCATTCTAGGCAAGTGCTGTAAATAACAGGCTGAAAAGTGACATTACAAAGTACTGGAGACAAGAGACCAAGAAGAGACTGTCCTCATGCAATAAAACAACCAGGAGTTACGAATCAACTATCATGTGCTGTATTTATATTTCACCCCTCACAATCTCAGTAAAATAACTCAGCTGCTAATACCCTCATCCTCCTCACTGCACAGATGAGGGAGTGAAGGAGAGACTTAGCAGCAGAGATAAGAGCAGACTGAGGTCCTGACCCACACGCATCTCAAACATGTGCATGCTACTCCCTCACTCTGCACTGGGCCCCTACCCGATCTCTCTTCTGCCTGAAACATTTCAGGGTCTAGCACCACACCACTAATCACCATTTATTTCTCTTTTTTTCCCCTGCTCAGTGTGATGGCTGGCATATTATATTATGAGGAGGAAATGCTGCCTTACTTAGTACTCTGATGCACACAACATTCATCAGCAAAAGCACCTGTTCACACTTGCTTCCCCATTTACTCATCCCCTAGATTTGCTACGAGAGCAAGCTGTAAATTGGTTGAATTAACTTGATGGCAAGCTGACACCGAGGGGCACAACACTTCCCATGGTACCATGCATAGTACCAACCAGTCTGAAACTCCCCCAGCGCTCCTGCAGACATTTCTGGCTCTACTCAAGCCTGTCTTTGCAGCACCAGCACTACACCGATGCTTTCAGTCCAGCCCTGCCAGCATTCACTCCCCTTCCCATCCAAACAATTGGGGTCTGACACGTCTCAGGAGTTACCCAGAAAATTGCAACCTACCAACATTAAGCACTCACATTTCCCCTCTTTTAGCTTCATCCGCAATGTCAGCTTACTCACTAGCGTGCAGACCTCCAGAAGTTCCTCAGCTGGAATCTACAAGGCTTCAGCATCTCTCTCTTTCTTAACATGCTAGGGGGCTGAGAGCCTGCCCCACCTCCACTACAAAGCCATGGCAGAGACCGATATCCCTGCTGAGGGATGGCAAAGTGGCTGCCTCACGGTTTGGCAGAACGCTGACACCGTGGGAATTCACATAGACAAACTGCAGCAAGATCCCCAGTCAGCACCAACCCCCTCACACACAGCCATTTCACGGTACTTTTAATATCTTCGGCACAATTACACTCCACCAGCCCTCTGCCAACAGTTTTGCTTGTCCCTGAGCACATAAGGCATAAGATTGCCCTCTATATCACATTTTCAGTCTCTGATGTTGCCGCTTACCTTTGATGATCAAGAAGTTTGCTTCTGCAGGCGTGTTTGCTTTGAACAATCCAGCCTCCACCTTCCTCTGCCTCCTCGCTTTCCCTGTCTGTTAATGGATTTTGCTATTGTTGTTGAAAAGCCAGCAGTGTGTAGAAGCTGTGTTGCCATCCAAACCAAATACAATCAGGACCTTTAATTTCCAGCGTGGCAGCTGTTGTTTACATCACTTTTTTTTCCCCTCTCACATGCAGTAATTGGTTCTTACAATGTTCTTGCTCTCCCACACATGTACTTAAACAGGAAGCAAGGGGTGGGAGTTGTAGCGTGGGGGTTTCCTGTTCTGCCTTTCTGAAACACTTAACTGACACCAAAGCTTTGATCAAAAGATCTAAGCACACAGGCTGGTACACTGAGGTTCAGCTAAGAGTACATATTGCTTACAACAGGAAAACCCTAAGTGCTCCCGTGGTTACAGGGTTCCCGGCACACCGCTGGTACTTTTCAAGCTTTTTTAGTAAATAGTTTCCTAATGGGAACGCGGGCTATTCTAAGGTAAGTGCAATGCCATTACACAGGTTTCGCTCTCCTGGTTAGCCTGTAGAGGCAGGGTGAGGGCTTTCCCCCCCAAGGTGCCCAGACAAGAAGTGGAAAACCACAAGCTTCAATACATCTCAGGAAATGAAAGAGGCACTCTTCTGAACCTCAGAACAAGGTGGGCTGAACTTTAGACCTTTGCCCCACTGGCTCATGGCACCTTGCGGGGCCACGGGCTGCAGCCGGCGCTTGGAGCCCACATACGACACCAGCACCCGCCTCCTGCGGGCCCACGTGGCAGCAGGCACACAGGTGCACAGGGGAGCACCCAGGGGACCCCCACCCTGCCATGGGCACACTGCTGAGGGGGAGGGCCAGCGAGCACTGGGGCTGGGCAGCGCAGGCAGTGGTGCAGGCTCCACGCCCGCCTGCCCATGCCCTCCTGTGCTGGTTTTGGCTGGGGTAGAGTTAATTTTCTTCATAGTAGCTGGTATGGGGCTGTGTTTTGTAACACAGGGATGTTTTCGTTACTGCTGAGCAGTGCTGACACAGAGTCAAGGCCTTTTCTGCTCCTCACCCCACCCCACCAGCGAGCAGGCTGGGGGGGGCACAAGGAGTTGGGAGGGGACACGGCCGGGACAGCTGACCCCAACTGACCCAAGGGATATCCCACACCATATGACGTCATGCTCAGCAAATAGAGCTGGGGAAGAAGGAGGAAGGGGGGGGACGTTCAGAGTGACAGCATTTGTCTTCCCAACTCACCGTTATGCTTGATGGAGCCCTGCTTTCCTGGGGATGGCTGAACACCTGCCTGCCCATGGGAAGGAGGGAACGGATTCCTTGTCTTGCTTTGGCATGTGCAGCTTTTCTTTTCGCTGTTAAACTGTCTTTATCTCACCCCACGAGTTTTCTCACTTCTACCCTTCCGATTCTCCCCCCATCCCACCGGGGGGCAGTGAGCGGTGGGGCTCGGTTGCCGGCTGGGGTCACACCACGACGCCTCCCTCCCACCCACACTACAAATCCCACAGTGCCCCGCGCGCGCCTCAACACGCGCACACACCCCCCCCCCCCCCCCCCCCCCCCCCCCCCGCCGCCCCCCCCGCCCCCCCCGCCCCGGGCCCCTGCCGCCCCCCGCTGCTGCTGCCGCCGGCTCTTGTGAGGTCACAGGGGCCACAGGACAGGCAGGGACAGTGGGGACAGTGCCCGTGTC
>NW_008794598.1:3957391-3957882 GCF_000699145.1 Aptenodytes forsteri | reverse complement strand
CGTGGGGCTTTGAGGCGGAGGCTGAGGGGAGGGAGGCGCTGATTGGCTGAATGGCCGGAGGGAGGCGGGGTTCGGCAGCGGGGCTTGATTGGCTCAAGTTCTTCCGCTCGGATTGGCCGGCGAAGGGGGCAGCCAGGCGGGAGTGCCCGTGGGGCGGCTTTTTTAAAGGGGCCGCGCCCCAGAGGGCGTTCCACCATGAGTGGTGCCTGCAGCACCGTGTCTATATCTTACCTGTATATGCGTGTGTGTGTATGCGTGTACATATGTGTAGATGTAGATGTATAGATCTGCGTGTGTATATGTATATATGTGTGTATGCGTATGTACATGTGTGTAGCTGTGTGCGTGTGTGCGCATGCGCGCAGTGGGGGACAGGCAGGGCCGGCCCCTGCCCTCGGAGCGCAGGCAGCCCGCAGGCAGCCCTGCCCGCAGCCCTGCCCTCAGCTCTGCCCGCAGCCCTGCCCTCAGCCCTGCCCGCAGCCCTGCCCGCA
>NW_008794598.1:3936863-3957110 GCF_000699145.1 Aptenodytes forsteri | reverse complement strand
CCCGTGCATTCCCGCAGCCCCTCCGCTCAGCCCTGCCTTCAGCCCTGCCCGCAGCCCTGCCCGCAGCCCTACCTTCAGCCCTGCCCTCAGCCCTGCCCTCAGCTCTGCCCGCAGCCCTGCCTTCAGCCGTGCCTTCAGCCCTGCCTTCAGCCCTGCCTGCAGCCCTCCGCTGCATCACGGAGCCCGTCCCAGGGCAGCGCCCCGCAGCCCAGGGGGCTCGCCCTTCCCGGTAGCCGCTGCTGGGGCAAGCAGAGCTCTGGCCTCGCTCGCCGCAGCGGGTCTGGAGGTGGCTTCGTTTCTCTGAGCTGTCGTTTCGGGGCGGGGGGGGTCGGTCTGTGTCCGCAGAGGTCGGGCAGCAAGCACGCAACCACGCCTGCGGATAACTACTACCTGGCTCGGAGGAGGACCCTGCAAGTGGTGGTCAGCTCCTTGCTCACCGAAGCCGGCTTCGAGAGCGCTGAAAAGGCCGCGGTGGAGACGCTGACAGAGATGTTACAAAGCTGTGAGTGTCCAGCAAAGTCACGCTGGTCCCCTGAAGTTTCGCGTTTCTCTGTTTTCAAATTGGCCTTCACTCTCCCATTTTTTTGTTGCGTTTTTTTATTACCTTGTGTTAATGACGTTAGCAAAAGCGGAAGGCTGGACTGGTGGCTAGAGCGCAGCCCCGGAGCCGCAGGCTTCTGTGAGCGCGAGATGTTTGTCCGAACTCAGAAGTACTTATTTATCTTAGTGAGTACTCATTAGATAATCATTAGGTATCCTAATAAGCTCCACATACTGAGACGCTGCCAGAATAAATAGAGACAAAGTTCCAGACCTTTAGTCAGTTAAGGCTGTAGAAGTTCCTGTGTTTGGCAGCTCTGCTCCTACTCTTCCAGGTGATGTGCCTGGGATCTCTTTTTCTGAAATCAAGAGGTGATTAGGTTTTGTATTTTTTCACGCCTGTGATGCAGATTTGCCTTTTGCACTTGTGGAAAACATCTGACTCTCTGATCTTTAGTGTCTCCTTGCTTTGCACACGCTTTAACTTCAAATACGCAGGCTGTAAGACACTGGATTCCAGGAGATATTTTTCATTCCTTGATAAATTTGCTAAAAATTCAGGTCTCTGAAACCAGGGTTGGGCTGACACAGATGTGTGGTCACTGTCTGAATCGAATATGTGGTGGTGTTTTTTTCCACCCCCCCCAGATATTTCTGAAATTGGAAGGAGCGCAAAGTCCTACTGTGAACATACAGCCCGAACACAGCCTACGCTCTCCGATATAGTGGTTACTCTAGTGGAAATGGGTGAGTAGTTGACTGGTCCCGCTAATTCCAGCTGCCTGCATTGCAGAAGATGTGGGTGTGCTGCGTCGGTAGGAAAATCTGTCCCCCGTGTTTCTGATGCCCACTGCTCCGGGCCTCATGCAGGCGCTCAGATATCGCTGCTGTGGATGCAGTATGAATATATGCAGAGTACGTGATTTTCTTTCTCATGTAATTTGGAGCCCTTGGAAAAATTCTGGAGAAGCCTAAGAGAAGGGATTTTTGACAGGATAAACTCTTGGTGTGATTTCTGTTTCCTCTTTTGTATTTCAGGGTTCAATGTTGAAACGCTTCCTGCATATGCCAAGCGGTCCCAGAGGATGGTCATCACTGCCCGTATGTGGAAAATCCTTTCTCTTCTTACATAGGAAAATTGGAAATAATTCCGCATTCCTATCTGCTGGCATCCAGGGCTCCTGCTTTTCTGATGGATGATGCAGTCCAGTGCTCCTGGAAATGCAGTTTGTGTTAAGGATTCCTGTAATGACTGTGTAATAGGTGAAGGAAGGTACCCTCTGCCGAATCAGTTGCCTTTGCTTCAGCATCCTCATTGCACATGAGAATCCTCGAGACGGTTTTGTTCCTCTCGTGTAGGAGAGAGGGGTCAAGTAATCCTTGTTCCCTTTTGGGATGCCAAACACAACCTGAAACTATTGCTCGTGGGACGTGCTCTGTCCCTTTCATAGGACCTGGAGACATGGATCACAGCTCAGTATAAGCTAGCACCTTGTCCCTAACTCTTGGCAGAACGAAGCTGGCTGATTTGTGTGTGTGCATTTTTTTTTAACTGTAGCTCCTGTGACAAACCAGCCTGTGACTCCCAAAGCCCTGACAGCTGGACAGAACAAGCCACATCCATCCCACATTCCTGGCCATTTCCCTGAGTTTCCAGATCCTCACACTTACATCAAGACGCCAGTGAGTGAAAAAAGACTTCCGTGCCATTTGGGGTCTGTCTGCAGTCAATGACACCAGGAGTGGTGTATAAATATTTTTACTGTCGTGCTGGTACTGTTTATCCAAAACATTGTTTCTCCCGGCTTAATGTATTGCTTGTTGTTTGCGGGTTGCCCTTGCTGTAGATTTCTGACTGATTGACGTCTCATCCTGAAAATCTCTGCATGTTTAAGGTCAATGCTTGCCTGTAACATCTGCATCCTAGTAGTGTTTTGAGGTTCAGCTCTCTGCACTGCATCCACTAACGGTGTTCTTTTTTTTCTCCTCCCTGCTCCACAGACGTACCGGGAGCCAGTATCTGATTATCAAGTCCTACGGGAAAAGGCAGCATCTCAACGGCGCGATGTAGAAAGAGCTCTCACGCGTTTCATGGCTAAGACGGGAGAAACACAGAGTCTCTTCAAAGATGATGTTAGCACGTTCCCATGTGAGTTATCTAGGACACTTTGTGCTGTAAATGGCAGCTATCTAACTGAGTACACACTCTGTTACAGAGTTCTTGCTACTGCAGGAGGTGAGCACTGAAGGACCACATTGCGTTTGCCCTTCTGAGGCACTGGAAGGCAGGGAAATGAGGAATTTTCTGTTTAAAACGTGGATGATAAACAGAATCAAAGCCAAATGGTAGGCTTCCACCCTCACCAAAGGCTCACTTGCTTCTGCTGGTGGAGAAAGCCTTGGCTGATAGGTGCTAAATTTAAAGCTCATCCCAATCCTGACTCCGCCCCTCTGTAACTTTTGAACAAGTAATTTCTTCTCTCTCACATTTTTGTGGTAGGCAGTGGAGGTTTTCCTGTTTCTCTGTCTGCAGAGCAGTGATGAGAATTCCCACCTTCCCAAGGCTCACTGATGGCATCGATGTCAGTGTTATCTTAAGGGGGACTAAGTGATGCTGCAGCCTGTGAGATAATTGAACTTTTATGGAGGTCAGGAAGGATTTTTTGTGTTAGTATAATGCTGCGTCCTTAGCTGGAAACATAAAGGAGCCTCAGAAAATAGGAAATTAGAGACCGCTATCTTTTAGGGACAGCATATTTCATTCCTGATCCCTGGGAGCAGCAGGAAAAGAGTGTGTGTGTGTTTAAAACCAGGACCAGTGAAAGTGTTTGGTCTCTAAGTAACCAGTTGGCTTTGTGCTTCATAGTCTCTGACTTGAGGAGCCTTTTCCCAGCTTGCTGACTGTGTCCTTTTCCCTAACCCTAGTGATTGCTGCCAGGCCTTTCACTGTACCCTACCTGACAGCTCTTCTCCCCTCTGAGCTGGAAATGCAGCAAATGGAAGAAACGGATTCATCTGAGCAAGACGACCAGACAGACACTGAGAACCTCCCCCTGCACATGAGCACGGTACGCCCAGCCTGAGAGAGAAATGTCTCTCGGGCCTGACTTAAACATATGAAACCTGGTTCTTTGCCTGTCTTCCCTGCAGCTGGGCAGTGTGGGTGGAAAATGGCAGAGTGGGTTGCGTTTTACCAGGTGTAAATGACTAAACATTGTCATGGTTCTTTAACTTTCTGCAGGCTGCAATGCAAAATGAGGCTGGATCATGAGCTTTCAGTACAACCTTCATTTCAGTGTTAGGAGAGAGAGGATTGTCCTAGAATCCCGCTGTTCCCGAAGGGGATCTTCTTGTGTTAGAAATCAGGAGTCCTCACCTTTAATGCACCTCCTTGCGTGCTGCTGTTTATCTTGGCTGTTGATTATCTGTTTTGCCCATAGGTTACGTGGTTTGAACTTCTAAGCCTTGTTTAGCCTAACTTTGGTTGTTTATGCTTGTGTGTTTGTTTTCTTTTAATGTGGCAGGATGATTCAGGACCTGAAAAGGAGAATGCTTCAGTGTTACAGCAGAACACCTCCCTGTCAGGCAGTCGGAACGGGGAGGAAAATGTGATAGACAATCCCTACCTCCGGCCAGTGAAAAAGCCCAAGATCCGCAGAAAGAAGTGAGGTGTAGCCAGCTGGCTGCTCAGAGAAAGAGAAACCCGGGGGTTCCACCTCCGCTGCTGTGGGTGAGAGGCATGGAGCAAGACAGGAGAGGCAATCCGGCTGAGTGGCAGAAGCAGAAGAATGATCTCTCTCTGCCTAGTGAACTACACTCTCATCTTGGTTTGCAATGGTCCCTCTTTCCCCTCTGCTCTCCTGCTGACTTGGAATGGTCAATGGTCAATTGCCTTAAAAGCGTTGAAGGCTACCGGGTTACAGATGGGAATTGTCTCATTTACTTCGGTTTGTTCTCACTGTCGGCAGGATTTACTCTCTGAAGAGATGGGGGACACAAAGGTTCTGGCTGCTCAGTGCTTCCCAGCAGGCTCTACAGAATACAAAGGCATAATTCGTTTGTGGCTGTCTGGCAGGCTAGAAAAGAAACTTCTGCAATCGACCTTGCCTGGCCTTATAATGTAAGGAGCATGTATTAACAGAGACAGAAAAATCCCAGAGAGGTTTCTTTCTTTGGATTCTTGGCAGGTAAAAGCAAACAGACTTTTCTTTTATAAACTAAAGGCGTCTGATGTGTTGGTAAGAGAGTGAAGTGTAAATACAGAGCTAAGATGGCATTTTATTCTCACTTTTCTGACTGCAGCTGCACTTCTAACTTAAAAGCGCTAAGTGTGGTGTTTACCCTGTTCTGCTTTGAGATTATTTTTTAGCAGTATGAATGGCAAGATTTAACAGCTGCTTCAGGCTATTTTTCAGTTCTATTGTTAGTTTCAACACAGCACAACTCCTTTGAGAGTTCACACCTTCACCAGCTGTTTTGAAAGATGCTGTGCTGAAAAACTTGGAATATGGAATAAAGCTGTATTGATTGCAGTCCACAAGGCCATGCTATTGATCGCACTTTTTAATTTTGTCGGTTCTCAGATACGGGCTTTTATCAACAGAAGTTGCTCTTTTTTTTCGCCTTTATTTCTCCAGTGCAGAAGACTATTTCAGCAGTGAAAATGACTGGTGATGGGAGTATTGTAATTGTTAGCTGGTTCTGGAGGGCTTTGCTTTAATTTTCATTCAGCCTTTACTTAGGCAAAATATGGGTTAAATTTCTTTGACAAAAGACTCCTGTAGTTTGGTCCAGTCTCCCAAGCATCTCTTCTGGATGAAAATGTGGTGCTGGGAGAGGCAGCAAAAACTGCCTGCTACTGACTGCCAGGCAGGTCATGGTTTCCTAGAGTAGTAGCTGAATGCAAGAAGTCTGTTGCAGTCACTGGGGAGGTCAGAGTTATGTGTGTACATGTTCACCTCTGTTTAGTTAAGGCATCCTCCCAGGCCTCCCTCTTCCCCTGGCGCCCAGGGAGGAGGAGGTTAAAAAGGAGTAATTGTTTCAGTGAGAACAGAGGTGTTCCTGCCAAACAATTTGAAATGACATCTCTAGCAAAAAAGTCCTGCATGTGCCATTGTCACTTCTGCTGGTGCCTTGGTTGTACAGAATAACAAATGTACAGAGACATTGTGTATGTATGTATATATAAAAATTTATATCTTTTTACTTGGATGAAGCATTTTTCGTAATGAGAAAATCCCTCGCTGGGTAGGGGAAAAATGTAGGACGAAAATAGTAATTTTTATGTTCATAATAAAAGAAATTTTATCTCCTACAAGCAAAACTGGCTGAGTCCTTAAAGTTTCAGGAATGGAAAAGCACCTGAATTGAGCCTGAGTGTGTTTTCAGTGGGGTGTACAAGTGGTAGGAAGTTCATGTCCTTGCCTCTGCATCTCTTCCTTTCTCCACAGCAACACTTGATAGCTGAGAAGGTTGGGAATTTTCCGACAAAAACTTTGGTTCGTTAGAAATATGTTCAGTGAGGACAAAGTGCCTTTTGAAATAGCATCAGTTTTGCAAAAGCTTTAGTAGAAGGTTTCGCCAATCACAGGTGCAACATGTGGTTGAGAAGAACTGCAGAATCATAGGTACTGCTTACTTTCTTTTACATCTTCTCTTACACATGTATTTTTCTCCTGATTAGAAAGCCAAGACAGATGGAGGTAAAGAATGCAATATCAGCCATGAATACAAAGGTGAAGCCTTAAACAGCCATAAACCCCAGGTCTTAGGACAGTACAATTTCCAGTGAGTCATACCCCCTCCTTCAAAAGATTGCACCAAAAGGAGCAACTGCGAATCAGCAAGTGCATCCCTTTTTGACAGCTGCAGCTACAAAGCAGTCTGTTGTGGTTGGGAGGGAAGGGGCCAAGGTGCCTAGAAAAGACAGGTCGTGAGCAGCTGTTGTTGTGCGTATGTGAGAGCGCTCGAAGACCGAAAGTGGGAAATTGGAAGAATGCATTTTGGTTTTATAACTGAAATTGGGCTACAGGTGGAATTTGCTACAGAAAGAGCTAAACAGACCCAGAAAATTTGAAAGCCTGCATGGTGGCTGGTAGTTATACCGAGAATGAATGTTGCCTGCTCTTAGTTTTCCCCTGAGATTGAATCAAGCTTGTGATCAGACAGATTTAAGTCTGTGTGTGAAGGTTTGCAAACTTTTATAGAAATCCCTAGGGTCTGAGTTGTACATTACAGAAACAACTGATATGAATACCAGCACCTTTCTGTTTCAGACTAAATTTATTTTTGTGGCCAGATTCTTAATTAGCAGCATGTTGCTTGCTCCTTGATTAAGAATATCTTCCTCATGTCAGTAGGCAAAAGCTAGTAATGCAAACGTACGTCTTGCAGGCCATCTGCTCTAACCTGTCCCAGCGCAGCCTCTTTCCCTAGGACGTTTGCCGTGTGCTACTTTAATATAGTTGCTGGCTCTGCACAAAGCCATTATACTCTCTCTGAACATACCTGAGGGGGCAGCACAGTACTGGTGGCTGTGCCACGAACGCCCCCATGTTTCTCAGCTCTCCTCAGGCTGTGGGTGAACCCCTGGGCCTGGCCTGGAGCCTCTGTTGGAGATGAGAAGATGGTGGTGAGGCGGCCAGAGGAGGCAGGTGGCTGCTGAGAAGATGGTAGTGTTCACTCCCAGTGCTGAGGAGACAGGGCAGCAGCCGAACTGCTCTCTAGCTGCATTAATCTGGCTGCTCTCCGGTGCCAGCGAGGGCTGTATTTTGGGGGGAAAAGCCCCCTGCGGTGAGGGAAGCCATGTCGGGGAGGGTGGTGAGGTGAGGGTGTTTCCATGGTGACCCAGAGAAAATGGCTGCCAGCCCTGCCTGGGCCAAGGGGCCGAGGGAAGCAGGGCTGAGGGCTGCTGTGCGCAGGACCCAGCGGCACCCAAACACCCGCAGAGGCAGCAGACACCTGGCGCGATACCAGGTAAGCACAACTAGTGGCATTTCTTTTTGAAATGGTTTTATTTGGAGAGGCTGGGTAGTGCAGATGAATGTTTTCCACGAGTGGGTGGGAAGCGGAGGCGAGGCCTGAGGTGCCCCGCTGGAAGGGGAGGACATGTGGTGGCAGCCCTGGCTCCTCAGCTGTAGTATAAACTCAGGTAGGCCACTCGGTCCCGGTGTTTCCTGAATTCTCTGTCTATGGTCAGCTAAAAGACAACTATTATCCATTAGAAATTAGCAATGACAATTGCTTCAGAAAAGTGCAGGAAGATGTGAAATGGTGTTGAGAACCTTAACCTATGTTTTAAATCAGAAAGGTTTTCTTTTCGGCAGAGCTACACGGGGAAGTCTGTCCTCTGGTTCTCTCACTTTGTGGATGGAGGCTCCCAGAGCAAATTTCTTAATAGAAGTTTTTTTTGAAGGACTGTAACTGTTTTTGCAAACCAGCATTTTCTGATAGAAAATCGCTTTGTATCTTGTGCCCCAGGCTAGTAGAGCCACGTACCCAGCAGGCCAGTGAGGAAAGGATGACAAAACATAGTGCAAATGCGTTGAAGTCATCATATGATTTCCTTTGTCAGAAGCACTGAGCCAGGAATAACATCCCCTTATCCCTGTCCTTACCTTCTGTACCTCCATTTTTAGCATCCTCTTTGCTGGCATTGGCACTAAAGACCAGTCTGGAGACCCAAACTTCATTGGCCAAGTGATTTTTTTGTGTAATTGCTTGTCTGCTTCGTAAGTTCCAGGTCTAAAGAAAACAGGCACAAAGTACCTCATTTCTGGAGCTGGTGTATGATGTTTATAATACCGGAATTTACCATCCCTACCTCAATCCATGGGAGAAATGCATGTTGTGGTATTCTAGTCATCATGCTAAGTTAAAGACTAAAGCAGGGGAGCTTTTTGAAGATAAAGCATTACTGGGAACTCAGTTACCTATCTCCCATTTGTTTCAGTATTTCTCTGCTAGTACACCTGCTTATTATTAAAAGTGTAAGAAAATGAGTTACACTACCCAGGGAAAAATTCTTTATCTGAAGGCTTATCTGGAAATCGTGGTGTCTTAATGGAAAATGGAGCATAGGCAGGCTGGCATTTTCTCTCTTTCTTCCAGAATGACTGGTACATTGCTGGGCCAGGAGTCACAGTCTGCAAGAGATAAAATTTCTATATGGAAGATTTTGTTCTGCAAACCATTCCTACATGCTCTGATCAGCAGCCACCTGGGCATTACAGACCTGCTGTTCAATGCATGCTTTGGCTACTCTGATAGTATAAAAAAATCAGAACAAGTCAGTTATGCACACCTTACTCCTTACCCAGTATGTCCTGTGATGTCTCTCCTAATACATTGTTATTCTAGAGAAGTTGGGCCAGAAAACAATAGCATGTTTGTTCAGGTAGTACAGCTGAGCTCCCTCCCTCATTTTGCCTCAATAAGTACATTTACATGTGTGTGTATGTGATACAAAGGAATGTGTATATACAAATACATGTGTCGACGCTGCCAGAGCTCAGATGATCAGTCATCAGTCTCTAGGCTCAACACCTCCCACTAGACTAATGTGTAAGGAGATCTGTAGCTACCGTATATATTAAGTTGGAGGCAGCCCCAGCAAATGTGATTGAAACTAATAGTTTATGTTGGGAACAGCCTACAAATTCTTGCAAAGCTGCAGCTCTGCCACTTTTAAGTGTGCTTTTCTTACCTGTGGCTCTGGTATGAAACGCTGAGCTGTCCTCGCTCCTATCACATAGCCTTTCTTGCTCAGTGGTTTGTTTTCCAAAGAGTATCCGAGGCTGCTTCTCTGCAATTCCAAAGCAGCAGTGTCTTACTGATGTTTTTAAGATACCATTTGCATCAGGGAAGGGCAGAAGTACATGAGCAGCAGATGTTATTCCTATTAATTCCTCTAATTTCTCACTAACGTAGAGCGCTAGGGCAGCTGGAGCTTTGAGGACTGGTAGGTTTGGAAGGGGAGGGGAATTTCTGTTTTCTAGGTATATGTGGAGACCTTGTACAATGGGTTTGCAGGGCAGGTGTGGGGGACTCTGTGCCTGGCTGGCCATGGTCCTATTGCTCCTGTACTGCATGTCTTTTGTGAAGGAAAAGCTCTGAGCACGAAAACTGAACAACTTACCTCTTGACTCAGGTAACAGCCTGGCCCAAGCGAAGGGTCTCCCCTCATGCCTATGAGCTGGATTCCCAGCCTGTCTGGGGCGTGATGGAGAGGGAACATTTTCCGCTCTTGACATGACCCAAATGAGATCCGCTTCTGCACATCTGTGAGACCAGGAAAGGGAAATGCCAACAGTGTGATAAACCCATGCGGAGGTGACCACTTGCTGCTTTTTTTCTTTCTTAAGGGTCTGCTGCTCTCTGCCTGAGGCCAACCATCCCCTTATCTCCCAGATAGGAATTTCCCCTGACCCTGGCTATTTGTGAGGGGTCTGCCCTGATTTAAATCAGAAAGGTTTTCTTTTCGGCAGAGCTACACGGGGAAGTCTGTCCTCTGGTTCTCTCACTTTGTGGATGGAGGCTCCCAGAGCAAATCTCTTAATAGAAGTTTTTTTTGAAGGACTGTAACTGTTTTTGCAAACCAGCATTTTCTGTTAGAAAATCGCTTTGTATCTTGTGCCCCAGGCTAGTAGAGCCACGTACCCAGCAGGCCAGGAGGAAAGGAGGACAAAACATAGTGCAAATGCGTTGAAGTCATCATATGATTTCCTTTGTCGAAGCATTGAAGCCAGGAATAACATCCCCTTATCCCTGTCCTTACCTTCTGTACCTCCATTTTTAGCATCCTCTTTGCTGGCATTGGCACTAAAGACCAGTCTGGAGACCCAAACTTCATCGGCCAAGTGATTTTTTTGTGTAATTGCTTGTCTGCTTCGTAAGTTCCAGGTCTAAAGAAAACAGGCACAAAGTACCTCATTTCTGGAGCTGGTGTATGATGTTTATAATACCGGAATTTACCATCCCTACCTCAATCCATGGGAGAAATGCATGTTGTGGTATTCTAGTCATCATGCTAAGTTAAAGACTAAAGCAGGGGAGCTTTTTGAAGATAAAGCATTACTGGGAACTCAGTTACCTATCTCCCATTTGTTTCAGTATTTCTCTGCTAGTACACCTGCTTATTATTAAAAGTGTAAGAAAATGAGTTACACTACCCAGGGAAAAATTCTTTATCTGAAGGCTTATCTGGAAATCGTGGTGTCTTAATGGAAAATGGAGCATAGGCAGGCTGGCATTTTCTCTCTTTCTTCCAGAATGACTGGTACATTGCTGGGCCAGGAGTCACAGTCTGCAAGAGATAAAATTTCTATATGGAAGATTTTGTTCTGCAAACCATTCCTACATGCTCTGATCAGCAGCCACCTGGGCATTACAGACCTGCTGTTCAATGCATGCTTTGGCTACTCTGATAGTGTAAAAAAATCAGAACAAGTCAGTTATGCACACCCTACTCCTTACCCAGTATGTCCTGTGATGTCTCTCCTAATACATTGTTATTCTAGAGAAGTTGGGCCAGAAAACAATAGCATGTTTGTTCAGGTAGTACAGCTGAGGTCCCTCCCTCATTTTGCCTCAATAAGTACATTTACATGTGTGTGTATGTGATACAAAGGAATGTGTATATACAAATACATGTGTCGACGCTGCCAGAGCTCAGATGATCAGTCATCAGTCTCTAGGCTCAACACCTCCCACTAGACTAATGTGTAAGGAGATCTGTAGCTACCGTATATATTAAGTTGGAGGCAGCCCCAGCAAATGTGATTGAAACTAATAGTTTATGTTGGGAACAGCCTACAAATTCTTGCAAAGCTGCAGCTCTGCCACTTTTAAGTGTGCTTTTCTTACCTGTGGCTCTGGTATGAAACGCTGAGCTGTCCTCGCTCCTATCACATAGCCTTTCTTGCTCAGTGGTTTGTTTTCCAAAGAGTATCCGAGGCTGCTTCTCTGCAATTCCAAAGCAGCAGTGTCTTACTGATGTTTTTAAGATACCATTTGCATCAGGGAAGGGCAGAAGTACATGAGCAGCAGATGTTATTCCTATTAATTCCTCTAATTTCTCACTAACGTAGAGCGCTAGGGCAGCTGGAGCTTTGAGGACTGGTAGGTTTGGAAGGGGAGGGGAATTTCTGTTTTCTAGGTATATGTGGAGACCTTGTACAATGGGTTTGCAGGGCAGGTGTGGGGGACTCTGTGCCTGGCTGGCCATGGTCCTATTGCTCCTGTACTGCATGTCTTTTGTGAAGGAAAAGCTCTGAGCACGAAAACTGAACAACTTACCTCTTGACTCAGGTAACAGCCTGGCCCAAGCGAAGGGTCTCCCCTCATGCCTATGAGCTGGATTCCCAGCCTGTCTGGGGCGTGATGGAGAGGGAACATTTTCCGCTCTTGACATGACCCAAATGAGATCCGCTTCTGCACATCTGTGAGACCAGGAAAGGGAAATGCCAACAGTGTGATAAACCCATGCGGAGGTGACCACTTGCTGCTTTTTTTCTTTCTTAAGGGTCTGCTGCTCTCTGCCTGAGGCCAACCATCCCCTTATCTCCCAGATAGGAATTTCCCCTGACCCTGGCTATTTGTGAGGGGTCTGCCCTTTGGATGCCTGTTCCCTGCTGCCGCAAAGGCTTCTTTTTCCCCAGCCTGAGCAAAGAGTAGCCTAGCAGCCCGGTTGTGGGGAAGGTTGCTGGGGAAGCCTGATGCCACTGGGGATCTGCGCGAGAAGGAAAGCCCTTGTGCCCACAGCCCCACTGGGTGCACGCACTTCGCACGGCTCACCTCTTGGCTCCCACTCCGCTGCCATGCTGCCCTGCCAGAGAGTCAGGATGTGTGTGTACTCCAGTTGCTATAGACACGGAGCAGGGGGTGCTGGAGGGAATGCTGGCGATGGCAACGCCTGAAGGGTGCAGGGAAAAGAGGAGGATTAATAACGTCCCTGTGGATTGCACTGTGCTGGCTCCTACACTGAGGAGCTGCTGTTTTCACACTGTAAGTCAGTAGGGGAGAGGTCTTGGGGGAAGCAGCCTATAGGTTGTGCTGCCAGGACCCTTCTCTGTTATCTCTCTTGTGACGCAGCCTGATCTGCCCCGTTGTCTGCTCTCTGTCTTTTTCCCTGTGCCTGGCTGTCATGGTAAGGCAGCAAGAAACCCCTGGAAAATGCCATACCGGAATTAAGTCCGGCTTGTGGATTCAGGCCCTTCCCTGAGCACAAGTGTGAGTAGCATGAGGGAATCAGGGAGCATCAAAATATTAAGAACGAGATAAGTTCAAACAGTGAGGATTGTTGCTTTTGCAGAACACTTTATTTAATCATTCTTATTCCATGCAATTAGATCAGAGGGGTCTGTTTGCTGTAATAGCACTGGTATCTTCATGGCCAGTTGCAGCAGGAGCAGCTGGTATCAAAGACGAGACTGTCATCGCAGCTCCGCACAAAGGTTTCACCATTAATGCGGTTGTAGAAGATGCTCTTATTGGTTGGATCTGCACAGATGCCGTTGGCCTTGCCAGCACCAAAGTCGCTAACACCAGAGCCCCCGCTTCCACTCCCACTTCCACCTGTAGTACAGGGAGCTTCACTGACTGGAGGACTGGGCTGAGTTGGAGGCACACAGTCTGAAATAAAAGCAGGAAAGGGCTTATTTTTGTGTTGACAGTCTCTCAGCTCTCCCCTCCCTTCATAGGCCCTTTAGTGGTGGGGTCAGCTGTTAAAGTGTGTTTCCCCAAAGGCTGGCCTGGCTCACACCAGGCCTTTGAAACATCTGGACCCAGGTCCAATTTACAATCTCCCTCTTTTATGCCAGGGGATATAGAGTGAAGGGATCTTTCCAGGGCAATCTCTAGTTGTGGCTCCCACAGAAAGTCTTTATCCACCAAGGCTCCAGAGATAAAGGTTCACATGTCTCTGAAGCCCTACATCAGCAGTGAGCTAGGGAGTCACCTTCAAGAAGCACACACTACTCAAGCTACTCACCGCCATTTTGCAGACCAAGACCATTCTTCAGAGTGGTGATCAGGGGATATTTACCTTCTTTGCAGAAAGTGCCAGTGAAGTCATCCAGATCAAGGGCCCAAACCATAGCACCTCTAAAACTGTTCATCTTCAGCCAGTCAACCTGTTCAGTGCCAGGGGAGAAATCCCTATTACTCCTGGGACCTGCTACTGCAGAAGGCCTCCTGCCTTATTATTAGCACAGCCACACATCCCATCATGCCTCGATGTTGAAGCTCTTGGTGGTGTCATAGCCAACCCATTCGTTGCCCTTGTAGGCATAGGGCACATCCCGGGGGGCATCCCAAACCTGGGTGGTCCCGAATTCAAGAGAGTGCAGATCTAGGGAGAAGGGCCAAGAGGTGGAATTTTACTGAGTATCATACAAAAATGGAAAAGTCCAAGCTCTGCCATTACCTTGACTTTATTCTCTAGTTTTGTGTCATTTATCTGGTCCCCGAGAATAAATAACTTTTTCTTAGCTTTTGTGAAATGAGCTTAAGAAGTTCCAAGGCTTACTTGGACACATTAGATACTACTGGGAAAAGATCAAGTATAACATCCCCTTCCTACTCCTTGCCTTACGGACACTAGAAATAATATTAGTAATTTCTCTTATTGTACTGGAGGATTCATCTTTCTATTTCAGAAAGGCCTATTCATCAGTATCAAACCCTTGCTCCTAAACTGCGTAGTGATATTCAGTTTATGAACAAGACATTTGTTTTCAGGCGCAGATTCTCTCTACTATTTTAATTCGCGTTTCTTCTGCAATTCTGCGGACAGTTTTGTGTCTGAGGTAGCCATTCAGAAAGCTCCATGGGTGCCTTCCTTAAAATGATTTGAGAAATTAATGTGATTAGAATACACGTACCTCACAGTAAGCCAGTGTCCTGGCCTCCTGTGTCCAGCTGGACCAGGTCCCGATGCTGGTGCACCGAGACCATTGTCAGACGGGTTTTGCAGTGTGAAGGTATTTTCGTACGTTGGGAATCCAACAACTAGTTTCTCAGCTAGGGCACCATTGCTCTTCCAATAATTCATAGCATATTCCTATAAGAAAACATTACTGTTCAAGTCTTTGCCAGGATTTGTAGGCAGGATGATGAATTTCTAAACTTCTCATCACTGGTGTGATCACAGACCTGAGATTTGTGACACAGTCTCGCAAAATATCCTCACAGCATTGAAGTAGATGTAGTCACCAGTGTCAGCAGGGCCTTCGTACAGAGGGCTGTTGTCCCCAGTGTTTCTATCCCAGGAGCCATGGAAGTCGTAAGTCATCACATGGATGTAGTCCGAGTACCTGTGGAGAATGTTGCTCGCATCCATCTCCTGGCCTGCTCAGTCACCAAGACCTGATTGTTCCTTTAGTGCTGGCCGTTTACCCCATCACACCCCTAGCCATGTCCCTACTTTCTGCAAATCTGGTTTCTTCAAGACCTTTTTTGAGCTGGCCTTGTAAGTGCTGGAGCCAATTCTCTCCTCCAGAGGAGGGAGGCAGAGGTCAAGGCAGAGTGGGAATTATGCTGGTATTCTGGGAACCGAGATGTTCCCCGATGGCATTGAGTGGCTGGAGCCAGCCTGTTGTTACGCTTCCCTTCCTGAGGTGTCCCCTTCCCCACCAAACAAGCACCACTCTCATAGCATTCTTGCCTTACACAAAAGAGTAGGGACCCCACAAGCAATGAGGTTGGTTTCTGCCAGATAATGGCACAGTTTCCCTTAACTGCTTGAAGGAAGACCACTTAAGTCACAGAAATGATACCCGAGGGTTTGCTACTCACTTTCCAAGCTCAGGAATCTGGTAGCCAGCCTGAATGCTGGAAAGTCCTGCAGCAACAGCAGCGGTGATCATGAGACGGGGCTCGTTGACCTGTGTGGCTTCCTGCTCAAAGGCTGCAGGCATTTCCTGAGGGATGCCAAGAAACAGCTCTCACCATGGATGCTCTGGGCTGAGGCTTTGCAGGTGCCCAGGGCTCTGGCCAGAGCTGTACAGAGCAGAGGGCTTGACCAAACCCTTTTGTTTCAGCCTACCTTAACCAGGATGGTAAAGAGAGTCTTGTCCTGGGGTGGGCTGCCCCTGGACCCAGGGTATTCCCAGTCAATGTCCAGCCCATCAAATTGATACTGGCGCAGGAATTTGATGACGGACTTGATGAAGGTCTGGCGGTTCTCAGGAGTGGAAACCATTGTGGACAACCTAGGGAAGCAGAGCAGGACAGAGTTGGGGTTTGGTTGGTGCCTCTTCTCCCCTCTCCCTCCCTTTCCAAGGTGCTGTTATGGGAAGGAGATGGTTTGAACTTACTTGTCTGTCCCAAAATTCCATCCTCCGACAGAGCGCAGAGTCTTCAGATTTCTGTTCCTGCAAAGGGAGGGACAGGAACGTATTTCACTACAAGGAATGGTTTAGTCTTACCAATTTCTAATGTTACACAACAGACCAACATAGAGCACAATGCTCTTGCTTTTCTTGAAAGTGTCTGGTGTAGCTGCCTTTGTAGGGTGTGATCTCTTGGTGTGAAACCCAAAGAGCAAGTCCAGAGCACACTGAGTCGCTGTCACCATCCTCAGAGGACCAGTGCTGGCAGCCTGCCCTGCCCTGCCCCGCCCTCCCCATCACTATCTGCCTCTTCTCCTTGGCATCCCTCAACCGTGGATTGCACTGCCATTGTGCAGAGAACAGCTGCTGGGCAGGACCTGAGAGAGAGAACAAGTGATGCCCTTTGCTCTTGGTACATACTGGTTCTTCAAGCCGTTGAAGGATTTGTAAAGGGCCCCGTCGTTCCATTCATAAATTGTGATCTTATTGTTGGACATCCCAGCAAAGGCTTATAGCAGGTGAGTGCACAGGCACGGGTCAATGGCTGGCATGAAACTTCCCAGGCCAGGCCTATATTGGGCCCAGTTGGTGAAGTAGCATGACAGCACATAGGCAGTGCCTGCAGAGAAATAGAGGAGATGTGGTAGGGTGATAAAAGAGCAGAGAGGACATGCCTCTGAAATGCAGAAGGACTTGATCTTAAAGGTATTTTCCAACCTAAATGATTCTTTGATTCTATGCACGCTGGCCTGGTACCTAGCTGCATGGGGCCATGTTATTTCCTACGACCATCCTTCAAGTCACATAGGAAAGGCAACGGTGCCCTGGGCTGCACTTAGGAGTAAGTAACTACATAAAGGGGATCTAATCAGAAATGATTGGGCAATGTTTCCTTGCAGGGTAAGGAGTTCAGAGGAAGTGAGGTAGGGCTGGTTATCCCTCTGGGAACTGGCTCTCCAAGGATAATAATGCATTTCTTTCCTTCCTACTTTGTTTCAGTAGATGAGTTGGTCTAGGATCCTCCTACACCCTTAAACTCATGAATCAGGGTGGTTCTGAGTGCTGGGTCTCTTCCCCAAACTGAATCTTTCTGCTTTGCTGCCAAGCAAGGAAGAACAGAGGCAGAAGGGATCTCTGGTGAAGTGCCTGGAAGGTGGAAGGCTCTTTGCGTGTTCGCTATGCTGCCTCTTTGACCTGCCTTTGAAAGCTTCTGCAAAGACCGAGCTAGTAACTGCACTCATGCTTCATTCAAGCTGAGCAGGAAGGGGCTGCTAAGAGGAAGCTTGCATGAAAGCAAGCAACGTATTTGCACTTTAGATTGAGCATGCCATGCTTCGTCAAGCTTTTGTCTTCAGAGACACCATCACTCTGTGCCTGCCTGCCTCTCCTTCCTCCCCCATGGCTAGTGAAAGAATTAGCTATAAGTCTGTTCCAGTTGCCTGTATGTGCCATAACTGAGAAGGGTTTGGTAGAGTTGTTTTTGGGGTAGAAAGCACATACCTATCTGGGTGTTCAGCAGAAGGACCAGACCTTTAAAGAAAAAAGTGTGGGATTAGTCTTTGGGCTGAGCAATACAAAGCTCTTGTGCAGGACTGGCCTGAACCCAATATAACCTGTACCCAAGGTCACTGTTCATTCTGGGGGAAGTGGAGACTGAGACAAAGAAGTCATGTTTTGTCAAAAGCCTAATCTGAACTTGCTTGAGATTGTTGTATTTTCTTGAAAAAACACACAAGAATCTGGTTTCTCAAGCATAGGTCAGTTGAGTGTTCATATGGAAGCGGGTACAATTTGTGGAATGATTTAATGTAGAAATGTACAAAAGAAATTGAATTCACAATGCAGTATTCTGATTTTTTGGTGGGTTTTGTGTTCATAAAGCACTTTTCAATTTCAGTTAGCAACAAATTCTATCAATTTTTAAAGCATAAAATATCCACGAGTAGTACTGAAAAATATAACTATGCCTCCTGAAAGTAATTGCTATATCTTTTCTTTTGACAGGAGAGTGAAACATCTTTAACTCCCAAAAATCTCTTGTATAACCACCCAATATAGCGAAACATCCACAAATACTCATCATAAAGGCGGAGGATGAAGTTATGAAGCAGGACTTAAAGGTGAGCAAAATGAGCTTGGCCATCTTTGCATTGGAGGAATTGCATGCAGTCTGTTTTTTGCTTATATATGCTTCTCTCATTTCATGCAAGTCTTGTATCAACAAACATGCACAAATATTATGAAACTTGGTAAAGATCACTATCACAAAAAATTATACCAGTACAGTGGGCCTTAACACTCCAGCTGGAGACACCACTATTATCAGGCTGTGCCATGGCGTGGTGCTGCAAGAGTAGTTGAAGAACAAGATTAGATGGCTTTTCTTCTTAGAAATTTTGTTAACAGCGACAGGCTTTGTGTCAACACTGGCGATTACACAGTGATAGATGGCTGAAGCGTTCACCTTGTGCTGTCATTGTGTCTGCCCGGAGGTGGTAGGCACTGCCAAACCAAAGGTGGTTTACAAGGGGTTTGTCTCCTTGGCTGGGGCAGTCAGCGAGGCAGGAGTGAGTAGGGCTTAGGCTCACAGCAATGGGCTTTTCGGAGGACACAGGAACTGGGCTCACTTGCTGTAGGCAAACTGTCTGTCAGGATCCAGGGGGCTTTGTGATCTGAGCTGTTGCTTGCCCACACCATCTGAGCTTGTTGTCACTTCAGGGAAGCGG
Organism: Aptenodytes forsteri; assembly: GCF_000699145.1. Classification (NCBI taxonomy): domain Eukaryota; kingdom Metazoa; phylum Chordata; class Aves; order Sphenisciformes; family Spheniscidae; genus Aptenodytes; species Aptenodytes forsteri. Next base: position 3,938,515 of record NW_008794598.1, on the reverse strand, counting down.
AGAGGGTTTCCTGGTGTCCCATCAGTAAAGGAAAACCAAGTCAGCTTCTGCCGAGTCGTTCTCCCACTTGCCAAGATAATTTTCTTCAGGGAAAAGCACTATTTTTTGGAGGTCAAGCTCTACAAGAGAGACCCCAGGGACAGAGGATCATGCGGGTTGCATTTCCTCCCGCACTTACTCCCTCCTCTTCTTTGTCAACTGTTTCCTGAACTGAGAGACCTCTGTGTTGCTGAAAGGTTCTGAGGAGGAAAAGGGTAATGTTTGGAGGGAAGACATAGAGGTAAGCTCTTTCTGCCAGCTTGCTAAATTTTTCCTTCGCCTCTTGGGAGAATTATTTCATCCTATGCTTAAATTCTCTTTAATGGGCTGGAAAAAAACAGCTGTGCGTGAAGGAAATCACGATGATTAACTTTTTAGTGTGAAGCACTTTAAGGGTGTTAAATATGATCTGGCACTATGGTAAAATGTGATAAACTCTTTCTTTCAAACCCATGCTCTACACTTGGCTAGGTAGTGCTTTCTGATACACTCTGAGAGATCTGTATGGGAACCTCATTTCCTTATGAGCTAGAAGGGCTGAATCTCCTGAGAAATCAGCATGCTCTCTCTCACTTAGCAACAGTACAGCCTTGTCTGATACTAGCAGCGTTAGTTTTCAGCTCTTTCATTTTTGTCAGCTAGTCTCATAAAAACCTCTCACTCCCAAAGAATCATCTAATTCCATGAATTAAACGAAGGAAGAAATTGAGTTAAAGGAAGAGGTTTCCCTGCACATCCAGCTTCTCAATTTGCAATTAAGGGCACCTTGAAAGCACTGCAGGAGGCAAAATAAAAGCAAAATAAAAGTATTAGCATGTAGTCTTAACTAAGGAGAGCATCTTCCTCCTGTTTTACAAGAATCTTGTAGTCAGTGGCTGGGTACTATCAGCAATTAAAATATCCAACAGTAGGTGTCAATGTTGCTTGCTCTTCCCAACCGTATAGATGGAGTGCTTTTTAGCAGTCTTCTGATAACATTTCAAGAAGACATGCGCTTGCAGGCCAGAAAGCTTAGTTGCTGCTCCTCTTTGTTTAATCACAAATAGAGATCTGAGATTAACAGGACATTTTTTGCACTTTCAAATAGAAATGGAATGCTTCGTTCTTGCTACAGAAAAATAACCAGGAAAAAGGCTAAACTTTGTTCAGTTCATTTTTCCAGAGCTGTATAACCTACATAAGACATGACTATCTTAGAGTGAAAGAGGAGCTATTAAAGACAGCTGTCCAAAAACTAGCCTAACCTTGCAACATGTCAGGATGCCTATTAAGATATTAGTCATTTTGTTGATATGCCCAGGAACCACATCCCCTATAAAAGAGCATCCCAGTGCCTTGGCAGGGTACTGATAAATCTATGTGTTTTGGCTATCTCAAATGTTTAAGTCACTTGCTTGTATCTCTGACAAAGAATGTAGGCTCACCTTCTGTCTCTTCCACCTTTTCTTACCAGCTGTTGTGGTTTAACCCGGCAGGCAGCTAAACACCACACAGCCGTTCACTCACTCCCCCTCTCCCAGTGGGATGGGGGAGAGAATCGGGGAAAAAAAAGTAAAATTCGTGGGTTGAGATAAAGACAGTTTAATAGGACAGAAAAGGAAGGGAAAATAATA
>NW_008794598.1:3930437-3936711 GCF_000699145.1 Aptenodytes forsteri | reverse complement strand
GGCCAGCTTTCCCCCAGTTTATGTACTGAGCATGACGTCACATGGTATGGAATGTCCCTCTGGCCAGTTGGGGTCAGCTGTCCTGGCTGTGCCCCCTCCCAGCTTCTTGTGCACCTCCAGCCTGCTCAGTCGGTAGAGCATGGGAAGCTGAAAAGTCCTTGACTAGTGTAAGCACTGCTCAGCAACAACTAAAACATCGGTGTGTTATCAACATTATTTTCATACTAAATCCAAAACACAGCACTGTACCAGCTACTAGGAGGAAAATTAACTCTATCCCAGCTGAAACCAGGATACCAGCATAGTAAGTATTTATTGCAGGGGAAAATGGGCTTGAGTAGTCAGTTTAAAGATAAAAGCTTAATTTCCCTGGGTCTATGTTAGTGTGTGCAGTTTCTGCAATATGCCTAGTTTTATTCAAGTGGCTTTGGGTGAAGCAGGCCTGAATTGTGTGTGGCCTTGGCATATGTCCCTTATTAATCTGCTAAGAAAAGGAGATTTCGAACCACCTCTGATGGTTTCGAAACCTTTCCTTTCTATTGGGCACTTTTTTGCTGTAGAGCAAACCCTGGTTTCACACTGGCAAAACATGAGACAAAGCAGTCACACCAGATTATTCACTCCAATGATAAATGTACATCCTGACAGCAGTTCAGCAGGTTCTCCTAACAACTGCCTGGTTTTGCTCAAAGCTCTATATACTTGATAAGCATTTTATCATGAAGATCAGAGCAATCTTATCTACTCCTTCCTGGCAAACTACATCTAAATGTAGCCATCTCCATCCTGGACATAGTAAGCAGCTTCAGACTCCTGCCCAATGCTTGATCCTTTTGGAGTTCAGCTCATGCTCCGGGGCCTGTAAAAAGAGAATGTACTTCTGATGCCAGCACATGTCAATGGCCTATACCACAGCACTGCCTAAACTGTGCTGTGTCAAATATCAAACCTTTGGGAGCAGCAAAAAGCAAGCAGAACAAAATCAACAACCACTTTGTACATAAATGCCTGCAGCCAGAAGTAACCCTTTATTTTCACTTTGCTAAAAGCGAGAGAGATTTTGTGCCATGATCAGGACAGCTTGACTAAATGGCGTTTTTATTTCTTAGCTTTTACCATGCCATCTTGGCAAAAGTTTCCCTGCTTGACTTGGCTTAAAATCTAAGGGAGGAATATCAACGAATCACCGACTACTGCTTTGAGTTATGTTTCTTCCAATGCTCAGTCTGGGAGGTGTTAGGAGATAACCTGTTCTCCTCCTCTTCCTTTGGTTTCTGCTTTAGAGAGAGGAATGGTGGAGTTTCTTTCTTTCAAAAGCAGGGTGAAAGGTATCAGGAGTCTGGTCATCCTGGATCTAAGGGAGTGACTGGGAACACCTTTGCCTCAGCTTTAATGTTCTGCATATCCTGAGGTTGGAGTTGAGCTGGAGGCAGGGGAAGGAATAGACTCTGCAAGCTGCAACTTGATTAGAGATGCATGGAGCATGTTTAAAGAGGCCTATCTGGGTCTCCTATCAAGAGCTTTGGTGATATTGCTGGTCTCTCAATGGCTTAACAGCTTTTAATAGCTGAGCTCTATTTGGGGGCTGCTGACCTTCTTGGAAAACTGTCCCACTCTCTTCAGGAGTCTGACAAAGAATTAAGAAAATATGGCCACAGTGTCAGTGGCCAAACATGTGAAAACCTGGCTCCACATCCAGTTGCGTATGTATACACTTGCTTAAGTTACTGCCACTATAATCCGATGCCTGTAAATGGAGTCCTGAAAAAGGATCTCTCCTACCTCCAAGTCACGTAATCCCTGGACGTGTCCTTCACTGTGCAGCACACAGAGCTGGTGGTGCCTGGTGTAATAGTATCTGTGCAAAGAGGAGATAGCTGGAACGCCTATGGGTCTGGCATCTGCTCAGCTGCCTGACTGAGAGCTTTGAGAATGATTTGGGAGCTGTCCTGGTCCGAATCCCTTTCTGTTCTTCTAAACAGATCGTTTGGTGCAGCTGAAAGACTCATGTTGGTGCTGCCATGAGAACCATTCTGTGGGAAGCCCAGGCTGAAGAGCTAGCACCGCTACCTGCAATGTAACATGGTCTATCCAGGAGCACGTGATGCGCAGGAAATGTCTGGCATCTGTTCTTGTTCAGATTCACGGCAAGAAATCAGGAGCTTTAAAGCTCTTCAGATTCCTTCCTCCAAAAAGTAATCACACCATGTAGGTCTTGGGCAGGGACTTTGCGCAGACAGGCGTTCAGGGCACTTTGCCTATATAGGACGGCCAGGAGAGACTCATATCTCTTTGATTCTTACGACACCAGTTCATTTGGTTAAAGGTCTCTGTTTTTAAGCCTGCTTTCCCCAGTACTAACTCCTTGTTACAAAGGCTGGATCTGTTCTGCTTCACGCCATCTTCCTCTGGCATTTGACTTCCCTTCTCTCCACAGCTCATTGAGTGGAACTAAAGAACTGCTGATTTTCAGATACCAACCATTCCCTGCCCCCCGGGGGAAATTCTTGCCTTCTGCATGTACATTCCCAGGAATATAATCTCTGACTCACTCTGATTACGAAATGCTGCAGCCATTTCCCCAGCTACTTCTACAGTGTCATCGTTTATTCACCTTTTGTCCCCAGGTATATTTTATAAGGACTTAGAAGAGTTCTTTTCATGAGCAATTTGATGCAGTACTGCAATTGCCCATTGCATATTCTTTCCTTACAGCACATCTTTCATCTTTCCTTATTCTCTGTTGGCACTAAACTGCTATAATTAGGCGCTGTAAACAAATCTCAAGCTTCTCTGATGTTGCGAAACACTCAAACCTGATTTCTGACCATCCTGTTCCTCAAATAAACCTTGACTCTGCATTGCAGGCATCCTACTAACATTCCCTGGTGATCAGGATTGGGGCAATGAGTTCACCAGCTCTCTGTGGTGTTGGTGAACTCCAGTGAACAGGGTGCTCTCTTCACCTAGGAATGGGCTGCAGATCCTTCCACCTAGCCTTGTATCCAAGTGTTAGTCCCAAGAATAATTTCCTGGTCTATCAGCAAGTGAGAACAGGCCTTCGAAAGGGGGCACGTATGCGTATGATACAGATTCACAAATTGCTCACTTGCACATAAATATCTGTGCCCTAATGCAGGTGTGTGCAGGTGGGCAAAACGTACTGCAAAAAGGTTATATATGCATGAATGAACATGCACATGGGTGTTATTGTAGCTAAGGAAATATCACACGAAGAATGCTTTGTTTCAGCTGCTCTGGATTTTTCTTTCTCTATTTTTATGCACCTTATGTTACATGAAATTTTTTTATAGTCTGATCTCTTAAAAATTGGATTTATTAAAGCATATAATCTTCAAAAATCCACTTAAGATTGATAATGCATATTGCAGCCTAAACTATTATAATCTATTATTTAGAAAAATATCAGCACAAAGCATGCAGATCTTGGAACTTCTTACAGTCAGGATTCAAAGTGGCAGGTTCAATCAGGCTGCTCCATGTAACATGACCTGTTTTCCCCACCCATCTCACCCTGACAATCCCCATTATCAGTGAGGAAAGAACCAGATGCCCTGGATTGCGAGCTGAGACTAGCTGAGAGTATTGGGTGCTAATCCATCACTGAACGCCGCAGCCATCACTGGCTTCCAGTCTTCATGAGGTCTAGTCGTTACCAGTAACTTACAGCAGGGCTACGGGAACATCCTTTTGGGCTTGTCCTTTTTCCTCTGAACCCTTCAGAGGAGGCTCTGCCCCCACAACAGGATCCCAGCTCATCTAATTACTTACTAAGCTCTTTTTCTGGTTAGCCATTTCCAATTAATCCTTGTTCACAAGCTCAATAACCTGAGCCATCTGTATAGGTAAGAGAGATAAGCTTCCCATTAAACATTTACAGGACATAACAAGAGAGTATTGAAGCAACTGTTGCTGAGACAACCCAGGCGGGTGTCTGCGTGCAGGGGAGTAGCTAACCCCATGCCTCTAACTGCCACGCTGTAATTGAATGAGAAAAATAGATGGGTCTAAAAATGTATGTGGACCGTCACACTCCCCCAAAAGGATATATGCTCCTCTCGCTTACATCCATGAACGTTCTTGCTACATTAGCATGATAAAGGCTTTTAAACTAATTCAATAGCATTTTGGGCCCTAGAAGTTCTAGCAACCAAATAGCCTTTAAATAAAACATTCACTACTTAAACAGAGGCTCGAGATGCCCTTTAACCTCAAATGCTTAAAATAACTCAGAAGTCAGTCTGACCCCCCCGTTCAGCTTTCCTGAACAGGGTGAAACGTGTCCTTAATTTTAGGCAGAGACATTATCTTTGTCCCCATGCTTCATCAGTTACTGTCCTTGTTTTGAAAGAACAGTTTTATTTCAAAATCTTGCTAGGATGGGGTTTTATCTCGCAGAGCGCCTCCGTCCTTTTTCCCGTTCAAGGTTTCCATCTCTGGGGCAGCACAGAGAACAAGATCCTTTGCCAGTACATCCCATTCCCTCAACAGCAATTAGTGCGAACAGAGGGGTTAAGTCTTGCCAAAAACCTTTGTGAAAACTAAGGAGTCTCAGGAATGAAGCCAGGGCATTGACAACTTTTTAAGCGTATCTGAAGATCCGGGGTGAGGGTTGGCAGATAATTGCTTTTAAGGGCGTAAAGAGTTTAAGGGGCCACAAAAAGGGAGACGGTGACTCCTCTGCTCCCTCAGCGCCAAGGCAAAGCACAAGCAACCAGGACAGAAAGCTTCTGAGCTGTGACAAGGCTTGGGGGACCAGAGGGGCCTCGGGGGACCAGAGGGACCTCGGTGACACAAGCACAGTGCTGGCCCCTTCCCGGTAATTCCGGCGCGGAGCCACGGGGGGGCGCGCCCGGCCCCGCCGCCCCCGGGCAGCCCCCGCCGGGCGGCCCCGCCGCGCCTGCAATCGGATCCGCGCTCTGCAAACTGATCCTTGCTGCCAGCTGGCCTGACGCAAAATCGAGGGCAGGCACAGCCAGGGCGTGCGCATCGAGGGTATGAAGATCGAGGGTGTACACACATCGAGGGTGTACACACATTGAGGGTGTACACGTCGAGGGTGTACACATCGAGGGCATGCACGTTGTGGTCTTAAGCCTGGGTCCGAACCAGCAGCACGGGTACTTCCATGCTGGCTGGCAAGTTGCTGCTTGTATAAAGTTAGTTGGAGCTAGCTTGGGAGGGAGAGATGATCAGCTCTCCACCTCCTCCTCTTCCACATGGGGTCCAAGATACTGGTGTACTAAACACACAGGCCTATACCAGCACCCTTGAAAAAGCACCTACTTCTGTTAGCTAACGGCCGCAGGAGGCTCCTGTCCCCAGTGCAGGCCGGTCAAAATCTCTCCAATCATACATTTGTATTAATAATTTTTTTCCCTCTGATGGTGTAGGCTGTCAGCCTGATTATCTCAACTGCTCGGAGCTTGAGCTTCAATTGCAAGGGGATGTGGCTGATCTGCTAGCTTTGCAGTGCGAAGCTGCCCACTTTGTGCGGGTGCTCTGCTGTTTGGAATGTGGTGCTGAGCAGCAGAGATCTGGTGTGGTTTGTAGTGTTGCTGTCAGCAGGTGTGGGAGAATCTGTGTGTCCTGGGGACAGGAGACCAGCTGCTTCGTCAGGGTAGGTTGCTTCCAGCTCGGTATGCTTTCGACTTTTGCTTACAACGTAGGAGTTGTACTTCAGGAACTGAAACACCTACTGCAGCCTGCTGTCTGCCCGGTCGTATCTAAAGACAGACTGAATTTCACAAGCCCCAGTCTCTGCTGGCTGGTGTCACTCAGAGCAGATTCAGCAAATAATTCTGAATATTGCAGACATGAGAGAAAACCCAGGTAGGCTGAGGACTGTGGCTAACTTGAAAGCAGTAAAAGTGAAATTCATCAAAGAAACTACCAATTAATTACTTCACTCAGGGTCATGCTGCAGGGAAGGAAGCACTAGGTTTCTAGCGTGTGAATACATTTCTGCTCAGCGCTTGCATGCTGGCTAGCCTGTTCAGTGGGGCGTGGGAGTGGGGAAGTTGGAGTAAGGGCACTGTCCCGAGTTTAATCTTGTATTCATGTCTTTCAGTATGGGGACTCTCCTGGGGCTGATCTAGGGCAGAGAGAGCCTTGAAAGGCTGCCAGGGTTGTTTGGGGGTAGAGGAGGAAGTGGGAGCAGAAGCATCTGTGTAATAGTCTCTTGAAACAGCAGTCATTTCTCCTCATTGATCAGACACGGTGGGGGGGGGGGGGGGGAGGGGGGTTCCCCTCA
>NW_008794598.1:3915171-3930242 GCF_000699145.1 Aptenodytes forsteri | reverse complement strand
GGCCTCTTTTGGTCGCGCGCTGAGGGGGGGGGGGGGGGGGGGGGGGGGGGTGAAGGGGCTTCCCTTCAATTTGCTGACCCTTTATTTTACCTGCAGGGAAATGAACACACCCTTGTCCCATCCGTAGCTGGGACACAGTCACCTCTCTGCGCACACCCGAGATGCTCTCTCTGCCTCTCTTCCCTCCCTCCCTAACTTACAGGCTGGATGCAGTCACCCTTTCAAGCATCCAGGCACCCTAAATGTGCTTCTCACCGGGAGCCCTTCATTGTCACGCCAATCTCTATAAAAACTTTAAAATCTGCCGGTGCCCACCACAATACCACAACCGCTGGCACTCCTGGCAGCGACACAGCAGGCTCCGGAGGCTGTTACCGTGCTTTTGTTACCAAGGGAAGCAGCAGGCGGGCTTTCCTTCTTTGGAAGCGTGGCTCTGCTCCACATCCCCACTCGGCTCTGCCCTCTGTGCGGAGGGTTTAACCGTGCTGTGTGGCTGTCTCCTACGTCACATGTTTTTAAGAAGCTCTTGCCAGCTTCCTGCTGGGGAGCTGATCCTGCTGACGTCTGCAGAGCAGGCCACGTCAGGCATGGCCGGGAAGGGAAATGCAGTCCTTTTTTGGGTGCAGACTAAAGCAAAGTCTATTGGCCTGAGCAGAGAGGAGGGCTGAGATTCAGGAGCAGCTGGGCTCTGTCAGTAATTTAGTACTAAGAGCTTAAACAATACCCAGGATAAACACACTCCAGGACTGGCAGACCTCCCTCTTTTTCTCAGCTCAGCACAATATTTTCCCTTCTCTTTTAAAAATTTCACTGCTGATAATTAATTTGAGTGGAATGCTTTTCCAGAGTTATATTTAGATTTTCTTCTCCGACAGCACTCCCCCATTCCAACTTCTCTAATGCAGCTGTATCGCTGTGCTTTTTGAAATGGAAACAATCATTTGCCTTCCACAAAACTTAGCAGTTTCATGTCCCGAGGCAGCACCTGAACTGGGACACTTTTGGGCGTTCAAAAAGACTGTGTTTGTGGAGAAAGAGAACTAGAGTAGCAAAGCAGAACCACTCCATACCTCCAGCTTCAGCCGGGGGGCTTTCAAGTGCCTGGAAAAGGGGGGACAAAACAGCCCTGGATCAGAGCACGCTTAAAGTGGCATGTTACTCAGAGTAGGTTATATATATTTGCACATATTTGCACATATTTGGAAATTTGGACAGTTTACAACCAGTCTTTAAGATAGGCTTAAGTCAAATCCCCACCTGACTGCTCCTCAGCTTCTAGGAAAACCCCAAGCTAGACGCAAAATCCATAGCAAGGCACCTTTCCCCAGCACACATGTTCTACCTGCCTGGCAAGGCTTTGCTTTCCCTGCCTTCCCTGCAGCTCTGACATGGCTGTATGCTGAAAAGTTCCTCCTTTCATGTGGGTGGTTGTGAGATAAGACAGCTCTGTTCTGCGCCTACGTGGCGTAGTTTGAAAAAAAAAAAATAAAAAAATCAGGCTACCAAGGTTACAGAGCTGTGAGGAGGAGATAGTTAATGAGAACAGCTGATAGGCTTAAGTCAAATCCCCACCTGACTGCTCCTCAGCTTCTAGGAAAACCCCAAGCTAGACGCAAAATCCATAGCAAGGCACCTTTCCCCAGCACACATGTTCTACCTGCCTGGCAAGGCTTTGCTTTCCCTGCCTTCCCTGCAGCTCTGACATGGCTGTATGCTGAAAAGTTCCTCCTTTCATGTGGGTGGTTGTGAGATAAGACAGCTCTGTTCTGCGCCTACGTGGCGTAGTTTGAAAAAAAAAAAATAAAAAAATCAGGCTACCAAGGTTACAGAGCTGTGAGGAGGAGATAGTTAATCTGAGAACAGCTTTCTACCCTTGCATAAACACTCCAAAATGAAAGGCAATTACAGTGCTGCCATTGTGGGATAGCTGCTCAGCTGGAAAGTCCCTTTACCCCCCCTCAGCCCACCCCGACCCCGGGGCCTCCCAGCGCTCCCGCCTGGTTTAAGGAGTGTGTTGCCATAAGTGAGGGTCACACCCAGGCCTCTAATCTTATCGAGCAGCGGTGGAAACTTGTTCAGCAGGGTCATAGAGCAAGATGCAAAGTGGGTCCATCAGGAATACTTCTGTTTTCCTCATGTTGGTCAAGACGTGGTCAGAACCTTTTCTAGCCCATGTGTGATGCCTTTCTTTGCATGGTTAAAGCTGCCTAAAGTGTAATTAGGCAGCCCCATATAATTAAGACAATTATGTAAGGTAAGCACCCCACAGAGTAATTGTGGCCAATTTTTAGCATACCCAGGGGCACTTACAGGGCCCAAGGTGGCCCTTCAAATGATTTACCTGCTCACATGTCTCTAAAGCACTCATCTTGGGTGTGTCTTAGGTGACATCTCTGAAGTGGACATTATTGTTCCGCTCCTGTGAGAAACAGCTGGCTGGAGAAATAGTACTCTTTTTTTCTTCCTTCTTGCAAAAAAAGGAGTTTCATATCTTGTTTCTGTTCTGAAGGAGACTGAAAGTGAGACTCTGGATGTCAGTGACCCAGATTCAGATGTGACCCGCCAGAAGAAGGGCTTGACTTCGAGAGCTGTCACTCTACTGGGGGAGTGTGGGTTGCTCTAGGCAGAGGCTCACTTGCTTGCTGTCTTCCTCTCTTGCTTTTTGATGAGAAATTCCAGCCTGGTTCTGAGAAATCTTCCCAACAAAATGGTGGTGATGTGAAAAAAATTTCTTGAAGTGTTTTGTTTGTAGTGGAAGGATATGTCAGTTCTCCTGCAAATACCATGAGGTTCCTCCTTTAGGTCCCATTCTTTTGAGACAAAAGGCAGCCCTCTGCTTTCTTCTACCTTTTTACTGGGTTCCTAAAAGCCATCTTGTCCCTTCCCTGCCTGAAGATTGACCTCTGCTCATGCAGCCAAATGCCTGAGGCAAGCCAGATCCTAATCTGCATCTCAGCTCTGAATCTGGAGTCACTCCGTCCTCATCCAGAGAAATATGGGCCAGTATCTGGCTATGATAACTGAACGTCAGCACCAATCCTGATACAGAAGGCAGAGAGTCCCCTGAGCACTAGGAAGGACAGATACAGAGGCTGTAGGAAGTGGTAGGTTGGAAAAAATTGTGTCATTGCCCACCTCCACTAGCCAGGAAGAGCCCTTCTTGCTTGTGTGCTGCCTGTGCTTGGAGGAGGGGGCGTCATGAGCACAAAGGCTCTTGTCCTGGAGTCAGCAGAGCTGCCCACAGGGCACCTGACTGCTCTTTGGGTGGACCACATCCTCCTCTAGCTTGCCAGCAGCACATATGTGTTCTTCTGGGATGCTTTCTAATGCATATGTGCCAGTCTGCACAGAGCTCAGGCCTTCCCTTTCTGAAAATAAAGCTGAGAGAGCTCTGTGAAGCAGCTCTGGGATACAGCAGGGTGGGAGGAAAGGCTGAATAGCAACCTGTGGTGCTACAACACCCCTCTCCCTCTGGCTCACTAAGGCATGGTGTTCTGCTGTGCTGGTGTCCTTCCAAGGGAGCTCCAGGAAAGTCAGTGAATTTAATGATTTTGTTAGCTTCTAAGATGTTTAAAATCACAGTGGGTCTTCGAGCCTCTCCCCACCCCAAAACACACCTCAACATCCAAACCTGAAATTTGATTTTATTCTTTATTCTTTTTCTCTGCTTCTTTTAGCTGACTCCTGTGTTTCAGACCTTAACATGGATTTGCAGAGCCAGTTCATGTTTTCAGTTTTCTTTTTAATTAAAAGCTCACCCCTTGCAGGAGGGAAAGAAAAGCTTCAAACATGAGAAGACTTGTGATGAGATCTCAAGCGTTGGCAACTTTGAGCTGGAATTTCTAATGGTGGAACAGTTTGTGCACAATGTGGCCTTGATAGAAAGAGGGAAAACAGCCATTTATGGCAGACAAATGTGTACAGTTGCCAAGCAAGGGCCCTCCTGGGCTCTGGAGCAGGCAGGGTGAAGGGTGCATGAGTTATTATTAGCCGTTTTGTATGGTAAAGAGGGCCTTCAGTTGCCTGGTCTCTGCAAAAGCTGCTTCACTCAGGAGTACTCTTGAGAATGAGGGAGTGGAAGGCAGGAATTTGAGACCCTTTTAAGGTCTGTTTACTCTTCCAACCTCCACAGATTTCAAGGGCATGTATATGAGGCAAATCTGAAATGGTTATCATGGTGAGAGCTGCAGGCACAGGAGGGAGTGGAGATCCCTGGAGCCCTGTCAGCCAGGACTAATGGGTCACATGGGAATGTTTTCCTGCTCCGCTGGGCCATTTCCGTACCGAGTGTCCGTGATCTGGGTTAAGAACGGCCCCTCCGCAGGGACCATAAGAAAACAGTCCTGGGCCTTGTGTTTTCGTATGGCTTGTTGCTACAGGGAAACTGGAAGGCGATTTTCCCTTCCCTTCCCCTCTTGCGCAGTGTTTTCTATGGGGACACCTTCACGGCATTCATCCTCTGTCTAGCAGGAGGTTGCCTCACAGCTACATTCCCAGCTCCTTCCACTCATTAGAGATGCACCTTTTCAGGTTCAGAAGTGCCCAGGTGCTTTTATAATGGGAAGTGAGCCTCCATGTGCATCAGGAAACTGAGGCACATACTGAGAAAAAGTGAGTTGCTTTTGCACATACAGAGCAGGTGGGTGCCAGCAGCAGGATCAACCCTATCGTGTTTGTTCAGCTGCTTTTCAGGCCACCTGGGAGGAACGCGATCCTAAGCACACACAGCAGAGCTGGATAGTAAGGGATTTCAACCTGACTTCATGCCTTGAGATGGGTAGCAGGGATGTAGTTAGCTTTTGGACTCTGGGAGTCTCCAACAGGCTGCATCAGAGTGGAAAACCTTGATAGATATTCAGAGAGCCCCATACGGGAGGTTGCAGAAGCATGTGAGCTATAACTCTTGTTTTACACTGCCGTAACATCTCCAATGCTGAGATCCAGATTTTTCCAAATGCTGGTGATCTCAGACACTGTTTTGGGCAGCTCTTAAACCATGAATATTCACTTTCAAATCTCGGATTACCCAAGAAGATTTTGCATCCAGACCTGAGGCTGGTCAGGGTGAGCAGATAGCTAGAATGTAGGCAGAAGATCTTAGCTGCAGAGCTGCTGTGCCTCTGTGCAGCTCTGACACAGCAGACTGGGCTCATCTGGTACTGGAGCTGCTGGGGATGCCACGAACAAAAGATGTATGACCTGGTGGTTAGGAATCTGAGTTTTAGGGGACATCTCAGTTCAATTCCTGGCTCCATCACAAACCGCTGGCCTGCCCCAGGCATGCCATTCTGCTTTCCCATCACTCAGTTTACCTTCTGGGAAATAGGGGAGAAGGGAAGAAATAGCACCCTACTTTGTGGGCTAACTTTGGGGGATAGCTATATTAAAGACACTTCAGTCTTGCAGGCCTTGGGACACCCTGTGCAGGTGGGGATGAATTGCTGAGTTGAGGGGCCCACGGTGCCCAGGCAGGATGGTGCTGGCTGTGCAGGGAAGTAGCAGGATGCATCCTGCTCTAACAGAGGGGCTCCGATCCCTGCCTGGCACCTCTGTCCCCTTCCCTGGTCTGTGCTGATGTCTCGGCTGCCGGCAGATTGGGTTGTGCTTTCCCAGCTGTGAGGAAGGTTTCCTGGCAGAGCCCCATGTATAATTCACTCAGCATGGCCTCAGCCATAGCTCAGTACAGGAAGGGGAAAGTGGGTTATTGTTGTTATTGTTTTTCCAAACCTCCTTTTGTTTTCTACGGAATGTGGCTGCAAAGCCCTGCTGCCAAAGCCTCTCTTGAGAGTCCTGCTCTGATGGCAGGTCTTCCTTGGGGCTGCTGTGCCCAACGGGGGAATTATGTCAGCAAGTGAGCTGCATGTTGTTTCTTTTACAATCGAGTAGCTATTCTGCTTGTGACACAGCTCACCCCACTGTGCATCCTCCCACGTGCTGTGGCTGTCACAGATCTTCAGCGTTTCCTTTGCACAGCCTTTTCCTCTGTCACCTCATGGAGAACAGTGTCCATGTTGGACATCCAACACTGGATTTCCAGTCGTTTTTCTTGGCATGTCTTAGCCCCGTGTTTGTTTTTTGGTGCCTGCTCAAATTCCAGAGGTGCTGAGAGATCCCAGACAGCTTCACTGACCTCCCTGTGGGAGACAGGGACATAGCTGTCTGGGGTGGGAGTGGGACCGTCCCTGCCATTACTGGTGGGTGGGGTGGGGCAGGGCTGGGGTATAACTGGGCTCCCAAAAGCATCAATTATAGTGTGAGCTGGTGATGAGCGTGTGGAGGACAATCACTCCAAGGAGCTCTGGGGAACGCTGGTCAGCAGGGGTGGACTGAAACAGCCTGGCCAGGATGGCTGGTCTCTCAGGATCATCTATGCTGCTGTTTTAGCTCTAGCAGAGTCCTTGGGGCTAGGTCTTTGACCATCACATCCCTGGTATATCTCAGGGCAGCCTCCTGGAGACTATTTTGAGGATACTGAAGTTATGTTTAGCGTAAGCAGGTTTAAATGTACCTGTTTCATTCCAAACCTAGCTTCTACATGAAGCTCCTGGGTTTTTGTAAAGTGAGACCAAAGTCCTGAGCAGAAATTGAGCAATAGATCAAGGCCTTGGACAGGCACCAAGGTCTGACCTGAAAATGGCTCAGGAACCCAGCCCCCACCTCCTGTCCTCAAATGTACGCAGATAAAATCATGACTCTCTTAATTCCTCTAAATATGAGGGGAAAAATGCCTCCAGAGACTCTGCTAAAGCCTTGGTTGTTGCTGAAATGCAGAAATAAGACGAGAGCGTTTATGTGCTGCTTCTGTGAGTAATAGATGTGGCTCTAACCTGAAATTTGGGATTCCAACCCAGATGAACTCTGGGTGCAATCCAAAGCCATGCCTAAACCCAGATTTTTGAGTAAATGACCCCTACTTTAATAACTAACCAACTCACTCACTCCCTCCCTCCCTCCCTGGTTGCACACACCCTGGCAGCGCAGGGTGAGTTGAGAGCTCCAGCTCTGAAGCCAGATATCTGTTTGGCTCTGGCCTCCCTGACTTGCTTGAATAACAAAACTTTCTGTGGGACTTCTGCAATAGGCAGAGTGAAAAAAACCACATCTGCTTCCTCTGCTGGAGTCTGCAAGACAGCAAGCCAACGCGTGAATGCTGATACTACGTCTGTCTTTGCTCTGATGCTCAACTGGCCTTTGGTGTTAGCTACAAAGGAGCTGTGTTCCGGTTAGAGAGCATGCTGGTCGCATGTGAAATTGCGGATAGTGAGGAGGTTTGCAAAGCACTGGAGGGTGGATGCGTGTGGTACACCCTGTGCCTGCCTCCCCCTGCCCAGGTGCAGCACCCCACCAAAAAACAATTAGCCAGCTTTGCCAGGGAGGGCGAGGAATCTTTGGGAACAGCCTAGAGCAGTCCTGCAGAGTCCACCTGCTACCCAGGAGGTATCTCTCCAAGCAGGGATCAGCCTGCCTCTTGGGAAAGGGCACCACCCAGATCTAAGCTCTTGAAGGGTGTTGCCCTGCTTTATCTGGGCCGTCTTTGTGCACTAATTGATGTTTGCAGGGGTTGGGAGGTTTGCTGGGCTCTGGGAAGCACTGGGTTCTTTCATATTTGTGGGTGTAGCCTGAGAAGAACCCCAAAGACCTTCTCCCAGTGTCCCTTCTCTCCCACGCTGGAGCCTGGACCATCCGCACGCTGCAGCTCTCGATGGCTGTAAGACGAAAGTCCCCCACGGATTTGCAGTCTGGGCATACAGAGGCCACAGGGAGAGGGATGGATTGGGCAGAGCTTTGTCAGTATAGCAGCTATAGATTATGTCTGACATAACCCGTGTTGTGACGTTGAGCTGGGGACCAAGAAGAGGGCTAGTGGGAGGGGAGAGAAGGGGAAGCCAGATCCATCTGGCCAGATCCATAGCCTATGATGGTAATGAGATTCTGGAGTTAGCCTTAACCAGGTCAGCTTGCTATAAACTAGACTGACTGTGGTGTAACCATGCTGGAGTAGGCCAAAATCTGGAAGTCCTAGAGCTACTTGTCTTCTCTTTTGTTAAGCAGCACCTTGCTACACTAAGGCTTTGAAGTCTATATGGGACTGGCTTGATCTCTTCAGCCTTGTGGGAAAACACAGAACTTCCCAGAAAGATCCCATTTTCTGTTTGACTCTGTATGTCCTAGAAGACCTTCAAGCAAAGGGCGCTGTGGTGGTAGCTCAGATCTCTGATGCTGTAATAGAAATCACTTTAATCTGTAACCATCTCCTGCTCTTCTTCTCCAAAGTGTGGGTAAATCAGCTGCTCTTCACAGACTTTCAAAAAACACATTCAAGCCCAGCAGAGATCCCCACTCAATGCCGAGATGTCAGGTGGCTCTGAACAGGGTCAGTAAATTCACTTACCAGCTGCTACAGCAACAGTGCCTTTGGTGCTCTTGCCCTTATTTTTTTGCCGATGATTGGGGTTGCTATGGCGCCGCAACATGTTACCCTGCATTAATGCTTTATAAGCAATAAACGCAGATTTCGGCAATGTGCTGCTTTGGCAGCTCGTCACAGCATTGCTCCCTGGCTGAGCTGGAGTTTGGCAGACGAGTCACATTCTCACCACCTAAAAAATCCTGTCTTGTGGTTTCAGCCAGAGGGTTTTTTTTTTTAAATTCTCATTTCTAAGAAAAGAAAAATCCCTTTTTCGTAGCATGGCTGCATGTCGGTGAAGTGTGAAATCCCTATATATAACCCTCCAGCCTCCCTTAGAAGGAAAAGGTGTGAGATAGACCCAAGGAGGGAGGTTTGCCTGAAAAGCGCTGGCTGGGGGGAGAAATGCTGGCCCCTTACCCTGCCAGGCTGCAGCATCGGGGCAGCACAGCTCATGGGAAGGGCCCAGTATCTTGCTTCTGCTTTGTGGCTTGGAACAAGACACAGAATCTTTTAGGCTCCGTTTCCTGCTGTGCTGGTTGTCTGTCTCTCCCATGCTAGACCATAACCCCTCAGCTCATGTGGTTGTTCATGTGTGTCTTTGCGGTGCCGAGGAGGATTTGGCTCCCGTGTCCTGTGTTATTGGTGGGTTCGTCACCAGAGTGAGTGGTGGGTTTACCTGTTCCCAGTTGGGGGAGGGAAATGATGTTTTGACTGGAGCTAGTATTTATTTGGAGACTTTCTAGAGGGGAAAAGAGCAGGGCCCGGGTAGGCAGACACACCCCAGGGTGGTGCGATAAGGGAGATTACCAAGGGGCAATTTGCCTCTGCACACATCTGTGTCTCACACGTGCTGTTTACCTTGTGCTGGAGGGGAGGACTGGGGGAAGATGTCATCGCCAAGGGCTGGTGAAGGGCAGACGAGGTGGAGCAGGACGAGGGGCTTCCCAGAGGCACGTCTTACTGCAATGCCTTCCTCCCAGAGTCCTGCTGCTCCTTGCTCCATTTCTGAGATAGAGACAGGGCTCTGAACTCTTTTTATCTCATAAACTAACAAGCCTGTTCCAGGCTTTACAGCTGACAGCTTTCTCTGGACCTGACTGTGCAAACACCTCCATCCCCACACTGCTCTGGGTCTGCTGCCTTGGTGAGCACTCCACTGGACTTTTTCTATTGTCCCCTTTCTACCCTCTCAAGCTTTGTTCCACAGGAACAGAGGTAGGCGGAGGCAGTGGCATCCTGCAAAGGGGATGTGGAAAAAAACAATAACCGAATGCAAAGAACAGGAAACCATCTCTGAAATCAATGTGAGGTCATCTACACACCTTCCCCAATGAGGCAGCTTCATGAGGAACTGTAGGCTGAGGCTTCATCTCCGGCCGATAATACTGAGCTTTGAACAAATGTCTTCTTACACAAGACGCTGGTCAACATGGGTTCAGCAAGAAGCTAGTAAGGCCAAGGAGAAAACCCCAGAGTGCACTGAAGGCATGTGGAGCCAGCGAATGCTCAGCACCATTGGAAAACTAGGTCCAAAGTCCTAAGGAGTTTGAAGAAAAAGCAATTCTTTCTGCTTGTGGCTCCCTTGAGTACAGCAATGTTTGCTTCCTAAAATACTTCTGAACAGATGTGACATTCGCAGTGGGTCAGATAGGTTGCTTTCCATAAGGAAACATGGCATGCAGTGAGGAAAGTGGATCAGAGGGAGGTTGTTCTGCGAAAGACGGCTCCTAGGAACTGCGTGGACCCTCGCTGAAGCCCTGGGCTTGGGCTACAAAAGCTACTGTGTTCAAATGCTGTGGGGAAAAGCATCCAGCTCTCAGTCCACATACAAATCCGCTCAGAAGCAGAGGGGAATATTTAAAGGTTCCTGATAGTCTACAAATGAAATTGCCTGGACATGCCCGTAATGTATCCTGACATGTCCTGTCCACAAATCCCAAGGCACTCAGAGCTGGCGTGGGGAGACGGGTTACAGGCGACACCGGCTGAACAAAGGACCAAGCTGACAAAAGACATTCAGGCACCAAAATAGGTGGCGAGGTGCTTAGCAAAGCCCAGCGCCATGGAGTCATGCAGGATGATAAGTTTCTAGGAGCTTGGCCCGCCTAGATGATGCTATGTTCTTGTCCTGACCGTGGTCTAGACTGCTGGGAATCGATACGTGCTGTAAAACATGGTCTGATCTAGCAGCTAACAGGTTAAAAAGGCTTTGTTTTCTGTCCGTGTCCTCCCTCTCCCCTCCAGTTGCATTTCACATGGTTCAGTCACAGTCTTATTTCACAACTGTGTGTTTTGAAAGGACTTATTAGCTCTAAGTGTAGGCTGGGCTTAAGACTCTTGCTTTATTGTTTACCCTGCCTGCTAGGCCTGTTTCTGGGGTCAGACCCAGGTTACCAATTACAGCTGTGATTAAACATACTAGCCCAGCTTACCCCTGGGCTTTTTTCCCCCTCAAATTCCCAGTGATTCTGCTTAACTGGTGTTAGCAACCAGGTGGCTGCTGGCACTGCAGTCACAATTGTCTGTGCCTTCTCTGGCAGAGTCAGATAATGAGATTTGAACCAGGCCAAACATCTATTATTTTTCCAGTTCAGAACTGTTCCCAGAGATTT
Source organism: Aptenodytes forsteri (assembly GCF_000699145.1). NCBI lineage: Eukaryota > Metazoa > Chordata > Aves > Sphenisciformes > Spheniscidae > Aptenodytes > Aptenodytes forsteri. The sequence continues at coordinate 3,919,220 of NW_008794598.1, read as the reverse complement.
TTTTTGTTTTTTTTTTCTTAATGTAAAGAAAGCCAGCCCTTGACTTCCCAAATCTACATAGATAACCTTAAAATCCTTCTTAAATACTAGGGTAATTGGGAGGGACCCACCCGGGAGAAGTGACAGCTAATTTAGCAATCTGTGGGACATGTCTAATAAGGAGGATTTGAATGTTAATTCTGTGTAACTATTTCACCGCTGATAACAGGGGGTGTGAATTCACACTGTGGCTGTTTGACTGGCAGCTGACTCTAATGGTATTCGAGGCCAGCTTGAAATTGTTTTCTGTGTCTCATGCCTTCTGAACTTCAGTCCAGCAGACTAAAAAAGGTGTCGTCACCCCCCAAAAAAACATAACAAGTCAAAGTGTAGCGTGGGAACAGTTGCCTTTTAGGTGTACATAAAACACCATGAGTTGCTGACTCTTGAAAAGCGTAACTCTGTGTGAGCAGCTTGGTCTGTCCATGCTGAGTTTTAACCCTTGATGGAAAGCCAAATGTTCCCCTTTTATTGTAAAATTTCCAGCCTAACTGGTTTTGAACGTCATTTGGATAAACAGGGCCAGAGTGTTTGAAAGCCTATCTGAACTTCTAATTCCTGTCAAACCAGTTACAAATCTAGTCTGGCCAATTGCTATGGAGAGGTTTATTGTTTTTTGGTTTTTTTAATAATTGAAATCTAAATGCTCTCAGCCATTTCCAGCTAAACACAGGGCAGAAACTAATCTAGCCAGAACAGCATTAAAAACAGCTCTAACTTCTTTTTTTAAAATGAATTTTATTTTCTAATTGTTTGTTTACTCTGTAACTCCTCAAAGCAATTTGAAGGATTGTGTTAAGTCTTATGCCCTGTCTTTATGACTGCAGTCTTCTTGTAACAGGGCCAGAAATTATGGGCACATAACCCGCTTAGAGGTCCTTGAGCTCCACAGGAAATCTCTTATTGGAAGGGCTTAACGAAGACAATCTGATTTTGGAGACCAGGGCCTGTGTCCGACCATATGAACACACAAAGGCCCTAAGCTGTGCGAAAGGAGCCTTTAGAATCAGGATGATTAAGAATAAATGGAGGATCTGAATTTGGAGAATGGTGCCACCACTTACTTCATCCACTTCATCCATCCCTGTGGAGCAGGGGGGACGAGGGGAACCTGCTTGCCAAGGTTAGGTCATCATCAGCGCTTAACGAACACTGTTAGCCCTAATGGCAAATAAACCTGTACTTGCTATTAGCGCTATTTTTGGCAGGCTGGAGGACAGAAGACCTCTTGCTACAATTATTGTCCAGTGACTCAGGACTGGATGATACCATCCAAGTACTTTTTAATGTGATCCTTCTGTTGGATGGGGGAAACGAGCCCTTTTCCCTGCTCTCAGCTTGTCTGGTTAGATTGCAAGCTCTGCTCAGGCCTCCTGTGCTTTACTACAGTAGAAAAGTTGAGGGTTTGTTTTTGCTTTTACCGAGAGAGAGAGAGAGATATAAAGGTATCATCCACCAGGATGGTTTTGCTTGCTTCCTAATTTTCTGCTGATTATGACTGTACCCACGCAGCGTGAGCATGTCTGCTGGCTGACAATGCAGGTGTGTTTAAAGTAATGAAGCTGTGCGTGGACAGGCTCGCGCTGTGTGTTTATGCAGCCTCTTCCAGGGGCCTCTGGCTGCTGCTCCAGTATAAATAACCTCCCCCTGCATTGTGCTGTGCTCCGGGTTTCACATGCACCCATGTGCTCTTTCATGTGTGTTGCTGACTTTAAAAGAAAAAAAAGTCCTTAGACTTTAATCCTTGGGTTTATTTCAAAGCTTACAAAGGCAAATCTGGTTTATAGCAAGAGATTTGCTTGATTCCTTGTGCTCTGCGGATGAATGGAGTGGCAGATGGAGCGGGGAGGGGAGGACTCGGGGACCCCTTGGCTCTATCTTCTTGCTAGCTTGACCCTACTTCCGTGCCTGCTGCCCAAAGCGCTTTCTTTTAAGCTGCACAGAACACGAAACGGGGTCAGTACAGACCTCTGCTTGGGCAGTATCTGTTATATCCACCTCTTTTATGATTTCAAAAGCTATTTTCTTACTCTCTGCTCTGGCTTGTTGGTTGTACATTGCTACATAGCCATCGTCTTGTGCTTCAGAAGGTGTGAAATCCCATGTACAGTGTGTGCACGTAGGAATGACAGAGGTGCAAATAAAATGAGCTGTAGCCTCTGGAAGCAAAAGGCCTCAAAAAATCCTATTAAACCCTTGAGTCATCGGAAATAATTGGAGTTTTGAGACCTGCTGTATAAAGAGGTGCTGGAAAGCCTCCCCCCGACCTGCTGCACAAAATCCCCTCTTTTGAGGGGGACAGGCAGGGTGCTGCTCTCTGCTAACCCTTGCCAAGAGCAGTGCCCAAGTGGGACAGGACCCTAAACGATTCGATAAGAGCCGCGATAAGGTGGAGCCGTGCTGGCAGGCTGCGTGCCGGCAGGCGCACGCTCCTCCTTATCAGGGAGCGCCGCGGCGAAAGCGCTGTGCCAGCGACGGGAGCGGCACTGTGGGAACCGGCGATGGCTCAGCCTCCGCGGGGCTGCTCCTCGGGCACAGGCAAACCCAGATGATCTAATTCCCTGCCTTGGTTTTCTCCAGCTGCACCCACTGCTTGTGGAGATGCCAAATGAGGCCCCAGCCACAGGAGAAGAACGCGTTTTCGCTGGGGATCACATCAGAGCTGTGGCTTCAGATCCTCCCCCAGCGCACGCCAAGGGAGGCATCTGGGGCTGCGAGACAATGGCTCGAAACAAAAATCTCGAAACAATGCCAGGGAATATTCATTCAGAAATCCCATCCTGTTTTGATACTAACTCTCTCATGGTTGATCAAAGCAAAGGCAAGAAAAGAGCTTGGCCTCCTACTGTTGCTTTAGCTTCAGGCCAGTTTCAGCAGAAGCTGGGCGAGTGCCTTTATCCTGGGCAGCGTGGCTGGCAGCTGGGCCAGCTGGTGCAGCTCCCTGTTTTGTGGTGGCTTTAAGGTGCTGCTTGCATCTTACAAAGCATTGGGGCCGTGCACCACTTGCACCGGTTCTCCTCTTCCCTCCTGCTGGGCTGGATGGAGGCAACCAAGGACGCTTGGTTCTGCTCCATGCTTGCCTTGGCTTGTTCTCCCTGCTCCATGATTGAACATGTCCTCTGCGCTGCAGCCACCTCCTCCTGGATCCTGCTCTTCCTCCAGCCAAAAGCCAGGCTGGAAGGAGGCACCGAGTCCTGAGGTGTCTGCCCTTGCTCCTCACCTCAAACGCTCCTCAGGCAGTGAGATGACAGCAGTTATTGTCATGTTCCCCCTCATCTCCCTCACTTGTCTGGGACAGTGCAGGTGATGGCAAGTTCTCCTGCATGCTTCAGGGATCACTGGAAAGGATTTGGCCTTGTCCAGGGAACAAGGATCTGTGCTATGTCTTGGGTGATGGACAATGAAATTTGGTGATGGAAACCTGCTGGGGAGAGGAGACCCCCTGTGTAGGGGGCCAGACCCCATCCTGTACTGAAGCCAGGAGGGTAGGAAGGGCCAGACATCAGGGATGGGTCACTGTTGCTGGCTGCCCTGGGTGACTGATCCGTCTCATTCCAGGTCAGCAGAAACGCTGCTCCACCGATACCGAGAATGCCCCGACGCCGATCCAGCACCCAGTGCCCATGCTGGGCCGATGCCCCGGCAGAAGTGCGCAGGACCCCGGGGCTGCTGGCTGTCAGGGGCACCCTTCCCCTCGCACCATCTCCCGTCAGCTGCACCATTCCTTCAGTCCGTTGGCAGTTTCAGTAAGTGACTTGCCAGTGGCTTGGCGGGGACGTGACTTGCCAGTGGCTTGGCGGGGACAAGCCTTTGCTTCACCCTCCCGAGGTGGCGTGTTCATTAGTGGAAGTGGCCCGTGAACTCACCCGCTGGTGGGGAGGGTTGGAGACCTGACCCTGGTGGTACCGGTGCTCCGGGGTTCCCCACAGCAGGCCGGGGAGGCTGGGCTGCAGGGGCAGCGGGACCGGGCCGGCTTCCCGTATGCCGCCAGCACCCCGGAGACCCGCTCC
>NW_008794598.1:3905208-3914436 GCF_000699145.1 Aptenodytes forsteri | reverse complement strand
CGGACGCGGGGCTGCGTTAGCGACCGGCAGCTGCAGGTCTTCAGCGGGGCGCTGCGGGAGGCGCTCGCAGGTGAGGCGCAGCCCCGCGGGCCGGGGAAGAGATCAGTTTTGCAGGGAGGAAGGTCCGGGGCGAGAAAAGACCACTCGTGTCCGTCCTCTTGCTCTCCTCCTCGGGGCCGGGCGCCCACTGGTGTCCTTCCCCGGTGCCCCCCGTGTTGCTCCCGGGACCTGGTGTCCCTTCCTGGGTGCCTACCTGTGTCCTCTTGGGTTGGGCACCCATCTGTGTCCTTCCCTGACACCCAGCTGTGTCATCCTCGATGCCAGATGCCTATTTGTGCCTTTGCCTGGGTGCCCATCCACATCCCTCTGGGGACTGACAGGTATCTGTGTGCCTCCCTGGGCACCCACCTGTGTCCCTGTGAGGTCCTGGGCAAACAGCTGCCTCAGCCCTGAAAGTGAGCAGATTCCCTGCCTAGTCTCTGAGGGTTTTGTGCAGCCCATCTGCTTGAAGCCCTCCTTGCTGGGGCTTGATATAGATGATCTGAAGCTACTCTGAGTGCCCCATCCCCTGGCAAGAAGTGCTCAGCCCTGTGTCAGTGGGGTTTGGCACTCCCCTCTTCACAAGCCTGTCTGGGGCTCAGCAGTAACTGGGTGGTTCAAAGGTCTCCTCCCAGCCTAATGCAGCCTTGTGTTCTCAGCCCTAAGGAGGGATGGTTTGTTTGCTGCTGTGCTGAGATAAGGGGTAGTGATATGCCCCTGAACTTAGAGAATGACCTGGATGTTGCTCCCTGACTAGTGTTTTGTTGTTGGCGATACGGTATCTACCCCGGCCACCCCAGCAGTCGGGGTGAGAAGGTGTTGGGGTCCTGTCACTGCAGCCCCTGTGGCACCGTCCTGCCTGGGGTTTCTAGGACCCGAAGAGCTGCGCTTCTGTGCCTTGGAGCACGCAGCGGCTGAATAATTGAGCGCTTGGCTCTGGAGCCTCTGTCTGATGGAGGCAGCCTAAGGAGGACTCTGTTTCCTCTGCCTGCAGTGAGGTGTGGGACCCCCTTGGGACTGCAGCAGGACGCAGACCTTCTCACAGCTGCTGCACGCCTGCTCACCGTTCTTCCCTTCTCGCTTCCCTTGCAGAGCACTACAAACATCACTGGTTTCCTGAGAAACCGTTCAAAGGCTCTGGGTATCGCTGCATCCGGATCAATCACAAAATGGACCCCATTATCAGCAAGGCAGCTAGCCAGATCGGACTCAGCCTACCGCAGCTTTACCAGCTCCTGCCCAGTGAGCTCACGCTCTGGGTGGACCCCTATGAGGTCTCATACCGCATCGGTGAGGATGGCTCCATCTGTGTCTTATATGAAGCGACTGCAACAAAACCTGTGAGCTCCTACGGGATGCTTACCTGCAAGAACCAGATGATGTTAGGTCGCACCAGTCCTTCCAAAAACTACATCATGACTGTCTCCAGCTAAATACTCCTCTTGTCCTTACACTGCCAAGACACAGGCTACTGTATACCTCACCTGAGGATCTATTTTTAAGATGAAGAGCTATTTATATTTTTTAAAAAAATCCAAGAAAATCCAAAATTAAAATATTGGGCACCGCTTTGACCAGAAGCGGTGTTCTAGGTGCCTTTTTTAAAGCTGTTGCAAGCTTACAGGTTTTTATTATGAAGCCGATATCTACCTAATTAGTGTTGGATGGCAATTTTGGGCTGGCTTGCTCACTTGGGCAGCTTGGAATGCAGGAAGAGGGGGAAGAGCCAGGCTGGGAAGTGTGGCTTGGTGGTGGGAGATGTCTGTGTCACCTTCTCACCATCCTGGTACCCAACAGTATTGCTGTATTGCAATATTGTCGGAGAAGGGATGAAGGAGTTGCTGTCTTTCCTCCACTAATTTCTTCACTCCCCAGCTGGTCTGATCTCTCTGGGGCCTGGATATAGTGTTTGGGGGAACCTTGCCTCAGGGCTGGGTGGTGCTGGGGACCCTAGGATCCCTCACCTTTGCTCTTGCACATCTCGTCTGGACCCACTTACTCTGTGAGTGTTGCAGCTCTGCTCTGCCCCACTCCCAGCACAAAGCAAGGGGGAGCACGGCCCTTCTCCAACCCCTCCATCTCTCCTGTCTGCTGTTGGATTGAGGGGGCCACATAGGTACCAGTGCCCTGTGAAATGGAGCAAGGCAGAGATGAACTGGGGGTCAGGCTGTGCAGAGAAGGTCCCCAAGATGTATATTGTAGCTACTGTGGTGGCACTGGAGTACTGTTTGTTCCTGGTGCTCCCCAGTACCTGGCTGTCACCCACTGCTTGCTGCACACTGAGAAGGGTACTCCAGACCCTGAAACCAGCACTGAACAGCTGTGAATTACAAAGCCTTTCTGCTATGTGTGGCTTAGACATCAGCCCACAACCTGCTCCTGTCTGGCCTCTCTGTGCTCCGAGAGTGGAGTCTGTCCTCTTGCTTGCAAAAGTTGCCTAATCCAGTGCTGATGACTTGCTGTGTCACTTCTCCAGAAGAGCTGAAGCAACTCGCCTTGTGCTGTAGAGGTTGGTGTGAGAACCCCCTTTGCCCTGTCTCTTAAAATCAGAAGTATTGGGGGTCTCTTCCCCCTGTGTGTGGGATGCTCAGATGCTTTGGTGTCTTAACTTTGCTTTTAAAGTCACAGCACTTCTTCCCTCTCTTCCTCCACTGGGTGATCAGCATGTGGCTGTCCCTGGGAGCTCTCTCCACTGATACCTTGGTAAGGGGCATCGTTTGGTTCTGATCTCTTGGTACATAACCTTTGCACAATTAATGCCTGGTCCTGTGCTCTTTCCATTCAAGTAAAACTCCTTTTGGAGTCCCAGTGGTACTTGTATTCAGGGAGACTTTGCCCAAGTGTTTTTCAGAATTTGGCCCTTAAACTGCTTTGGCTAACTATGAATGGGGTGGGAGCTGAAAGTGCTGCCCCAAGAACTTTACCTACCTGTTGGGAATGAGCCTTTACCAGAATGTTGTATGTCTATTGCCTTTTTACTAACCAGCTGGTGTTCTTCCAGTGATCCTGGGAGAAGTGATTGAAAAAGGGCATTGACACGGTTGGTTGTAATGAAACTTTCCCAGATTTGTCTCTCAGCAGACCTTTTTTACCTTCCTCTTTTCTGACCTGGCAGCTGACTGGTGTAACTAGAGTTGTTCTTGCCTAGCCTTTGATGAATCAAGTTCTCAGACATTTGTGCAATATATTTCCAAATCTTGGGTGCTCTGGGAGAGGAAGGAAGCCTCCTGCCTGCCACAGTTCGTAGCTTGTTTTTTTTAATATATTAAAAAAAAAAATAAATCAGCACAGCTCCCCAACTCTGACTGCTAATGTGGAAAAGTAAGTTCAGATTTTTGTGTCAAGTCATGAATTCCAGAACTGGAAAACCACCCTCAATTCTTAGATCCTTTTAAAATGTCAAGTGGTGAGTGAGTTGTCCTTGAACAGTAATAGCAGACTGTGGCTCTGAAGTTGCATCACTTCCCTTTGCATCACTTGAATTTCTCATGTCAGCAAAGCAGAAGCTGAAATGAAGCACTGGGGCTTTTCCCTTGGTGAACTTGTGCAATAGGTGACCTCACCAAGGGGGGAGTACTTGGGAACTTCCAAAAAGCAAATTCCCTTTTCAAGGAAAAGGGATCTCGGTGCTTTTTGGAGTCCTCACTTAACCTGCTTACGTGGAAAGCCCATGATGAGAACTGCATCCAGGATGAGCAGTGTTTGCTTTGCTGGACTCCTTGGCTGGATGTGGAGTTTCCTGAAGGCTGGTACTTCCTTGGGTTATAATTTATCATGATCAAAGCAGTCTTAAGATTTACCCCCCCGCTTTACTCTGTTCCCTTCCTCTTACCAGAAAGGTTTTTCAGGAACAACAGCCCACACCAAAGGAATACACTATAATTGCTCTTAACATGCCCCCGCTTCCAGAACCGAAATAGCCAAGTCTCATTCTTTTTGTCCCTGGTGTGGAGGAGTCTGATGTTAAAGGTGTCTGTTTTTAGCTTCAAAACCAACCAAATTTGGGTATAATCCATTTCTCTCTTGTAGCTGGTTACATGTAAAAGCTGTGAATTAGTGTGCTCTGCCTTCTGCCTACAAGCCTGATACACACCATTCAGCTCTGCGGTTGAGTATTTTAAGACAATGTATTTGAGGGGTTTCTTGTCTTTTTTTTAACAAGCTGGACTGTTGAACGGGACCTGCTTTTTGTATTTGGTGAAAATGGTAGAAAGTTTGTAAGCTACACTTGGAGGAGGGAGTGGATGGTTCCTAATTGTATAGTAGTGTTTTTATATACAGAATGTACAATCCTTTGACAGACGTATGCTTTTGTTACTTTAATAAAAATGTAGCAGTATAAATGAGCCTTGTTTTCTTGCTGGGAACTGCTGTATGCTTGCGAAGAGGGTGAGGGTTGGGATTGCAGCTGAAATCCCACACTGTGAATGCTGTGGGCTTGGTTAAAGTGTGGGTGGCTGTTAATATCCAGCTGTGTCAAGGAGGAGGTTTAGAAAAAAGCTGCTTAGTCAACATGCTGACTCTAAACCTGACCCTCTAAACCTGAGGAATTAAGGCTGGGAATTGGTCTGATGACTAATGAGGGGCTGTGGGTGTCCTGCCCTCTCCTTACCCATGCTGACTTACGGGGTTCTGGCTTGGGCAGCGGGGGATTTAATCAGTGCAGGACTGTAGAAATCCTGTGTCCTGCCAGGGCATGAAGGTGTTACGTAGTCGACTGGCAGATCTCTTGCCCAACCCTAGGAATGGCATAAATGAAGTCTTGGAAAGAAGCGATTGATGATCTGAGCCAGGTATGGGGGCAGTTCCTGGTTAAGCCTCTCTGCCTCCACTGTCCTTCCAGGGGCGACTGAGCCGGCAGAGGAGGAAGGGTTGAGAGATCACGGGATTGAAATGTTCAGGTATGTGGAGGATGCTCTGGGCCTGTCATGATAAAGGCAGCTGGGGTTGATTCACTGCAGACCCTGTTTTGGCTCTGTCAAGACACTGGTGACTGCAGCACGGAGCTGTAACCCTGCTCCCTGGGATGGGGATGTCCAGCTCGTGTTTAACCCTCATCTGCACTCATCTTCAAGCTGACCTGATTTAAGGACCTTAGCTAAATTGGCTTGTGCTGGTTTCAGTCCAAAACTCCATTTTTATGGAGTTCAGGAGGGCTTGAGTTGTGACTTGCTCCCTGTGCCGGTGCCTTCCTGGAGCAGTGATGCCAAGGGGGGGGCACAGGCCTGGTCCCACCGCGCTCCCCGACAGGGGCAAAGCTGCTTCCTCCCCTCCTGCTTTTATCATAACACACCACCTCTGAGAAGAAAACAATTTGTGGGCTGATTTTAACGCTCTGTCAAAGCCGCTCCTTTTTGGAGTCATCCCTTCATTAGTTTCCATAAACACACCCAAATTGCTGCTGCTTGTGGAACAGGGCTGTCGGGGAGGAATGGGTGTCCCATTCAGTTGCTGATTAGCTTGGGAGTCATCCAGGTTCAAAGGCTTGGTGAAGTCAGATGATGGCAGCCTTCCTCCCTCTGGCTTGTCTGGACCAGCGTGGTCCATCTAGACCTGCGTGCCGTGGTCCATGGCCCATTTTCGGGCTGGCATAGTCCATGCCACGGCCAGCCTGGCGTGGTCCTGCGTGCTGTGGCCCGTGGCTGGCATTTGGGTCAGCAGGCAGAGCCAAGATCATCTAAAATTTGAGGTGCTCGTAGCCAAGATAAAAATACAGCTCTTACGCCATGGAGTGTTTAGTGAGGAGTCAACCCTACCTGCACCGCAACCAGATCCTCCCGCCAGCCTTTTAATAGGTGACTCATCTACTATTTTTATTTTGCTTGTCAATTTTCTTCTGGTAGGATCGCGATACCTGGTGTACAAGCTGGGTTAGCTTGGGGGTGCGTCTTTATCTGCCCCCCCGCAAGCCCTTTCTAGGCCTTTTGATGCTGAGCCGCAGCTCTAGGCACGTTTTCTCATTGCGAGATGCCCGAGCCTGTCACAGGATCAGCTCATGGGCACAGGAGGAAGGGAGCGCGGAGGCACAGCCGGACCTGGCTGCCCCCTGGCATGCTTGAAGCAGCTCTGAAAAAGACTGAAAGTAACTAAAACCACACTTACCCACCACTGCCCACCTCCTGCCTCTTGCAATCTGGACTCGGTTTCTGCCGAGCCCTTTGCTGGGTTTCTGTTGGGACTTTTTATTCAGGCTGGGCAGGGAAGTGTCTGATCAAGGAGCCTGGGTCAAATGTTGTCCTCTGTAATCAGAGGTCAGTGTGTTGCATAAACGAGTATTTGCCTTTGACGTGTCCTCGGTGAGAGCTCAGCCCTTTGCCCGGCAGACCTGCCTCCACATCTGCCTGCGCGCCTGCCTGCTTCCCAGCACCCCGCAGGAGAGATGAGCTCCGCCGGCACAGCGGGGTCCGGGACTTAAACCCGGAATGTCCCTATGTGTGCGATACCCACCTAGAAACAGGTTATCCACCGCAAAAACCCTGCTGCAGGGAGGAAGGGCAGCACGGGTGATGCTGGCTTTCAGGAAAACCTTCTCCTCCCATCGCAGCAGTCTGGAAGGGCGTTTAATGCCTGTTTAGAGTAAAAAGGTGGGTGGGCTTTAATGTCCTGTCCCCTGCACTGATGCGTTGTCTCCCTGCTATCTGTGCAAGGCTTCCTGGCCGTGTGTGTGCTGTAGCAGTGCCGTCAGTCCTTCCTCGCAGGAGGTGGGGCAGTTTTGGGGGCTGGTCTGTTGGGGAAACGCAGATTGTGCAAGGCCTGAATCAGCCGCGAGCAACGTCCTGACCCAGCAGCAACAACCCCCGGGTCCGCGAGGATATTTTGGTTGACTCATGGAAAAAATGTTTGTTTGATTTTTTTGTGTGTTTGTGTGCTCCTCTTTCCTGGGGTCCCTTTAGCAGAAATTGGGTGTTCCTAAGTGCTCAGAAAAGCAACATCATCATTTAGGATGCAAAACTGCTTGTTGGGGTTATTTCTGCCCTTCCCACAGAAGCCAGACCTCATCCTCCGCCAGTCCCCGGTATTACTGTCCCTGCCTCGAAGCGCTTTTACCCCTGCCCACCCAGAAGCTGGCAAGAGAGCTGGGCCCCTTTGAAACGTGGCAAATGGGACAGGTTGCTCAGAAGGGAAAAAGGTGAGTGGGGACGAGGACGGCACTGGCATGGCAGCCGAGGCTCTGGGCTCTCCCTCGTTTGCTTCTGCAGCTGGAGGAGGGACAGAAGTGAAACCGGGTGCCGCCGAGCCTCCTCCCCGCACCAGCACGTTCGTGCAGGGCTCAGCCTCCGCCAGGTGCTTCCTGCCCTCTTTATTTGCCGACGGGGCGATGGGAAGCGACCGGCTGTTTCGGCTCGGCCGAGGCCAATCAGGCACTCGCGTGGGTGCAGCCACGCTTGCCTGTATCTGGGGAGACGCAGCCGGCAGTGCCCAGCCCCAGCCCTGGGAAAAAGGGGAGGCGCGGGCCCCGGGGCGCTCCATCGCCTGTGGTGCTCTGGAGCCCGGATGATCTTCCCAGGATCTGCCGGAGCTGTAGAAACTCTGCAATCACATGGCCCGGCAACGGGAAGATGCTTTGTGGGGTTTGGAGGGGTTGGTGCTGCGCCAAGCCCATGGTGCTTTGGGCTGCAGCCCTCCGGCAGGCTCTAGCATCACCGCTGCTTGCACCAGCAAACTCCGGCATTGCCAGTGTTTGCTGCCGTGGTGGAGCCCCCCACAAGCTCTGCCTCCAGCTCCACACCCCGCAGGGCTGAGCCAAGCCCTTCTCCGAGCCCCCCGGGGCGTGGGCAGACATCAGGTCCGGGGTCTGGGATGGCACGTGGGCTCCTGTTGGTTTCTGTCCCTTGGCCAGGATGCTAGAGTGACTCCTGGCTGGGGACCGCGCTCCCTGCCTGCCCTTCCCCCTGACAGACCTTCCTCTCCCTCCTCTTCCCTCATCCAGCTCTCTGGCCTCCCTTTGCATCTGCACAGCGGCCACAGCCAGACCTTGAGCTCTCTCTGGCCAGACCTTGAGCCCTCCGTAGCCACGACCCATCTTGGTTCAGCTTGTACATCCCCAAGCACCCCAACAGCCTTGCACACGGCCGGGGCCCCGGAACCACCCCGTGGTTCCCCCTGTGAGGGGGAACGCACCGCTCTGCCTTTCCAATCCTTGCTAAAAACTGAACCACCTGGTGGAAAAAAAACCTCCCTTCCTCCAAAAAGGTCATGGGCAGATGTGAGCGCGTGTGCCACAGCCGCCTCACACCCACTCGCCTCCCCCCCGTGCGGTGCAGTAACCGTCTCGGCGCTCGCGGCTTGCTGTGCTTGGAGGGACTCCAAGCAGCAGATGGGGCAGGCTGCGGTGTTGCTTAATGCTAACTTGAAATGAAAAAAATTCCCCCCGACCAGCCATAAAACCTGCCGGCAGGCTCAGCCCCAGCCCCGTCTCCGCTCCCTGCCTGCTCACTTCCTCCCGCGCCAGCTTTCGGGCAGGAGCGCGCACAGAGCAGGTCCTGCACAGACCTCTGGTTTATTAAAAATTACAGCGGGGAGGGAGAGGGGAAGGGGGTCCCCAAAGGGAAGCGGGGGTCCGCTGCTGGTGCCCCGAGAGCAGGCACGTCCCACGGCCCTGGAAGGGGTCATCCCCCATCGAGGTGAGCGGCTCGAATAGGACAAAAGTGGGGTCTGGAGAGGGACAGCCCCCCCTGGCCCTGCAGTGGGTCCCCACGTCTCCCCGCTCCTGGAGTGTCGCCGAGGGGCTCGGGGGTCCTGGGGGCTGACTCACCCCAGCCGCCCCCCTGCTGCAAGCGCCTGGGCGAGGGGCTACGAGGCTGGGACAGATGGGCAGGGGGAGAGGAGCCGCTTTCAGCTGCTTTTTTTATTTTCCACCAAGCATCCCAAGGGGAGAACCATCCCCATCCCTGTCCCCATCCCGGCCCCCTCTGCAGCGGCTGCTCCCCTGGGCGGGGGCCAGCTCCGAGGCTCTCATTTACGACCTGTTGGAGGATAAAAGGGGCTTGTTGGTGGCAGCGAGCAACTGGTGTGCGGGGACAACTGTTGCCATCTGTCCGCAGAGTACTGCGGTTTGAGGAGTCTGTTGGTGTTGGGCAACCCGGTGCTGAACCCCCTCCATCCCCCCCCGCCGCGCCGCCCCCACGCCGCACCCTGCGAGCTCACCGGGCAGAGTGGCGCGCCAAAACATGTTCTGTGTTGCAGCAG
>NW_008794598.1:3884796-3905111 GCF_000699145.1 Aptenodytes forsteri | reverse complement strand
CCCTGCGAGCTCGCCGGGCAGAGTGAGGCGCCCCAACATGTTCTGTGCTGCAGCAGGCAGAAGCCACGGCTGCTGATGCTAGTGGGGTGCGTCCCTCAAGGACCCGAGGCTGTGTTGCCACACAGAGACAGCGTGCCCTGCCATCCCCAGGGACGCTGTGTCCCTGTCACTAAGGGATGCTATGCCCCCATCTCCAAGGGATGCTGTGCCCCTGCCCCCAAGGGATGCCGTGCCCCGTCCTTGAGGGACACCATGCCCCTGTCCCCAAGTGATGCTGTGCCCCCGTCCGTGAGAGACGCCATGCCCTGACAGTAGCAGCAAGGAGAGGGCAGGGCACAGGCAGCCGGGATGGTGGGAGCAGCCAGAGGCTGCGTTCGCTGCCCCGGTGCAGTTTGTGCTTCCTGGTGGAGCAGTGTCTGTGTCTGGGACAGGCGCGCAGAGCCCGGGGCAGGTTCCAGCCGGGCATGTGAGTCTCACCAGCTGCCTGGGTTTTGTTCAGGGCTTTGAGCCGCTTGCTTTCCTCATCATCTGCTTTCTGCTGAGCTGCATCTCCGGGCCCAGCCTGGAGCTGGCAGCTGGGATGAGCCCTGCGTGTTTGGGAGAGCATGTTTCCCAGCTCCGGGGAGCGCCGGAGGAGGGAGGAGGGCTCATGGGGCTCCCCCCTCTGCCACATCTCCACACCGGTGGCACTGACCCAGGAGTGTCTCGCGACCCATGTCCGAGCTTTGCCTGTGGCTACTACTGCTACGGTCCCTGCTAGCCTCTTGTCCCAACCAGCAGTAACAAGGCAGAAGGAGAAGGATTTAAGCGTGGTGCTGGGGTCTGCGCCCCAGGACCTGCCAGCTCGTGTCAGGATGTGTTAGGGCATCCCTCGCGGGGTTGGTACCTGCCACTGGCCCCTCTGCAAAGGCCACTCGTCCCTGTGGGTATCCCTGCGCCTGGCACGGCAGTACCTGGCCCTGCGGGGAAGGGGCAGCTCTCGGTGTTGCTGCTGCGGGGATGCAACACCCCCCGTGTGAATGCAACACCCGCGCCTTTGGAAAACCGCCGGGAAATGTGTTACTGGGAACTGGCTGCGGGCAACAATATCCCTAAGCCCTGCGCGTCCCCGGCGTTCCCAGCTGCCAGACGAAGGGCGAGGCCCATTTTCCCTCTGACAATGCCCTTTTACCAGGGAGTTTATTTCTATTATAGCACCGGATAAAACAGAAAAGGGGAAGGACGGGGCTGGAGCGGAGCAGCTGCCCTTGCTGACTCGTTTGCTGCTCTGTTGTGAGTTAAAAGTCTGGATTGGGGCTGACACCCTGACCGTGGTGCTCCCTTAAAGCACGAGGGGGGACTGCAGAGGGACTGGCTGAGATCTGCCCCAGCAAAATCCCCTCCGGGCGGTCAGCGCAGACCGTGGCACCGTTTCGGGGCACAGCCCTGCTTAGCCCAGGGATGCAGAGTCTGCCAGGGGTCTGTGCCGAGCTCCGCCAGCGTGCAGGGGGCTGAGCTTTCCTTTTTCTTCCTTCTCCCCTTTGGAGTGACTTTGGTGATGGGGTTCAGCTCCAGCCCCAAGGCCGTGCTCCTGGATCCTATGGATGGTTGCGGTGTCAGACCAATGCACCCCACCCCCTCTTAGCGCTGACCCGAAAACCTGCTGGGGCAGGAGGAGGGAGAAGGGTGACGCTGAGCCTGTCCCCCCCAAACCCAGAACCCCCGCTGCTGGGGAGGGCTGGGGGCCGCGGCAGGGCTGGGGCGCGGGGGCCACGCTGCCTTTTGAAGCAGAGACAAAGCCCATTTTGATATTTACGGCACGTGCAGTGGGAGCGCGGGGCGTGCGGGGTTGCGGGACAGATGGCGAGTGAAACAAAAGGGGAGGCAAGAATGGGGGCTGAACAGATTGGGAATTTCCGGCCCGGCCCTCTCCCCCATGCCCAAACACTGCTGGGGGCGTGCGGGGAGCGGGACCGCCTTTCCCCAGTGGTCCCCGCAAAGCGTTCGGTCCCTTGGAGGGGACTGACCCCCACAAGCTGCTCTAGCCCCCAAGCTACGCGTCCTCCTGGAGCCGGGTGGAGAGACCCAAAATCCTGAGACCCAAAATCCCGAGACCCAAAATCCCAAGCACCGAAATCCCATCTCCATTTTACTCCTGATGTGGAGCTGTGAGAGCAGGACCCTCCCCGTTCCTCCAAGCCTCAGTCTGCTCCTCTGTGAAATGGGACCCCGGCTCATCCCCGAGTGATGCCGGAGAGGCGAGGGGTCCTGGTGATCTCCGCCGGCGATGCGCCGGGCCCCTCCCCGGCGTCTTTTCCCGCTGCCTCTGCAGTTTTCTTATCTCTTCCCAGCAATGTCACAGCTGCCGTGGGCTGGATCCAAGCAGCTTATTAATAATCAACTTTTATTGCCCGTCACATTGCGAGCACGTCTGCAGATGGCTAGGCGTGGCGGGGGGAGGCGGGACCCTGCCCCCCGGCCCTTTTTTCTCCCCCACTCCCCCCCTGCCTCTGCAGTTTTCTTATCTCTCATGTCACATGTCACAGCTGCCGTGGGCTGGATCCAAGCAGCTTATTAACTTTTATTGCTTATTGCCCGTCACATTGCGAGCACGTCTGCAGATGGCTAGGCGTGGCGGGGGGGTCCAGGTGGCTAGGCGGGGCGGTGGCAGCCGTGACCTGGCCACCGATCCTTTTGTCCTCGCAACTCCTCCACTCAATAAAGGTTTTAGGTTAAGTCTGAGAAGAATTGAGCAAAGGGAAGCGCTGAAGGACGTGACGCCGGGTTACACTTCCCTGGGCCGTGACTCACGCCGGCTCTGCAAATGCTCACATGCCGAATTTGAAGCACAGGGACGGTGCTCTGCCTGGAGCTCACGTCCCTTGACTGGGGGGGGTGGCTCTGCCCACCCCGGACTCCTCCAGCCAAGTTAGGGTCAAACCCATCGCCCGCTGCCTCCCTGCTTTCTTGTGTACTTCTCAAAGGAAAATATTTTGAGGGGTTGTTTTTAAACACAAATCCTGCTCTTCCTGGGGAAACATCCTCCTAAAGGGATGTTTGCAAACAGCCTGGGAAGCACTTGAGCTGATGGATGCTGCAAAGGGGGAAAAAAAGCGAGGAGGGGAAGAGAATCTGGGGGAAGAGGCTGGAAAGAAGCGGAGATGAAATCTGGGAGTTTTCGGGGGAGCTCTGGAGAAATCCTGCCTGTCCCGTGGCCTGAGCCCCTCTGCAGACACGGGGTGATGGCGGGTGGCAGCGGGTCTGGCAGGAGCAGCAGGGTGTCTTTGACATCCCACCCAAAGAGAGTCCTTGGGAGGAGCCCACAGTCCAAATATGACTTTGAGGGGGCTGCAGCTGCTGGTACGTCCTGCAGCAGCCCCACAAAGCCTCTGTGCTCGGGGCACACCTCCAAGGGGGCTGGGGAGCTCCTTTTTGGTTGGTTTGGGGTTTCCCCCTCCTTTATGCTTCTCTGTGGATCTGGACAAAGCCCTGCACTCCCCCCTCCTCCTCCTTCCCGGTGGGATACAGCCTGCTGGGGCCCCCCAGACCCCGCACCTCCTCCCAGCAACCGGAGGAGGAGGAGGAAGGGGATGAGGAGGGGGGCCAAGCCCCCATCCCTGCTATCCCCACCACAACAAGGCGGTGATTGGGCGCCCGTGGGCTCGCCCAGGACCAATGGGGTCTCCCCCTTTTTTTTGGGGAGGGGGAATGGCAGGGCGGTGGGTTGCCCTGACCCTCTGCCCCCTCACCTCCACCCCTGCGGGATGCAGAGCCAGTGCCCCAGCTGGTGTAAATCAGCAATCGCCCGGCGTGGAGAAAGCAGCTGCTGGAAGCAGCATTGGGTGGCTGCTTCTCCAGGGTTTTGTTCTGCTAGCAGCAGACTCTGCTGCTAGGTCTCCTCGGAGGTGATGGGCTGGGGCCTCCCTCCAAACATCCCCTGGACCCCCATCCCCTTCGGCTCCTGCAGGCTGGTGTTGATTTGGGAAGGGGTGCGGATGCTCTGAGGCAAAAAACCTGACCTGGGAACAAGGAGCAGTGCGTGCTGGTGCCCGGGCAGCTCTCGAGCACGAGGAGGAGCGTGGTGCTCGGCCGGTTTGTAGGTGGATCCTGCAAACATCGTCCCCTGCTGCTTTTGAAGAGCATGGAGACATGGCGTGGGCTCGGGTGCTTGTAGTCCTGTCCCTGTCCCCCTCCCGCCTGGCCTGCTGGATGCTGCCACAGGGAAGGAGGAGGAGGATGGGCTGTGGCCCCTGTCCTGGGGGCTGATGGCAGAAAGATCAGAGCTGGTCCCAGATGCCAACAGGCACCTGCGTTGGAGCCGACCGGCTGCACGTCCGCGGGGGCTTGGGGCGCTCTCCCTCTCTGCAGAGCCCACTCCCCCATGCTGCCCCGCTGCCAGCCTTTGAGGGAGCCCAGCACAAGCATCGTTCGTCTCTCGCTATCTCAGAAGCAGGGTCAGGTTTGCCTCCCTCTGAGCCCTTTTTTCCCTGGGCGGAGCTGGGTTTCACCCTGTGTCTCAGCCCAGCCTTGCCCAAGCAAGTACCGGCTGTGGTGGGCACCCCTGGGTGCAGGGCAGCTCCCGAACCTGGGTGCTGCTCTCTGGGGACGTGGCCTTGGGGAGGGAAAGCCAGGGCCACGCTGCCAGGCTGGACAGGGCCACATGTGACAGGCAACGCCGACATCTAGTGACAGCCCTGGGCTCCTCAGCCAGCTGGGCGTGCAGTGGGATCCCCTCGGTTCGGGGTCCCCGGTCCTGGTGCCGCCGGGAGGATTCGCATCTCTGCAAGGAATGGGGTTTGGCTGTGGGAGGTCACGATGCGGATGTGCATGTCCCTTTGCTGCCCTGGGACACAGGAGAGGATGGGGAAGGGGGTGTCCCGAGGGGATGGAGTGGGGTCTTCTTGCCTCTCCTCCTGCCTGGCTTCTGCAAGAGCCTCAGCTGGAGTTGGGGGGCTGCCCCTGGCCAGGGCCAGGGACCAGGTCTGTTTGGGGAAGGCCAGCGGGGACACCCACCTCCTGCACCCCACGGAGCACCCGCAGGCTCTGCCTCCCCGGCTGGCACCAACCCAGAGCCAAGCGGGCCCCCGGTGTGCTGAGGAGAGGCTCGCAGGCTGGGAAATGGCGCTTTCGGTGCGACTCCCGGTCTGTAAAAATCCTGCCCATGTGAATTTTTTTTTTAAGCATCCCCCAGCTTAGCTGTTAAAAATAAGCGGGGCTGAAGACTGGAGAACATGAAAGCATCTGGAAAATAACTACCAGAAGTACTGTGCCAGTGGCACCGCCATCCCTTCCCTCTCTCAACTGACACTTTTCCATGTGTATTTTTTCCTCCTATAAATGTCCTTGCATGGACCCCATCTGGGATGTGCTGGAGTGGCAGCTCCTCGGTGCCAGGAAGGCAGCGTACGCACATGTCGTGTCTGGTACAACCACTAGACGGCAAATCCAGCCCGGATTATGTCTGCAGAAAGATCTGGTCTGCAGGAGGGGAGGTTACAGTGCTCAGGGCGGCTCGGAGCAGCCCCAGATGCTCAGACCCTGCGTTTGGGATTCCTCAGACACGTTTGGTGCAGTTACAGGAAGGGCTTTATTCGTCGGTATGATATCTACAGTTCATGCGTCAGTGATAGTACAGGTTTTTTTGGGTTTTTGTTTCTATAGTGTTAGCATGCAGTTTAAACGCGGAGGGTCTGGATGACCTCTTCAGCTTTGCAGGTCATCTCCAAAGCTCAGCTGCCCCTTTGGTTCTCAAACTAAACCGTCCAAGGAACCAAGCTGGGTGTGTTTGGCGAATTCAGACGTGCGGCGGATGCACGCGTCACCGCGATCCAAAGTCCAAAGCTCAGCTGCCCCTTTGGTTCTCAAACTAAACCGTCCAAGGAACGGTGTGTTTGGCGAATTCAGGCGTGCGGCGGGGGGGCGCGGCCTGCCCGCTTTTTTGTCTTTGTGTGTTTTTCTTTTTTTTTTTTTTTAAATTTTTTTTAAAATGGGAGACCCCGGTTGCCTGGGCAGGGAGGGAGCTGGGAGCCGAGCCAGTGGGTGGGATGGAGCTGGACGTGCCGGGGCTCCCCAGGCAGCCGGGGGTGACGGCACCGGGAACTGCCCCATCCCTCGCCCCCGGTCCTGCCCTGAACCAGTGGTCTGGGAGGAAGATGTGAGACCCCCCCTCGGCCACGGCCCGCTAACAGGCTGTTTCTCAGGGTGTTTCTCTCTAAGCTCAGCAGCTGACAGCCGCTCGGCAGCAGCAAGAAAGGTTTCTCTCCTTTCTCTCTGGAGCAGGAAGCTGATGGAAGGGGGGAAAAATGGAGGGGAAAGAGTGGATATGCTCTTCCCCATCCTAGGCTGAGGGATGCTGGCAGCCGGGAAATCTTTAACCCTTTACTCGTGTAGCTCCCAACCTCCTGGATGCTCCTCCCAGTGACCGCTGGCACCTGGCCCAGGGTGAGTCACTTTAAATCTGCTGGTTCTGCAGGACCCATGCCTGAAGCCCTCCCCGCTGGGGTCGGATGCTCAGTGCCATGTTTCGGAGGTGGGATGAGCTCTTCCCCATCCCACCTGCATCCCACCCAAACCGGGGGAGAAGGTGAATGGGGGTGCAGCGCTGTGGGGGGGTGGCTGTGGTGGGGACAGAGGGGGAACTGTGCTGGGACCTGTTCCACCCTGCGTGGCCAGAGAGCTGGGAAGAGGGAGTGTTTGGGGATGAATGGATCCCACCCACCTGCACGGGCTGGTGTTGGAGTACCCTTATTGCACTATTGCAGAAGCCAAGTCAAACTGTCAAGCTGCATTAAAACGGGAGTGAGTGTCTCCCCAGGAAAGGGAGAGCCAAGTCCTGAGGATGGGGAGGGGGCCAGGCGGGGGCCAGGCTAGATCTCGATGACGGTGGCACGCCGCAGGCACAGCGGGGCGTCGGGGGGCACCGCGTTTCGCTTGATCTCGTTCCCGTCGAGCCGCAGGACCTGGAGCCTGGAGTAGTTCATGACGTCCACCACGGTGCAGAAGCTGCTGATGGAGAACTCTGCGGGGGGAGAGGAGACAGAGAGCTGAGCATTGGCTTTGGCCCCGGCTCTATCTAACCTTCGTGATGCGACTGATCTTTGGGGAGCGATGTGGGAAATGTCAAGGGGGGCTGCTCTGGAGATGGGTCTGTGGGTACTGACCTCTGAGAGCCGGTTTTTGTTAAGATGGGCAGGAAAAAAATGAAAACACCCCTAAATCACCAATCATTCCTGCAAATGTGGACTCGAGACCCTCCGCTCTTAAGCTAAAAGAGTAGCTGATGCTTCTAGCTGCAGTCAGAAGGAGCCTGTGAGTTTGTGCCTGTTCCAGGGTTTGGAAGTGGTGGCAGCGCCCGCCCTCGGCTGCCTTTGCCCAGCCTGGCTGGAGCGCTCGTAAGGAAAAAGCCGGGTGGAGTCAGATGAAACATTGCTTTTTATCGGGAATTGCCTTTGCAGCCTCCCTTGTGAGGCTTCGTACGCTGCAGCCTCCGGCCCCCGAGTCCCCTGGCCGCTGCGGGACTAGCCAGGCAGCGTGTCCAGGAGGGAGGACGTCCCTGTCCCCATCCCATGCCCGCAGACATCCCCTCTCCGTTCATCCGCCACCCGCTGCTGCCGGCCCCGGGCAGGGAAACTCCGGGCCAGCCCGGGCTGAGTTTGGAGGGAGGAGATGGAACAAACTCCCAAAAATTTTGTGCAGGATTTGGGAGAGAAGCGACCGACTAGAGGGCAGCAAAGCTCCAGGCCGGGATGCTGCTGGGGAAGGCAGCGGGGTGCTGGGGGACCCCTGCGCCCCCAGGCCGGGGGCTTGGGGGGGCTGCAAGCCCTGCGGGTGTGCGGGGAGGCAAGCGGGGACCTCCCGGTGTGGCTGGAGGGGCACGACCCCGGCCCTGATGCCCCATGGGTGGCATGCGCCCCCCCAGAGAGGTTGGTGCTGCCTGCTTGGACCCGCAGCCCCTCGCTCCCGGGGATGCTTTAAAGGTCAGCGGCAAAACCTGCAGCTGAAGGAAAAACTGCTGTAAAGCCTGAACGGCTCCGGGGTGGTTTCATGGCATTTGTGGGCAGACGTTAACAGCTACA
The DNA here is from genome assembly GCF_000699145.1 of Aptenodytes forsteri. Lineage (NCBI taxonomy): Eukaryota > Metazoa > Chordata > Aves > Sphenisciformes > Spheniscidae > Aptenodytes > Aptenodytes forsteri. The sequence goes on along the minus strand of NW_008794598.1, from coordinate 3,897,057 downwards.
AATTCTGAAAGCAAACATTTGGGAATCTGTTCTTGTTTTTGTGTTTCTGTCGGTTCCCCGGTGCGGGGTTGTGTGTTTCCTCTGCAACAGCTGATGGCTGCACTGACACATCCCCGTCCCCATCCCACAGCGCAGGGGCTCCAGCATCGCTCCGGGAGGGTCCTGCCCTCGGGGCCTGGCAGGTGAGAGGACCAAGCCTGGATTTTTCCAGGAGATTGCTTGGTTGTTTTTTTTTCCCTAGCTTATTTTTATAAATAGCAGCCCCAGAACAATCTGTTCCTTTTATTTATTTGTGTTTTAAGTGGAGTGAATTTTAGTCCTGGCAGAAGATGCTGCGTTGATGGCTCTAATAACGAAGAGCTCCCATCCCACAGCAAGGATGTGCCCCTCGGCTGCAGATCACGACCCTTGGGGGGCTTTGGGGCCATGGGCTGTGCCCGGGCTGTGCCAGTGCCCTGCGAGGCGGGGAGGGAGGTGAGCAGAAGGGGCTGGAGAAAGGGGCTGAGCTGGCCCCGAGCGCTGCAGACCGCCGGGCGCCGCAGGGTACGTCCCTGTCCCCTGCATTAGCGCTGGCCAGGGTGATGTGTGTTCCCACGTGCAGTGACCGTGGCTGCGGGGACTCCCCACCTCTGTCCACTCTGTCACTGACCCCTCAGCCTGTGTGCAATGCCGGACTAAAGCCATAGTCCCCTCCCCAGGTTGTGCATCAACTTCTACCGACAGCTGGTTTCTGGCACCTCTAACCAGAAGATGCTCAGGCTTCTGATAAATGCTCAGTAAAACCACTGCAATGGCTCCGTGGATCACACGGGAGCGTTCAGAGCTGGGAGCCTCTCGGCTCCAGGTGTGTTGGGACACAACGGGCACCATTCCTGCCTTGCCCAGGGCCACCTAGAAGTCTCCCAGATTCCAGCTTCCTGCTCAAACCATTACCCCAGGTAGTCTCCCACAGGGAGGCACAGGTTCTCTGCATCCCCATCTCCCCATCCCTCTGTTGCACCACCGCCCCCTGCACCACCGCGCTTTGGTTGACGTGTTTCTGCTCACCGTTGATTTGGTTCCCTTGAAGGTAGAGGTTCTCGAGGTTGGTGCTGACCCGGGGGATCTTCTGGAGCCTGTTGTAAGAGAGGTCCAGCTCGAGGATGCTGCTGCTGTTGAAAGTGTTGGTAGAGAGACCTTGATTTGTCAGGCTGTTGTGGGACATCCGTACATAGAGCAGCTTGGGAGAGACCTTGAAATAGTCATCAGGGATGGCGTTGATGTAGTTGTACTCTAGGTAGAGCTGTTCCAAGGCCATTGGGAGCCCATCAGGGACTTTCCTGAGGTGATTGTAGCTCAGATCAGCAAGGATCAAGGACCTGAGCCCTTTGAGGGATGCTCCCATCTCAAAAATGTAGTTGTGGCTGAGGTACAGGGCTGTGAGGTTCTCCAGACCCTCCAGAGCATTGGAGGGGACCTTGGAGATCTGATTGTAAGACAAGTGGAGCTCTCTCAGGGACCGGGGCAAAGGGCTGGGCATCTTGGTTAGGTTGTTGTTGTTCATGTACAACCTCTCCAGGCTTTTGAGCTTGGCAAAGACCCTCTTGCCCATCTTCTCACTGGTGATCTGGTTGTTGTGCAGTGCGAGCCATTCCAGCTCCGTGGCGTTGTCGAAAGCCCCCTCTTGGATGGCGGTGATCTGGTTGTTCTGGAAGTAGACGTATTTCATCCGGGAGGGCACGAAGGGCAGGTACCTCAGGTTACGGGTGTCACAGTACATGGCTGATGAGAAGTTAGGGGGGCAATCGCACTCTTGGGGACATTGCCAGGAAGGGGCTTGCTGAGGTTCAGGGCCGGGCTCTGCCTCCGTGTCTGGAGCTGGGAGGTAGGAGTACACGTAAGGGGTGTTCTCATCCTCGTAGTAGGGCATGTAGTTGTAGGAGGACATACGGGACTGCCGTATGTAGTACTGTAACCAAGCCATGTCTTCTTCTTCATTGTACTGGCCCAGGGAGGCTCCGCAGAGCCCAGCGATGATCAGGACGGTGGCCCAACTCATGGTGCTGATGCTGGAGAGACCTGGCGGGGGGAGAAATGGGGAGGGAAACCATCAGCAGTGTCAGGTCTGATGTAAGGGCTAGAGGCAGGCGAGCTGCACCCCATGACCGGGGAATCCGGCGGGGTTGGATGTGGTTGCAGCCCTGCCTGGGGTTGGTGACACTTGGCAGCAGGGCTGGAGAACCAGGGGACCTGAGTGAATCCTACCCAAAAAGACGCAGCTTGCAGACATGTCCCCTGTTTGCAGTTACCTGATCTTCTCCCTTTTCACCTCAGGCCTGCTAGAAACCTCCATCCCAGTGGATATTTGCTTGCAAAATCTTTACTTATGGGTATTTCTGTTACAGCTGAGTAGAGGATGGAGATAGGGGCACATGGTCTGAATTTGTGTAAGGTCACGCAGCTCTGCCCCGAGGTACCCGGGATTCACCTGCGCTGGCTCTGCGCGGGAGGGAGGAGAAAGGACTTGGCCACTCTCCGGCCAAGCGGAGGAGAGCGGTAGCTGTGAGAACAGGTTGATGGAGCTCAAGGCGTATTTCGATGGAGCTATATTTATGCTACACTCGCTGGCGACATGATTCGCTGTGGGTTTCATCCAGCTCTCCCTTCCCCCACAGAAACGCAGGATGCTCATGCTGCTCGGGACTGATGTAAATCCTGGTAAACAAATTCTGGCTTATTTCTGAAATGAAACCACTTTCAAGCTTAGATTTCCTGAGCTCAGCCCCGACACGAACAGGGGCAGCATCCGCCGGCCCCTCGAGGCCAGTGTGACCAGGGAGAGAAGGAGGCATCACCAGACCTAGTGCTTGGACCCTGCTTGTGAAATTCAGCCTACCAAGGGCTGACATCCAGAAGAGAGCAGGGCAGAGGGCTCAGAGCAAGGCAAACCTGTCCCGAGCCCCTTGGCTTGGCACGTGGGCTTCACAGCCACCCCGTGCCGTGCCCAGGGCAGTGTGCTGGCATGCCACGGTGCTGGTGGCAGGAGGACTCCAGCTGCGGCCGTTCATCCCGACTCCTCGTCTTGGTGCTAAAGGAGGACACAGAGCGGCCTGGAGCGAGGCAGTTTGAAATGCCTCCAGGAAATACGCAGGGCCGTGCTGTTCGGAGCGGGAGAGGAGTCGCTCCTGCCTGCTGGCTCCTATATACGTGGCTGGGAGCGCAGAGCTGTGGGGCTGTCGGTGCATTGCTGCCAGCTCCGCTCCGGCAGCTGCGGCATGGGCAATGTGCGAGCACGGGCCAGCGTCCCTCCTCGCTGTGCCAGGGGGATGGCCGTGGGGTCGCCCGATGAAACCTCGCCGCGTCCCCACCCCGCAGCGAGGAGGGGATGTCTCACCTGGCAGACAAAGAGGGCACAGTTTGCTCCGAGGCAGCGGCTGCCCTGCCACCGAGGCACCCTGGCAGGCTGCTCGTGCTGGAAGAAAAGAGGGATTGAGATGGTGGCAGGCAGGCATGGCTCCCTTGCTTTCTCCTTCTCTCCCTCCTTCCCCCTCCGCGTGCTCGTGCAGCTGAGGGACAGATGAGACGTGGTCCTCCGGGATGCTGTGTGCAATGGGGGAGCTTGGCAGTCGCAGAGGAGTTTCTTCTCCTCCCTCCTGCTCCAGGGCACTCTGCCTGATGAAATACCAGAGCCGCCCTGCTCTGCACAGGGGCTTCTCCACCCATGCAGAGCTGCTGGGGGCCCCTCTGTGCGGGGCAGGACCGATCCATGGGGTCCCTCCACCTTTTCTAGTGCCCCCCTTCAACATACTGGTAACCCCAGAGCCTGTCCTCAGCAGACACCGCTGTCCCCTGCTTCATTTGAAGGTTGCTTCTCCCCTCCCCAGTGGGCTTCAGCCCTGTTTTTGGGGTGGGATCTGAGCTGAGTGTGCCGGCCATGAGATCCATGTCATCTCCCGGTGCCCATGCTCCCGTGCTGGAGGCTGCCGGGCTAATGGGGTCAGCTCCTCACCCTGAGAGGCAGCAGGTTTTGGGGCAAGGGGCTTCCCAGTCTGTGACCATCCATGGACTCGGCCCATTGCTGCTGTGCCAGGCATGAAACCAGCTCCCCCTTCCCCTGCAGCCCGGCAGACGGGACGGGCAGAGCTGTGCCGGGCAGGGGGGCAGTGAGCAGGCACTGCCCGCACCTGGGTGTCGATGGCTGTAGGTGTCCAGCTCCCAGCCAAGTGGGCAAGGAGCTGCCAGAGGGGCGAGAGATGTGGGTAGCAGGAGAGGGCTTCGCCGCCGCGGAGGCTCGGGAGTGCTGGCTTTCAAGCTGTGCCACCCGTGTCGCTGGGCTTCAAGCTTCAAAAAAATAAAAAAAAAAAAACAAAAAAAAAAAGAAATCATAATAAATATAGAGATGGACTTACCAAGCTAAGAGCCTCCTTTCCAAAGCCTCGCTGCTCTTCTCCGGGATCTCCCGTGTGTCAAGCAGCATGTGAGTGTGTCTCCCGATTTGCAAAGGCTGGTGCCCGCCCTAGATCCCAGATCAAATATTGTGCTTGCAGGTCACGGGCTCGGCAGGTTTTTTGGGGAGTGACCTCCCGGCAGCAGCCAGTTTGCAGGAGAGACTGAAGAGACCCTAATGCTGCCTGGCGTTATAAATAACCTGCTTTTTCTTTCCTCCCTCTCTCTCTCTCTCCCGTCTTTTCTCATAGGAGTGTTGGCACTTTTCAGGCTCTCTCTGTTTAACGAGTTAGTGGAATCGGGGATGTTGTTTTTAAAAGGGCTGTTGTTAGGTCTCCTGCGTTTCTCATCAGGAAGCGATGAGGAGGCCTCTGGCCAGATTAAAATATATCTGATTTTGAGGCGCTGAGGATGTGATTCTTAGGGAGAAGTGGGAAAGTATCTTTAACTTTTGCAGTACCAGGGGAAGAGACGTTAGTGCCTGCCCCGACTGGGCTTCTTCCCCAGGAAGCCTCAGTTTATGCAGTCCTGCTATTAAATATTTAGGATAAACATTTCCATGAACGATAAGGCTGCAGCATCCAAGGTAAATAAATTGCCTACCAAAGGGCCACTGTGACAGCAGGAATTTGTCTTCAGCTTGGCAGGAGAGAGATGCCAAGCTGGCATTTCTGCGGGCTGTGTCCATCTGCCCAGGATGGGGGTGTCCCCCCCCCGCCCCGAGGCTGACCCAGGGGTGGGTGCGGGGGGACGGGGCAGGGGAGCATGTGCTGAGGGTGACCCGTGGTTGGGCAGAGACACGAGAGCTTGCAGCTCTCCCTGCCACAAGGCTCATCGCCTCCCAGTGCCAGCCTTGCCCTGGGGGGGGGTCCTGCAAAGCCGGGGAGCGGCGGGCGCTGTCACAGCCCCCCCAGTCCCCATCCTGGCTCCCTGTGCACTTCAGCTTTGGAGACGGCTCTTCCAGGGCTGTCGAAGCATTTCCTCCAGCGAGGAAAGGGAAGGAGGAGCCCCGACCGCCCATCGCCATCCCGTGCCCGGCTCCAGCAGCACGCCCAGGTCCTCCCAGGAGCCTGGAATTACTTAGTGAAGCTCAGCAGGTGCCAGGCTCCCTCCAGGCTTGCTTTTTCCTTGCTTTCCATCGAAATTTCCCAGCCAAAACATCCTCTTCCGCTGGGGAGCCTTGCAAAGATCCTTATCGCTCCGAGGTCCTTGTTGCAAGGAGGAGGAATGTGCGGGGTTGCGAGGGACACGCTGTACAGCGGGGACTTTGCCAGAAAGCCAGTCTGTTTGGGAAGGAAGAGTGTGCCTGGAAAGCACAGCCCGCTGCACTGCAGCACGGGGCCGAGATCTGCGAGGAGAGAGAGGATTCAGAGAAAGCCTTGCCTTCGAGTGGGGCAGGGGGATAGCGCTGCCTAAAAGGAGGTAAAACGCTAGTAAAGCGGGGTGGGGGCTTTCATTTGGCTGGTAGCATGTCTTCTTCCCCGTCGAGCATTGCCATGGCAGCTTGCAGCAGTGTGGGGCAGCTGGAGAAGGGCTCTCACCGCGGGCAGGAAGGTCGTTCGAGGCTCTGGGCTGATGCGGAGAATGACCCCGCTTGGAGGGATTTGTTCCCGCTGCCAGGGAGCTCCGTTCCAGGGAAAATGGTGGGGAGGGTAGTGGCAGCCAGTAACATCTGCTGCTCGGCGCTTGGATGGTGTCAACCAGCGTCACATCTCTGGCAGCTCGAGGTGTCCTAGTGGCCAACAGCTCGGAGGCTTTTGCAGGGCTTGGATGTTTATCTGGAACTGTCCCCAGCTAGGTTAGATAAGGAGTGTGGCCTTTCTATCTTCTGGAAGTTAAAAATATTCATGACCCAGGACATGCACCCTTTGGGGGAAGGCTGTCCTGCAGCACCCACTGGGGTCGGGCACCCGCTGTGGGTGCCAGGGGCTGGTGGTCCCCCGGGGATGCTGAGGAGCCCTCCCCGCATGAGCTGGCTCCGAATGGTGCCATTCCCCATGGACACATCCCCCTTTCCCAGCCTGAACCAGAAAATAACGACATGCTTATACTCAGTTCGTATGTTCCCCACAGTCACCAGGACTTTCTGCTGAATCTCATCCTGACCGGTTTAGGACTATCTCAGGGAAGGGAAAATTTACCATCTAAAGAAGCACGTGTGTCTTTTTTTCTCCATCCAACCTTGAAATCTCCTGCTCCAGGTGGCCAGCATCTCCCCAGCCGCTAGCAGGGCTCTCTTGCTTTGGTCTGTTTGCCTGGCGTGAGGTGGGCGTTGATAAGACCTCGGTGCTACTGCTCATTTCAGGCCAATGCAAAACAGCTCCTCTCGGTTCCCCAGTGACTTCCACGAAACTTTTTCAACATCTCCTCCTATAAACATCCCTTCCCTATTGCTGACGGTTCAAAGAAAGCCCTGAACTGGTGACAGGACCTGGGAACATGCCGTCCTGCTTGCTCGAAGCCAATGGTCCCTATCGCTGCATAATCCTACCCGGAGCAGTTACGCCAACGGTTGCAGTCTGCATCTCATCAGGGCCAGACAGATGCCTGTATTGGTTTTCTGAACTAAACTGATGTGAACAGTGTCTATTTTGGTTGGGTTTGTTCCAGTTGTTTTGATCAAATGCTCTTGAGCTTTGTATTTGAAACCACCGAATCTGGCCCCGAGTTTGCCTTTAATTTGCAAAACCTGCACTCGGAGCCGGGAGCGCTGTCTTCTCTGCGGATGGACGCAGGTTTGTCAGGATGCTTTTGGCAGGGGGACCGAACGCTTCCCACTATAACAAAGAAACAAAGCTCTCCGACGCTCCTGCTAAGGCTAAAGCTCGTTCTGCCTGGATGAAGGGGGAACTATTAAACGTACCGTGGGCATCCAAAACCAGCGACTGTCAGAAGCACGGCTACTTCTGAGCAGCTTCCCTTTTTACTCATGGAAATGTTATTTCTGCCTCTTCCACATTTCCAAGAAGTTTCAGCTCTAGTGGAGCTGTTGGCTGCTCTGTCCTCCCACTCATGCTATTTTCTTTAATTTCCGTGGCCCTCCCCGTCCTGGGAGGGGGTTACCAGTCCCGCTGGGTTCAGGGTGCTTGAAGACAAGGCTGCTTGTGTGGCGGTCTCACCATGCCTTGCCCTGGCTGCCTGGCAGGTCCTGCAGGTCCCTTCCTAGACCTTGTCTTTAAAGGCAGATCCCTGAAGGGTGAAGGTCCCAGCTGCCCTTTTAAGGGACTCCAGTGACAAGAGTCCAAGTAGGAGCCAAGGAGACTTGGCATCTCCAACCTTGCTCAGGCAGGGTGGGTGGAAACGCGTGGGGCATCGCCTGCAGAGCCTGCGTGGTGGAGGGACCCGTGCAGCCACGATCCAGAGCCCCTTCTTTGCATCAGGCCTCCTGACAAGGCTCGTGCTACAAACACCTGAGTAGAAAGGCTCTGGAGCCAGTCCTCGGAGGTCCATGGCTCCCAGGTTTGCATGGTCTTTCTGGATATTTGCAACCAAACCTCCTTTTCCTCGCTAGTCCTGGCTCTTTCCAGCCTCTGTAAAACACAGAGAGACTTATCATGCAGGCGCTGGCAGCGAGTGCCCTTCTCCAGGTACCTCTGCATCACTCCATCCCTCCGTGCCGTGCAGGGAACCCTCTCCTTCCTCTAACTGTGCCCCAGAGCGTGAGCGCTGGTGTCTGCGGGGCGGCTTAGGCTGGCCTGTGCCTCGGGGAGCAGCCACGTGGCTTTCACAGGGCTTATCATCTCCGATGGCCCCCCCAGGGCTGTGCTGCTCCTTTTCAAAGGGCTCTGCCGAAACCAGACCCACCTGGAAGCTCCCACCCGATTTCCAAGGATGGCCGCAATACGAGCAGGCAGTGGAAAGGCAGGCAGGGAAATGGAGTAACTGTGGTGCAGGGGGGTCCTCAGGGGGCGCAGGCAGTGGGTGGGGGGGAGCAGGGAGCGGCGGGTCCCTTTGGGCTCAGCCTCTGCTGAGCCAGGTGGAGGGAACACGCTTAACATCTGACAAACGTCTGCACCGGGCAGCTGCAGCCTCCTCTCCAAAAACGCAAAGGTCAGTGCGGAAGGGCAGGGCGAACCCTCCCTCGACCTCCCTTCTCACCCCGGCCTCCCTTTTCCCTTTTTTCTTTTTTAGCGATACATTCTTCAGCCCAAACAACATTCTTGAATCGAGATTTGAGGCAATCTGGAGGGAGTTGGCCACTCGGAGACGGTGCAACTGCCGAGCGAGCCCCGGGGCTCTGCTGGAAGCTCTGACTCGGGTGCGGGCTGTTGGGGCAATGCTCTCGCCACGGCTTCTGTGTGTCAGCACGGTCCGATGCTCCTGGGGTCACCCCGTTTCCATGGGAGGTGCTTCAAAGCTTCCCTTGCGTGCAGCAAGCTGAAAGGGCTCAGCCCAGGCTTTCCCTGGCTAGAAATGGGATGACAGGCAGCCCTCGGCTGGGAATCCTTGCCCACTGTCTGCTCCCTTCCTCTCCTTCCCGCGGGACACCCAGGGTTGTGAAATCGGTGGCTGGCTGCAGCCCCGCTCGCTCGCTCGCATCCCACGCCCTGGCCCCAGCTGCTCCGTGCCGTGGGGCTCCGAAAAAGACCCTGCACCGGTGAGGTGCCTTGGCACCGAAAATAAGGGGGGTGCCAGCTGCCGGCCCCCACCCACGTCCCTTTGCCGCTGCTCTGTCCCCTGCCCTGGACATGCTACGTGGACCTGGTGCCACCCCCGAGTGATGCCCACCTTTGCACTGTGCAGAGCAGCCCCGCAGCCCCCATCCCCCCGTCCTTGCTCATCCATCCCATCGTGGTCCGGCAGCGAGCGGGGCCGGGCTGTGCAGTAGCCACAAGCAGCTCCTATTTGCCTCCAGATCTTTTCGGGGGGGACACGGGGGAAGGAGAGCAAACCCCAGATTGCCCCTTACCTTCCCCAGCCACTGCCTTTGCACGGCTGCCAGCGCTGGGAAGTGCTAGTTTGGCTGGGGAAGCCTTTGCCCCATCCCACTGTAATTACAGGCTGCCTTTGGGACTCTGGAGCCTCATGTAATAACTCCCTGGTCTCTTGGGGTCTGCGGGTTATTATGGGGTGGACTCAACCCTCGCAGCAGCCGGACCCAGGAATGTCCCTGCAGCCCATCCCACAGCTCCCAGCCCCACAGATGTGGCTCTGGGTACCCAATGGTCTCAGCGTGTGTGCTCTCATCCCCCCCCTGCAAACCCAAGACGCCGGATCACTTAAATCTCCGTCTACGGGCTCCGGTGCCTCACCCCTTGCAGCGTGGCTGGTGCCCTGGGCTGCACTGGGAGAGGATGTCTCAGCACAAAGAGGGTCAGAGCTTATTACAACCACTGTAAAATGTGTTTGAAAAGGTTACGTGCTTAATTTGGAACAGAGCTGGAAACTATGAAGCGTTTCCTCATCCAGTCGCTCCCTTGCCTGTCCCTGGACGTACGCTTTACCCTGCTAACATCTCCATGGCTAACGGAGGCTGGTTATGAGCACGCAGTGAAATACCTTTGAGAGCCTCTGGGTTTTGCAGGGGAGCCAGGAGAGCAGTTTGCACAAGATTAGCCAAGTGCAAATCCACTCGGGAGGACAGCGAGGGAGCTGCCATCTGCAAAGATCGCAAAGTCCCATCAGGTGTCACAGGCTCTGCTGCTGCCGTGATTTATTGCCTGTGCCCGGGCTTGTGATGCAGATGTTTGCCCACAGCTGTGTGGGTATCGCTCGGTTCTGCCCGTGGGTATCACACGGTGTCAGGACCAAACTTGGCAGGATGCTGACATCTTCCCAGCCCTGTTTGTGGGACCGCCGTACCCCGATCTGCAGCAGCCTGGCACAGGACCTGCCCCTGCCCCTGCTCCCCAGGGTGATGGGTGTCCAAACCCAGAGCCCCTGAGCTCAGCCATCACAGGGCAGAGCAGCTCCGCTGGGATGTGGCAGCAGCTCCCAGCCCCTTGCCGGACCTTAGGAGGGGACAGGGGCATGGGAAGTCCCAGGACATTTGTCGGTGGTGATTGCTCTGTGCTTTGAGGCTGAGCAAGGTGTCCCGACGGGACCCGGCTGCCTCTCCCCTTCTCTCTCCACTGTAGCACCAAGGTAGCTCTGAAGGCTGCCAGGTGCTGGCTGCAGCTGTCCGAGGAGCAGAAGGAAAAAACGCAGCGTTTCCTTGCTCAGAGCCTTCAATTCATGTTTTCAAAGGCCCTTTGAACGCTTGGCTCCTCTCCGAAGCCTCCCAGCTCTCCTGAACAAACAGCAGGAGGGAACAGGTTCATTCCAGCCCATTGACTGAGGCTCCTGGATGGGGAAAATCTCACGTCATGTTTCCTACAAGCAGGGAGCCTTTTGCAAAGTGCTGAACCCAAGGGCCCCATCTCTGCCTGTCCCCAAAGCCGTCCCCAAACCTGTCCCCCAGCCGCAGGTCTCTCCTCTCCAGCTTTGAGGGCTTGGTGCAGACCTCCTCCTCCTCTTCCTCCTGCAAGGCGAGCTTGGTACCCAAACCTCTCTGCAAACAGGGTTGCAGACGCACTGGGAGCCAAATATAAACCCATGTACAGATTAATAAATTATAACCAGCAGTCTGAGCTGCATCAGGCATCAAACAAGGAGAGGGTCCTGGTGCACAGAGCTGTGCTGCTGGGGGTCCCTCCCGGCTCAGCGGGGACTGTCAGAGAGGAGCAGGGCGAATGTCCCGCATCCTGGGGTGCCTTTAAAACCACTTATCTATCATTGCTGTTAAACGATGCTAAGACTCTTAAACTGCACAGCCTCCCCGTTAGTGAAATGCAGCCAGCTCTGGGGTGGGGGCAGCAGTGCTGGTGGGCAGGGGGGGGAAGGCAGGGCCTGATCCTGTTCCCCTGTGCCCTCTGCAGCAGGGTGCATCCCCGCAGCCCCGTGATGGGTGCCCGAGCCCGGCTGTCCCCTGTTGTGCTCAGCCCTTCCCCAGGGCCTCGTGGTTCCCCCCAGCTTCCCAGATGCCCCGGCTCTGGGAAGGTCACGGCACTGAACTCCTCTCCCAAGTGGCGCGAGGGCTGTTTTTCTCTCTAAAGCATCTGAAATATGAAAAAAAAAAAAAAAAGAGAAAAGCTAAACATCAGCTGCCTGGGAAACCCATTAGTGTTCCTGTCTGCTCCTGCCACCTGGCTTCCCGCGCCAGCAAACAAATCAAAACGTCCCACTGCCCGGAGCCTCTTCGCCCTGGCATCGCTTCGGCCCAAGCAGAGCTAAGCCCTGCCAGGGGCCACTGCAGCGAACCTCTGCCCTCCTCTGCCCTGGCTCCCATCGCCGCGCTCGGGCCTTCTTCCGAGCTGCCAGCACTCCTCCAGATTAAAGGCAGGCATGGTTTTCTTTTTTTAAAAAAGAAAAAAAAAAAAAGGCTTTGGAGATAAACAGGAGCAAGAAGCAGGGCGTGGGCGTTCTCTGCTTTCGCTGCTGTTCAGCTGAATTGAGTTTGGGGGAAACTTGGGGTCCTGGCAGCGCCTTCGCAATTTAGAGAGAGAAAAAGAGCATCTAGAAGGAGGCGGCATTGGAGGACAGAACCATCCCCTCGGGTTCGGGGTGGCGATGCCCCTCTCAGCCATGCCCTGGGCTCTGGGGTGCATCCCTTGTGCCCTGTCAGCCTTTCCCCCCCGGAGGGGGGGTGCTGGGATGTGAATAATCCCCTGGACACGATGCTGCAGCCCTGTGGAGCGGGGATAGGCAGGGGCCGGGGATGCGAGGGGCTGCCAGGGGTCCGTGGGCAGACGCAGCAGAGCTGGGGGTGGGCCGGGTGCTGCAGAGCTCACGCGGGTGCTGTCAGCCCGTGAGCAATAATTAGCGATGATCAAAGCGGCTTCTTCCCGACAGCCCTGA